>NC_048600.1:79037180-79346346 GCF_003668045.3 Cricetulus griseus | reverse complement strand
CATAGAATTAACTACTACATTGGGGCCCACAGAAGTGGCTCTGTCCCATATTGACTTAAGGTCAGAGAGTTCAAACCTATCCTTGCTCTTTTAAGGATGTTTGACCTAATGTGTGGTCACTGGATATCTGGCCTAGATAACAGAATACTTGATCCAAGATGCGGTTACTAGATGTCTTAATCCTCAAGGCCAGATAACAAGAGGTTTGATCTAAGGTGTGGTACTAACTGTTTTGAGAATTAAGGAAGTAATTACATGTGTTTGTTCCTTGTACCATTGGTAAGGAAGTCCTTTTGCTTTCACCTCCCCCTTTAGGTTGGGGTATATAAGAACTTTGAGCAAGAAACTTAGAGTAGATCCCAGTATTCACTGGATGCCTTCCTGACTCTATTTTCTGTCTCTAGTGTATTTCTTTCCTCAATCCCGAATTGCCTTCTCAGGTGGCATCTGTGGGAGGTCCAGGAAGGACCCATTATAGATATTAAAGGATGCCTGGTATTTAGAAGGCTTGATTAAATAATGAATGGCACAGTAACACAGAGGAAAATATAGGTGAGTGCTGGCTTGAATTATAAAATCCCCAGACTGTCCCTAGGTCCTGTCCATCTCTCTTCAATGTTGTCTGGATTAATTGCTAACATAAGAGGTGGTACAATGATCATTTCCAAAGCAGAATCTTGCTGACTTTGTTATTTTGTGTCTCCTTTGACTATATAATACATAAAAATTCAAGGTCCATTATTTTGACTACTTTAATTTAAAATCTGATCACTGGCTGTCCTTTCCAGCTGGCTCCTGTATGCTGCATGTGTCAGTCTTGGTCTTTCAGAACCATTTTGTACTTTCTTTGGTGCTGACCTGGAAACAGTCATTTCCCCAACATTTCCTGAATCTCCTTAGTGGATGAGACATATAGAATAAAGGTTGCATTCACAAAGAATGCATTGCTCCCTGATCTTGGGATGTCTAATTCTGGAGTATACTTAAATTCTGCACTTTCACACTGCAAAAATCTAGTTTCTCTTAATATTTTTTCATTTTAATCCAGCTGCAAAATCTCTCTCACTTTCCTCAGTTTCTACTCCCTCATCTCACATAACAACCCTAGTCTCTTGACTGCAGGCAGTTTTAAATTTTTCTCTTTTCTAAACATATCCAAATAATTTTTTAATAACCACTACCCTTCATTCCCACCAACACAAACTAAATGAAACTCAGATTGCTTTCCTACCCTTAAATCATATCCTGCTGAAGGTATAGGATCAAAAAATATTGGTTTCAACAGTTGTTTGAATTAATTCAGTTTTGCCTTCTCCATACATACATAATACAGATGGAGAGGATTCATATTATTGGTTTTCATGTGTGTTTCACTTTAAGTTTCAATCTTTTTTGTTGTTTTTGTTTTGTGTTTTCGAGACAAGTTTTTTCTGTCTAGTCTTGGCTGTCCTGGAACTTACTCTGTAGATCAGGCTGACCTTGAAATCACAGAAACCCATAGCTACCTCTGTCTCTGGAGTGTTGGGCTCAGAGGCATGTGCCACCACTGCCCAGCTTAAGATTGAATCTTAAAGCAACCTTCCAGTCAGCATGACTCACCAATGAGGAGCCAGCAGGAAGTCATGGTAACCATAATTGGGAGTCTCCAGGGATCAGATAAAAGCTTAAGAATCAATCTTAAGCTGTACTTCAGGTTTAAAAAAACAAGGTGCTAACTAACTGAGTTACAAGAGATTATTTGTGTTAGGAGGGGACGAAGTTGAAAGAAATATTTATTTGCATTTGCATAAAAATGTAGCTAGAAGAATTTACCAGAAATTTATCACTGGCTCTAGAATGAATTGAATGACTGGGGGAGGGGGTGTGAGGATTTTCATTATGGAAGAATTTTGATGATTTGTTGCTTTGTACTTTTAAATTTGAAATTTGCATATATTAAAAGGTTGAAGGAAACAACACACATCCATTCCATTCATCCATCTGTCTTACTCTACTTTACCCAAATGCCTCAGTATAGGCACAACTCACAGGCTTTTATCTGATCCCTGGAGACTCCCAATTATGGTTACCTTGACTTCCTGCTGGCTCCTCATTGGTGAGTCATGCAGACGGGAAGGTTGTTTTTTCCAGACACTTGAGTCCACCCCGGGATGTTTCCCTGAGCCATCAGCGCACACGAGTACATAGCTGAGCAGTGCCTCGATGTACTTGTGAAGTTTCTGAGGAATCTTTTAAATGATTCAGTGCATTCTCTCTGAGCTCCGCGCTGTCACTTTGAACATTCAGCAGACGTGTTTGGCTCATGAGCAGCTTTTGACTCTCATAGATGAGGAATTTGTCATTCTTGCTGTTCTGCCTAATGCTAGAAGCATTTTAAGTCAAATGCAACCCCCCACTCCTGTTTCTTGCTGTCTTGTGTTTAATTTTCCCAGTCTTGTGAGTTCTCAGGTGAATTACAGAGGCCACATGCATTTCCTTGGCATAATAACATCTCTGAAAACATTGTGTCATGGCAAAAGCATGAGCTTTTGGAGAACAAAGAACGAGGACAATCTATGGCTTCAGCACCTCTGTTGGCAATGGCGAGGTTAACCACTGTCAACTTGACACAACTTGGAATCATCCAGAAAGAGAGCTGTGTCTAGAGTAGGTTGGTTTGTAGGCAAGTGTTTGTGGAAATTTCCTAAATGAGGTGGGCAGACCCACCCAGAATGTGTATGGCACCATTATAATGACTGGACCCTGAACTGGAAAAGAGTGAAACAAACAAACAAACAAACACACACACACAAACTGGGTGGTAGCCAAGCATGCATTCCTTTTCTCTCTGCTCTTACATGCGATGTGACTAGTGGCTTTGAATATCTGCCTTGACTTTCCTGCAGTGATGAACTACCACCTGGAATTGAATGCAAACAAACCCTTTCTCTCCTAAGATGCTTTTTGTCAGGGTACTTTATCACAGCAACAGAAATGACGCCAGGACACGATTGCACTGTGTTCTTTGGAAGCAGGTGTTTGTCTGAATTACGAAAATCATCTTGTCTTCCCATGACCCTGTGCTAATGCAGATTGAATTGTGGATCAGTGGAGTCCAGTTTGCTTGTTCATTGTATACAATAGTGACTGCTCGCTAGTCATTATTCTACAACTCAGAAATCTACTTTATTTTTGTCAGCATAGCAGTAAAACACAGACACTTTCTTGGGATACAAAATGGTGCTGAGCACACGGTGGGAACAAATGATTGACAGCATTACAAAAATTTTGAAAAAGGAGGGGGGCTAAGAAAGCCAGGTTGCAAATATAGGTGACTGACTCCTGATGCAAGGCTCTTTCTGTTTATTGAGGGGTTTTCTGACTGAATCTGGAGCTAGTCCATTGGATAGACTGGCTGGCCAACAAACCCCATGGATGCTCCTGTCTCCACCCCTCCCAGTTAGTGTTATAGATGTGTGTTGCCACACTTGGCTTTTTTTTTTTAAAATAGGTACTTGAGATCCAAACTCAGGTCATCATACATTTGTTCAGCCCCTATCCCCCAGAACGTGAAATGTTAAGATATTGTTGCTTTAGATCATTGAGGATTTGGAATTGTTTGTTCTTCAGTATCAACCAGACTCTACTGTTTACTACAAAGAGTAGTAGATGCTTATCACTCCAAAGCACATTGAATACTATGAAATGGAGGGAATGACATTGAACTGACAAGTAGAGTGAGCTTGGGGCTGCATAGTCAAGAGAAAGACTATCACACTCTGCATTGTCTTGCGTGGGGAGAAGGAGAAGGGGAATTAATAGGACAGGTCACTTAGCACCTCTGGCCTTCGTGCTAATGTCTGTTCTTAGATGAATTCTCTAGGCACACAGATGATAGTGGTTGCCATGGTCCCTGCAAGCCACTTCTTTAGTGCAGGGCACAGTATGAGAGATGGGAGCCAGAGGAGAGCTGAGCAACTCTTGCTTCCACGTTCAAAGACAGAATGTATTCTTCTCCAAGAAGCTCTCTCAGTTCTGGGGAAGTGGAAAGAAAGAGTGTGTCTGGAGACCATCTTTCCCCTGCCTCTAGTCCCATGAAGTTCCCCGGAAGGCAGGTGTGTTTTTGAGAGTTGATGGAAAGAGGACAGAGTGCATTTATTACACAGTTGCTATGTGCCTGGCACTGCAGAAGGCATTTATGTGTTATCTTCCAAGTGTTGATGCCAGAGTTCTTTCCTAGGAAAACAAGACTCATCGCAGTTTTGTCTGGTAAATAATGGGGCTGAATTCAAACCCAAGTCTGGGGATTAATTCCTGAGCTTTTTATAGACCCATTTTTTTCTTTCCTCATGAGTGTTTTCTTTGGTCTCTGGTATAGAAGGCTGAAGGAGAAATTATTGAAAGTTTTATTAAGTAATATACTATTTTACAGGGCATTTAGAATACTCTAGGTCAAGGACTTAGATGTTGCTTCCCTGTCTCTATGTGGGCAGATCAGTATGTGATCAGACCACTGGCACAGTCCAGAGGAGGGCTTGGCAAATCTATGTATATTAGTGAGGGTGACAAATGTGTGCTGGCACACACTGGCTTTGACACAGTGTGTGAGGTTGTGTTCTGTGACTCCTTTGGATCACATGGTTGGTGAACAACCAAGCAAGGTAATACCAGTGCTCCTATTTGTTGCAGGGAGTGGGGGCGGTCTATGGACGACGGTGTTATTCAACAAAGGAGTGACTAGACTAAACTGTGCTGGTGCATCTAGATAGTCAGACTTCTGCTAGACTCCTTGGGTAATGTGCCAGCACACATTCTTCAGGGGCAGGTTTGTTCAACAAAGTGTTGCCTGATTTTTTTTTTTTAAGAATGACAATAAAAGTAAGAGGGGAGAAAGGTTCTGAGGGTAGTAAATCCATTTGTTAGGCTAATAACAAACTCATTAAAAGGAAATAACACAAACAGCAAGGGAGACTCATCAGGCTAGAGGCCCGAGTGGTTCCTAAGTGCTCAGTAATTGTGTAAATCCTCCTCCGTTAAGCAGAGGGCCGAGAGATAGATGCTAACAACTGCAAGCAGGGACCTCTTGGAAGAGCTGAAGGGTTTAGCAATGGCACACCTCCAACTTTCCATCTTTTATTTAACTTCTTTGAACTCCTACTAATTTCCAGCCAACACTTTGGAATTCCATTTTTAGCTTTGCCTTTTGAATTATTATTTTTCCTCCTTGGTGTACAAATCTGTGGATGGAGATGGCCTCTCTTTTCATTAAATTTCTTTTTGGTTGTCGAATAACGCTCATTGCCAGGACAATTTAAAAATAGAGAATAATTTGCAGAAGAAAATAAGCATAGTCTGTAATTCTACCATTCAGAGAGAATCACTGTTAAGATTTTGGTGCATCTCCAGCTGGGATGTTTGCAAAATGTATATAGACTTTTCAAAAGGGGGAAAGGGTGGACTCATAGAGCATGAAGTAGAGCGTGACCTATAAAGAAAGTTGTAAAAAATAGCCAATTTTAATGAGGTGGCCCTCATTCATGGCCTGCGGCTCAGTCTTCTAGTGACTTGTTGGGTATGGGACACATTGTAAGTTCTGCCTCCTTACAGCAGGTGCAGATTGATGATAGATGTTTTGAAAGGCAAATGATAAACAGATTTAAAACCTGAAGAAAGGTGGCTGATACTAACTATATCTATATGTAACCCTCGCTCAGTGCAACCTATAGAGCTGGTAAGAAGGCTCATCTTTTGAAGACACTTCCATCAAGGCTCATGAGCCCTGGGACCCAACTGGGTGAAGGAGAGGGTCAACTCCTGCAAGTTGTCCTCTGATTTCCCAATGAGTGCTATAGCATGCATCTGTCCACACATGCACAATAAAATAATAATTTTCATTAAAATATTAACTATTATCATTGATTCAATTATTTTCCCATAATAGTCTAGCATAAATATTTTCCACAAAATTTCTTTCAGAGTCACAGCTGTTAATGGACATTCCATTGTATGCTGCTCAGCTTTTCATCATTGTGACAAAATGTCTGAGAAAAACAAGAGAGAAGAGAGACATTTGTGATTATGGTATCAGTTGATGGTCTCTTAGCTCCACAGCTTTAGACCTGTTGTCAGGCTCAACATCATACCAGAAGGATGCTGGTAGAAGCAAGCTGCTCACCTCATGGCAGAGGAGTGTACTGGAAGTGGCCTAGAACAAGATACACCCTCCAAAGGTGGACTTCACCCGAGAATACAACCATGTTAGCAGTTATGTTCCTGTTCGTTAAAAAAAATCTGGAGGAACACATTCTGGTAGTGACAATCACTATTGAGCACTTTAATTTTCTCTGTTTCTCAGACGATGTCTTAAATCCCTGTTTTACAGAGGGTTTCATCCTAGAATCGCTAAGTATTTTTTCATAAATGAAAGACCACTTGACTTGGTATGTTAATTCTTGAGTTAAAAAAATCATCAAAATGGTTTGTCTTCAAGATGCAAAATCACCTTATAAAAACAGAAGACTGTATAAACAGTTTCTTTCCCCCCAACTACAGCTACCAGAATCCATTGAATCCTAGAACAGTATTCATTGGTAAAGTGTTCAACAAAGATTGGGATGTCCCAGTGTTTGCAGTCAGTGGAGTCCCCAGCCTCTTGAAGCTATGGGGCTTGTAATATGCCTAGTGCAACAGAAGAAATGAGTTCTGTTTTTAAAGTTTAATTAATTTAGTTGTGTCCAGTGGCTTCAGTGTTGGACAGCACAACCCAAGAGATCAAGAATGGAAAGGAACTGACACAGATGTCCCATTTAGGTATGGGTACTCTCATAGTCTCTCATTCTCAGCACTTTGATCAGTTCTGAGTCCCTGAATTAAGTGTCACCCACATCACCAAATAGCTTCTCTGACCAATATTGACTGCAGCACTAATCTGCATGACTAAGTATAAGTCTTTAGAAGGCAGTTGGATAACATGTTCATTTAGCAAGGTACTAATAGTAAGTTTTATCTATAGGCTCTGACCTCTAGAGCCATGGCTTTTGACCAAGTATATAGTACCAGGCCTGAATTCCTTCCTGTGGAGCAGACCTCAAATCTGATGAAAGCCAGTTCTTTACTCCTAAATCCTTGCACCACTATCGTACCTGTAAGCACCTCTTGCCTAGCAGGTAAGTACCATAGCATGCAGGTCTTACCCCTGGGTAATACTATTGACAACTTTTCTTTCAATGTGGCCCACTTAGTACATCCCAGCACTATAATAATGATCTGTGCTTCAGCCTTGCTCCATTATTCTTTCCTTACTATCTCTCAAAATCATGTTCAGCATTTATGTAACCAAGCATCTCCTTCTGACCCTGGAGAATGGTCAACTCCATGGAGATAGAGACTGTCTTCATTTATGGATTCTCCTGTCTAGAGAGGCTTTGAAGCATTCTAGGGGCTCATAACATCCTTATTGGGGGGCAGCGCATGAAATCTGTTCATCAGATTCAGTGGGGGAGATGTTTATAATTGGGTTTGTTAGAGAAGCACTTAGAGTAATTTGATGTTGAGTTTCCATTTGAGAGCTTTTCTCTCCCCCTCTCTCTCTTCTTGTGGAGCTAGTAGACAGGTTGCCATGCTGATGTGCATTTTCTCCACAACCCAGTTGTCAGTCCCAGAAGTCAGCTGTCCTGTTTTATTACTGCTGTTTTCTCTCTGCAGGACCAACCTTGAGAGGCACTGCTCTGTTCATTTGATAAGGGGAGCTAGGACGATCTTTCATGATCCCACGTGTGACTCTTCAGTATCTTAACGTCCATGACAATGCCCACCAATAGACAGTGTCCTCTCCCTCGTGCTTGTTCCAATCCTAAAGGTGATGCTCGGTGAGTGGAAGACCAGTCAAATCCAGACATTTGATCTTAAACTACTATGTTCTTTGGATAAAACCAGGCTTGTTCCCCTGCCTGTCTGCTGGTTGCTAGTCAATGTAACTGGTTTTGAGGTTGGTAGGAAGAGGAACAACACTTCTGATAGATATGGATACGTATGGACTGTTCCAAGCCTCGTCTCCACAACCCTGTCTGGTTTGCATGGATACCTGTGGAATCAGCTGTTACCACAAGGCAGGTTTTGGTCAGTCTGACCCAGAACCTTGCCCTGTCTAGCCACATATCTACACCGAGAGTCTGTAAATGCTGAGGAGCCCTTACAATGAAACCCTTCACAATGGAGTGCCTGGATTTTATTGAGAAAAGCCAATCCCCTCCCATCTGTCATTTGGCACTTAGCACTGTAGTTATTCTAGATGAGTGAACACTTGTGTTATATTTTCCAATAGCAAAACTGGGGTCACCAGGGTGCCTGCTGTTTTAGCCGAATCCAGATGGGGTTTTCCTATAAACAAGTGCACATGGAATATTTATGCCGCCCGTGGCACCTGACGCCTTAATACTTAGGACTTCTATGTAGTAGCCACTCTTCCTATAAGTCACTTTAGCACACTAAGTAAATATTTTAATATAGCCATGTCACTGTTTATTATAGAATGGCTTGGACCCAGATCTTGCCTAATGCTTGGTTAAAAAGTCAGTTTATACCATCCTTTAAAGTGAATCAAAGAATGCATAAACGCCACTCTTTTGTTACTCAGAACTCTGTTTACTTTACTTTTCTGTAAACCTTGTGAAATGCTTGCTTACAAAAAGCTGACACATGCCAGATTTGCTCATTAGCTGGAGGTGTTTTCCACATCAGGAAGGTGAGGTGAGAATGTGGGAGGTGGGGTAGCTTCTCCACTGCCACCTCCCAATGTCTGGTGCCCAAGGGACCCATTGGGTTGCCCTGGAGCATGACTGTAGCTGCCATGCCATCGTATTGAGAAACACGGAATAACGGTTTCTATGTCCAGTTTGTCCTGTGTCCTGGAATGATGGAGACCACTTGGGCCATCCGAGACTTGGAATGATTTAGAAAGACTAAATGTGCCGCCATCAGGCAAGAGACAATGTTTGCGTTAGTTATTTCCTCACCACAGAGAGCAAACACTGGACAGAAACTACTTAAAACTGGGAAGATCCTTTTATGTTAGCCTCACTGTTTCAGTCCTTCTAATGCGGAAGCAGCATGGTATTGGGAACATGTTCACACTGTATCACACCAGAGCGAGACAAAGCCAGGGGTCTGGAGTAACCTTCAAAGGTACACCTGTCATGCGCTGTGCTACCTCCACCGGCTAGATCCAACCTCTAAATGGTTCTACAGACTACCAAGACAGCGCCACCAGCTGGAGGCATGTGAAACACAAGCTGGTTGGGCCATCTCAGACTCAAATCACAATAGTCCTGGTTTAATGACGTTGTGATGTTTGCCAGCTCTTAGGAGCATTTCATTGCTAAGCCTCACCCTGAGGACTACAGCAGTTTTTATTGGCTGGCAATTAAAATCTTGGTATGGACTTCCCGGTGCCTGAGGGGATACAGTGTTTCTGTTCTCAGGGTAGGAAAAAAAGATGTGTTAATAACAAGAAATAAAGCCAATCGTCCCTTTTAGTATTATGGATCAACTAACAACTTTGTCCATGAAGTAAGCAGAAATACAATCTTCACCCAAGCTTAAAGAGTAAGTTCTTCTAGAATAAACCAGTGGCCTTTCCTTAGTGATTTGCTACATATTTCCCTGAGAATTATTTCTTCCCGGGAGCAACTTTCAGAATGGGCCAGTGGGCTTTTCTGAGCAAGTAGGAGACTTGGTCCATGCTGCTGCTGATTTTGACTGGCTTTCCCCCTCTCAGCACAACGTGTCCCTTTACTTTCTTAAACTCTCTTCATGAGTGCTGGAAGCAGGCCTTTATGCAGGTTATGTACCTTTATGCATGTTCATCATCATGAAAATGATGTCATTTGTAATAAGCACAGTGATGCCCTCCCCAACCCACCACCCTGAATGCCCACAAGCTTGATAAAGCTTGATGTCTGAATGTCTTACATCACACGACTGAGTTAAGACTATCAGTCAGCTGACCTTCAAACAGGGAGATTGTCTAGTAGGCCCAGTGTAACTGCAAGCATCCTCAACAGTATGAGAAATGCTCCAGCAGAGGTGACAAGGGTGTGGTAAGAACCCACTGTGGCTGCCTTTGCAGGTGGAGGAGGGGCCAGGAGCCAAGGAGCAATGAGTAGTCGCTGCTGGAAAAGGCAAGGAAGGGAATTCTCTACAGTCTCCAGGAAAGAATCTAGTCTTGCAGAACATGTGGTTTTTGTTTGTTGAAATCCACTACTTATTACCATGCATGCATGCATGTGCATAGTATGTGTGGATGTGGATGCCATGGTGTGTGTGGAGGTCACGGGTCAACTTTGTGGAGTTGCACCTCTCCCATTATTGTGGGGTACCAGCCATAAAACTCAGGTGGCCAGGCTTTTGAGCCTTTATCTGCTGAGCCATCTTGTTGAACACCCCATCATCACCATGTAGAGCTTCTATCTTAGAGAACTTTAAGATAATCTGTGCTAACTGCTGCATTTGTGATAATTTTATAGTAACAATAGAAACAAAATCATTTATGAGAGAATGATAGTAATTTAAACAAGAAATGAACACAGAAAATAGCAAAAGGCAGAGTAAAATGCAAATTGCACCATCTGACTGTGCAGAAAGAGACATAATGAATGCGCTCGTTATTTATTTTTACTTTGCTTATGTTGTTTTGTATCAACAATCACATTGTTGCCCCATCTTCCTTTATAGTAAAGCATTGTTTTTGTATTTTCTCTCACTGTCAGAAAACATAGCTATTTATGAATGGCTAACAGCATGCCTGATCCATCACCTTACTTTGATTTCTGTTTGAAACATCTTTGTATGTGGCTGGTGA
Organism: Cricetulus griseus; assembly: GCF_003668045.3. Lineage (NCBI taxonomy): Eukaryota > Metazoa > Chordata > Mammalia > Rodentia > Cricetidae > Cricetulus > Cricetulus griseus. Next base: position 79,335,509 of record NC_048600.1, on the reverse strand, counting down.
TTTTCTTACTAAAAGTTCTTAAGATTACTGAGTCAAAAGAGAATGGCCAAGTGTTGGTCTTTAACAATGTCTTTCACCACGTGGTCTTTGGGGAGGAGTGGGATGCTCTCCTGCTCTCAGGCAGTCCCAGACTCCACCTCCCCTCATCATTGACAAACACCAGACGGTGCCGTTTTTTGAAATTGCCACAGTGGAAGGTGAAAAGAGCATTTAATCGCTGCAATTTGTATTTCTTTGAGACAGATGTGTGTACTCTTTACTGTATAGCTGACCACCTGTGTTGCTGAGAGTGGCCTCCTCATGTCATTCATTTAGCCTTCTAGGTAATATTCTCATATGATTTTAGATATGGGGATAGGAACCAACTGCCTATGCCAGAGGTACAAATGATTTTGCATAATTATTTCCTACTAACTTATATTACTTGAACATATATTATTCAATGTCAGTGTGTCTATGCTTAAATGAATATATGTACTATTTACATATAATTTCATAATGATACCACTGGAAATCTAAAATTGTAATGGTAGGGGAAAAATCTACTGCTACCATGTTTGGCCTCTGTTTGAACAGATTGTTTTTCCATAGAGCTGTATGCATATATAAAACTGAGTCTTGTGTACCACTCTGAGGTTTTTTTAAACATGACATTCTAAGTAAATCCTGATCATTATTTCTGGTGATTATACTGTATCCTAGATTCTGAACTTACTTTATTTAACAGTTGATAACTCATGTATTAATAAATACTTATACCCTCAGGTCTCATCCACATTGCTGCAAAATGGCAGTTGTTAATGGTTTAAACCTGAAATGTCCCCTAGAAGGCCAAGCATTGTCAGCTTGGCCAGCAGCCCATGGTTCTCCTGGGAGGCAGTGGAAACTTTGGGAAGGAGAGCACAATGGAAGGAAGTTAGTTCCCTGGGGCCATGCCCTTGAAGGACATACTGAGACCCCTCCTCCCCTTCCCAGTCACCATGAAGTGAGTAGCTCTGCTGTTGTCACATGCTCACCAGCATAGTTCTGCTTTGTTACAGTGCCCAAACAAACACGACTGAAACTTTGAAAGTGTGAGCCGAAACAAACCTTTTTTTTCTTTTAAAGTGTGAGCCGAAACAAACCCTTTTTTCTTTTAGTTGACATCCTCTGGTCTCTCACAAGATGGAAAGCTAACTAATACAGACTGGGTTTCTTTTTTGATAATACTCCATTATATAACGCATATATCACAATACCTTTCCCAATGCCCTCCACTGGATATCTAGGTAGTTGTCATACCCAGTCTATTGCAAATCAAGCCATGCATACAGATATCTCTGTGCAGTTCTGTTTTCATTTCCTTAAGTGTACACCCGGAAGAGGGATTGCTGTGCTACAAGGTGCTTTCCATTTTTAACATTTTGAGAACCCAGAGAAACTAGACTAGAATGGTGATTCATCCTGGTTGGGATAGGGTAGAACAAGAGGAGATACTAGATAAAAGGTATAATTTGCAGTCATCAGATGAGTCAGGAGATAGTTAACACTACTGACCTGTACAGTCTGCCTTCTGTATGTATAGACTCCATATGCATGGATTGAATTGGCCGGACATGTTTAGAAAAGAGTACTCTGTAGCTGGGCCCTGTGGTATACACCTGTATTTTCAGTACCCAGGAAACAGAAGTAGAAGGATTTTAAGTTTGAGGCCAACCTCAAACTTAAAATTTTGAGGGCTACAAAAATAAGAATCCTCTCTCTCCAGAGCAGGGGATTTTGTGTCTGCACTGAGAACACTGAACTTTTCTCTTGCCATCTACAATCAATACTGGTATGGCAACCACACATCGATACTATACCAGATGTTCTATGAAATATGCTGGAGTCTATGCACAGGCTACATGCAAACACTAACCACTTTACACAGAAACTGAGGGATGACTGCTCCTAGTGTATTCAAATATTCTAACCACAAAACAAAGCATAACCAACAGATACCAACTAGGTAAGGTTTGACTGATTCTGATGATCATTTGTATATATAAAAATCATATTATAAACCTGTAGGGAGTCACCCTAGCCCCGCCCAATAGTCCTGGGGCAGGTACCAGGTGGACCCAGGGACTCGCCCATAAGGGCGTGGTGAAGGAAAGCTGGAATGACGTAAGGGGGCTTCTTAAGCGGCTGCACGTGGGGACGGGGCCCCCTTTTGTTCTGGCCGCGCTGGCTGGGTTCTTAACCTAGCTCTGGCCTGTGTTTCACCCGGCTGTGCTTTGAAATAAAGAGACCTTAATCCAATATAAACCTTTAGACTATATAGCTTTACTTGTCAACAGAAACTCAATAAAGCCAGAAAACTAAACAGAAAAAGAAATCAGTCAAATACACACACACACACACACACACACACACAGGCATGCACTCACATGCACACACATGTCTTCCCACCCTCATGTATGCACAGCAACAAAAAAGCAAATAAACAAAGAACCTACGGGACTACATGATTGGTGGGGGATGTCCTTCTGTATGCTTTGAATGTATGTTTCTCTTATGGGTTGATGAATAAATGCTGATTGGCCATTAGCCAAGCAGGAAATATACCAGACACGGAGAATTCTGGGAAGGGGAAAGGCAGAGAAACAGTTGCCAGAGAGAGAGATGTCATGTAGCCACCGAAAGAGTAACCTGCTGCATGGAGCATTACTGGTAAGCTACAGCCTCATGGCAGTATATAGTTTAATAGAAATGGGTTAATAATTAAGAGAGAGCTAGACAATAAGAAGCCCAAGCCATTGGCCAAACAGTTTATAAGTCGTAGAAGCCTCTGTGTGTTTATTTTGGACTGAACAGGACCAGGTGGGACAGAAACTCTGTCTTTCAACCTGGTGCCTCACATTATGTCGTTTCTTGCTCTGTGTTTTAATTACTGTCAAGGAGCCTCACCTCTGAGGAAAATGAATGAATGTAGTGCTCTTACTTGAATGCTACACTGTGGGAAGGGTGAGGACTGGCCCACACCACCTGAAATAATAGCAGGAGTGCCTGCTAGACTGTCGTTAGGAAGCTGATGAGTAAATTAGAGAGCCGGTGTTGGTCAAGACAAAGCTACTGGAAACACATTACACAGGTGTCCTGATATTTCATTTGAAGTCAGAGGGAGAACTGAGAAGTGTAGCAGAGTTGAAGGGATGGGGCAGATTGGGACACAGGGCCAGTAGGTTTGCTTTTGGTGATGCCTAGAGCTTTCTAAGTGACCAATGCTTCCTTAAATGCCCTCTCCTGTGATGGCTGCAGATGACACAGTCACCACTAAGCCCCTCTCCATAGTCACCTCTAGACTCTTCTGTGGATTTCTGCAATTGCTTGCAGGGCTTCTTACTTAAGACCAGGAAGGGGCAAGCAGGGACAGTGGATTTTAGTTCTGTCCTTGGTGTCCCGTTTGATCTCAGCCCATTGGTGCTTACTCAGCATCTTCCCTCTCTTGGGGTTAGGGTTTCTCTCTAGCAGATGGTGTTGATGTCCTTAATCGGTTTTTAGTCTTGTTACATGAAAATATGTTTCCCTGGTCTCCTTTGAGGAAAGAAGTTGTCGGGGAGCCGAGAAATAGAGATAATTTGTGCTTCAACAGCGCACTGTCTTGAGGCTACAATATTGACTACCCAGTTCTCTAGCTTCAAGGAAAAAAAGATAACTCCCCAGAATTGCCATATTCTCATGAGAATTTTTTAGGAGGGGTGGAAGTTGCCATGGGAAGGCAATTGGTGAAGGTTTTCAATCTGGCAGACTTTTCTGATAATCTGGGCTATGACTGTCATTCCAAACTGTACTGCCCTTCTTATACATCTAGTGGCTTCATTTCCTATTAGCCTGATAAGGAATGGGAGCTGGCAGGGAACTGATGGTTACTCCATATTAGATATTTAAAAGCATCCAATGTGCACCTCAGAGGCATAAGTGAATTCTGGTTAGATAGTAGTGGGCCAGATGGAAGAAGAACAGGAATGCTTAGGGTTTCTGATAGTTTTAAGTTTATGAGCATTTCTACTTGACAAATCCCAAGCCCCAAAAAGACCTAGGAAAGAGGACATGGCCCAAGCTGGATGAAGTACCCTGGATAATATCACTCTCCTCCCAGAGAACTGCTCTTTGGTCTTTATTATAGCGCTCGGCAGCTCCGTGGGGCAGAGACCTTTTCCTTCACTGGGCAATCTCCCTCATTAAGAGCCTGCCATTGTGGAGATCTTACTTTTTCCTAGTATGTCAGCCAGGGTCAAGAACAAGTAGCATGGTGAGTTCTTCACCCCAGTCACCTCCAGGGCCAAGCAGCTGATAAGTCCCAGATGCGTCCTTGGCTGCCCTGCAGGCACCCATCACCTCCAGCGCACTCCCTCCAAGTCATGAAGCATTCATGCTCTCTTCCCTTCTCTTTCATAAATGCGACAGGAGTTTACATGTTACACTGACTTGTTTCCATACAGGCCCGTGGACCTTCCAACAACAATTCTTCAAAGTTTTTGGCATGTACTGAAATGTTCCTGGTTCCCAGGGCTTACTAACTCATTCATTCGCTCATTTGTTTGGCAAGATTTTATTGAGCAACTACTCTGTGCCAGACTTCCTTCTAGAAGTGGGATGTGGAATAAAGTAAGTGCCTGCACATGCAGTCCTCACATGCTAGTGAAAGAGAAACACAACAAATAAACAACAGTGTGGCGATGTAAGAAGGGTACATTCTAAACCCTGGAGCAGGTGCTGAGATGACGTAGTCCCAAGCTCTCTATGTACAATAGGACTCTTCCCCCAAGCAGTGCATGGCTATCATAAAGTTTACACTAGATACCAAGCATAGTGAACACTGACATTTCAATTTGGAATGTGTTTCAGAGCCCCGAGTATTAAAGGCACTTTGGGGGAGGCAGTAGAGTTTTAAGAAGTAGGCTCTTCTGGGGGTGGGGTTTGGTCCTTGGGGATGTGTCCTTGAAGGGAAATGTAGGGTTCCAGCTCTTCCTTTCACTTTCTTTTTGGTTCTGACCAGGAACCCGGCAACATTTTTCTATCATGTATTCATGACTCCATGCTGCCTTGTCACCTGCCCCAAAAGGGACGGGAACAGGTGATTGTAGACTGGAATCTCTAAAACTATGAGCCCAAATGTTTTCAACTTAATTAGCTCAGGCTTCCTTTGCTTTTTGTTGTTGTTGTTGTTGTTGTTGTTGTTATTGTCATTATCATAACAGAAAGTTGACTGGAAATAAAAGGTTAGCAATAACTAATGATAATAATAAAATATCAGTGGTAAAAATGTGCTTAATACAAGTGAGGTGAATGTGCTTTCTCTCTCTCATCGGTGTATGCGTGTGTGTGTGTGTGTGTGTGTGTGTGTGTGTGTGTGTGTGTGAGTGTGTGTGTGTGTGTGTTTCATGTAATGTTTTCAGACCACAGTTGACCACAGGTGAACTGAAGCTGAGGAAAGTGAAACCAAAATAAGGGGGACGTCTGTGCCTGCATTTGTTCAACACTGTCATGGGTCTGAAACAGGCATGCGTTTTACAGTAATGACACCCCACAACTGCTGGTAGACAAGCAAACCTCTCTGCCTGCATGTTTGCAAACTTGAGGGAAAAACCACTATTGTCTTGCTATCAATTCAGCTGAATTACCAGTTGCTGGTGTTAAACATGTGGAATTTATTTACCTTCTAAAACCTCATGGAGGGGATTGCTTTATGCCTTGGCTTTGAAACAAAGCATGGCCACACAGATAAGGTGTGTTAGGGAGTGAATGTTCACTGTTGGAGGAATGATGGGATTCATCTTTCCTTGAAATCAATGGGCCAGACTACTCTTGGACCTGGTGGAAAGCTCATGCTGATAAAAGTGTGTTTCTCTCTCTCTCTCTCTCTCTCTCTCTCTCTCTCTCTCTCTCTCTCTCTCTCTCTGTGTGTGTGTGTGTGTGTGTGTGTGTGTGTGTGTGTGTGTGTGGTATGTATGTGTGTATGTGGTGTGTCTGCTATATGTGTCTGTGTGCATAGTGTGCATGTGGTGAGCGGATGTGGTGTATGTATGCTTTATGTGTATGCTTTTTGTGTGTAATGTGTGTGCTGTGTATGAGTGTTCTGTGTGTGTGTGTGTGTGTGTGTGTGTGTGTGTGTGTGTGTGTGTGTAGATTACATGCATGCATACATACTAGTCACTCTCATCTTTCTTTTACCCCAGCTATAAGAATCATCTATATTTATGGCACATACTGTGACATATTTTAACAATATTTTATTAGTTTTTTGAGAATTCCATACAGTGTATTTTGATCTTATTCACCCTCTACCCCAATTCTTCCCAGTTCCACCCTTCCCACCTTCCCCTCTCAACTCACCCAGTTTTGAGTTTTTCTTCTCCTCTTCCTCTTCTTCTCTTCCTCCTCCTCTTCCTCCTCTTGTTAACCTATTGAGTCCAATTTGTGTTGCCCAGCTGCTCTTGGAAGTGGACCCAGGGGTTACACCATTAAAGAAAACTGCCTCTCCCTCCCCCAACTTCCATCAAATGCCAATAGCTCCTCAGCTGGTGATGGGACTTCCCCACCCCCGATGCTGGGATTTTGTCTGGCCAATGGGATATTTTGACTTGTGTATATAGTTGAAATAATTGTCACAATCAAGCTAGTTAGCATACCAACCATTTCACACAGCGATCAATGTGTGGTAAAACTCTAAAGGGCCTGTTCTATTCACAAACTGCTGACATGCAAGATGACATTGTTAGCCACAGCCACCGTGCTGCACGGTGCAGCGATTGCATCCATACATTTGGCCTGACTGATGTGCTGTGTCCTTTGATCAGCTTCTTCAGTGCTTTCAAATTCCATGCATCTGCTTCCTTCCTTGCCACTCTCCAAACCTCGTAAGTCAGAGCCCTGCTTCTACTTTCACTATTCACCACCGGTTTTCTGGGAGCCAGACTTTGGGCATAGACCTAATTATGTCATCCCCCTGCTCAGAATTCTAAATCCACAATCTTTGTTTTGACCCTGCCACCCTCTCTCTTTACCCACTGGCTTCTCCACTTTGCACTTTTCCTTCTAGCAGCTCATTGAAGTTCCTCAGGTCTGAGATGCCGTCTACTAGGACACTGCTAATTTGCATATCTCTAATAAATACGTTTTGGATTTATTTAATTTTATGTGTATGAGTGTTTGGTCTGCATGTATGTGTGGGCACCACATGTGTGCCTGGTGCTGCCAGAGGTCAGGAAATGGAGTGGTTCCCCTAGACCTAGAGTTCTAGATGTTTGTGTGCTACCATGTGGTGTCATGAAACTGAACACAGTTCTTCTACAAGAGCAGCCAGAGCTCTTAAGCAATGAGCCTCAAACGCTGGTAGGTCTTCCTGTTTGTATGGCAAGTACTTCACTGACTCAGCCATCTTGGTCCTTGAACACCCTTTCTTTTAGATCAAACTTATTGAAGCATCCAGAGCAATCGTATAGTAACTGACAAGGTGCTGTCCTCACAGGTCTCTATGAGGAAACTCCAGCACAATTTCCATGTCACTGGTGTCCTCCTGAAATGAATGTTGATTTTTTAGGAACTCACTCCTGACCAGCTTGAGCCCAGTCCAGAGAAAGCACTAAGGTCCTACCTGTGTCTCTCTCCACAGAGCTTAAACCTGTGTTAAGACTCTTAAGTGACAAAGTGCAACTTGAAAAACAAGAGAAAGAAAGTTGTATTTTAAAATGTCCTGAGAAGCCAGGTGGTGATGGCGCACCCCTTTAATCCCAACACTTGGGAGGCAGAGGCAGGCTGATCTCTGAGTTTGAGACCAGCCTGGTTTACAAGAGCTAGTTCCATCCAGGACATCCTCCAAAGCCACAGAGAAACCCTGTCTTGAAAAAAAATGTACTAAGTTTGGTATAGAGAGTTAGGCCTGTCAGACCAGAGTGTGGGAGGCAGATGCAGGAGGATTACCACAAATTCAAGGCTCGTCTGTAATCCAGGTATCTGGATTGCCAAATCTTTTGGGCTGAGGACATTATTCCATGACAGAGTGGTTGCTGAGCCTGCAACAGGCTGGGTTTGACCTGCAACACCATAAGTAAATAATGAAAGGTGTTGAGCTACAGAATGCCCCATCTGTCCATTTCCCTACTTTCTTCATATGTCATCAAAATATCATCAACCATATATTTTTTAATCCAATTGCCCCTAATTTTTCTATTTCCTGTACTCATCTTCCTGTCTTTTTTCTTCTGGAAAAAAAGAAACTGGAGTGAGTTCATGTGTGAAATGTACAGAGAGCAAAGTTCAACGACTCAACTCCTAGTAGACACCTACACCCACACAACACTGATAGACCTTGTGTGTGTGTGTGTGTGAGAGAGAGAGAGAGAGAGAGAGAGAGAGAGTGTATGTGTGTATGAGTGTGTGTGTGTGTGTGTGTGTGTGTGTGTGAGAGTGTATTGTGTATGAGTGTGTGTGTGTGTGTGTGTGTGGTGTGTGTGTGTGTGTGTGTGTTGTGTGTGTGTTGCGGGGTGCCCATGCATGCTTGTGTGCTTGACTTTATCATTTCTTTCAGTGAATCTTTACTACAAAGTCAATTTGCATTTGTCTGATTTGAGTGAGTGATTTAAGGGGAGCTCACAATAGTCACAGTCCACTTAAATGCACTTGACTGCTGTTTCTCACTTCCCTTCCAATGCCTTGACCTACCACAGCTCAGAGTTTCCAGGGAGTTTGGTTATGACCCTGCCTGCACCCTACTTACCACACCATCATTTGCAGATGACCCCCTTTAAGCTGAGAGAATGTGTTAGTTGGCATAAGACAGATGCCTGCTTCCATCCGAACCAGCCTCTGAATGTGCTGCCAGACAACATCATTGGGCTCTTTCATCACTCTTGCAGACCTGGAGCGACACGCTGGAGCTCAGAGGGCCAGGGCCAGGCAGGATTCATTCCAACTGAGTGAGCAGTGGAGGGTTCGGGGCCAGAAGTCACCAGAATCTTTTCTTCTGCCCCATGTCCTCACCCCTCTCTTTGGTCTTCTCTGCCCTTCAGAGTCCTTTGTTCTCCTCTTCCCCTCCCCTGTGTCTCAACAGGGTATGCTCTGTGCTAAAGGACCTGTCATCCATTCATGGGGACACTTCCTAACCTGCACACCTCCCCCACTTCCCTTGGCAGCTTCCATGCCCTGGGTTTCATCTCCTCCTGCCAAGTATCTTTGCTAAGAGATAAGTGTACTCCGAGCTGATATGAGGTTGTCTGTTAAAAGTTCCCAGGATGTGCCTCTCTTGGCTAAGATATTTGCATTCTCATTGAGCCTTCAGCTGAAAACCAGCAAAACCAAATTTGCACCTCAGGTTCTCTGAGAAATTTAACATGACTCAAAAACATGGCTCAGGGACAAAGCATTGTGGGTCATACTGACTGCTCCATCACTTGCTGACTATGCAAGCCTGGTAACTTCAGTTATTCATTTGTTCATGCCTCAAAGAGAGCTTCCCTAGCCACTGGGGATGTAGAGACTGAAAGCAAAGTTCCTCCTTGAATAGATCTTACATTCCCAAAGAGTGTTAAAACCCTCATGAAAATCTCAAGTTATAAGCTGGGGTGTGGTATGATGGTCAGCACTTGACTGACATAGGCTGGAGGCCCAGGTCCCATGCCCAGAACCATAAAACATTATTATTATTATTATTATTATTATTATTATTATTATTATGAATAATAGCATGTTTTGCCTGGTGGCACTGTAGAAATCAGATAAAGCATCAGGTTATATCAGACAACTATTCAGTTGAGTTCGTTATGCAAACAGACAGCTCTTAAGAGCAATAGCCGTCAAGTTCCTGGGTGAACATCTCTAAAGACATCTTCAAGGGCTTGTGGCAGCTATTGCTTTGTGTGTTCAGCAAGCATCTCTGTAGGTTGGGTCTCCTTCCTCCATAACACACTTTCCCCTCAGCTTTGCTCCACGACCTGCTCCAGTATTCCATCAGGGAGCCATGTTTGGTTTGAAATGTGAACGCCACAGCAATCTAGTCTGGACCTGTTCTTAGACCTCTGTGTGAACAGTGGGTGAGAGGGTCCCCATTTTGCAATGCTAAGGTGAGGCTTCTTGGGAGCCTGTCACATGAAGACCTCTCAGCAGAGCCAAATGAGGTTCATCTCCTCCTCCCACTCTAAGTGTCCCATAGCCACTGCCCCATCAGCTTCTGTTTGAAAATTGAGATTTGAAGATCAATGTGATTTTATTCATATAACTGCTTTTCTTTTCCTAATAGAGCCAGGATTAATTTAAATTAGTTTAATTTAAGGTATAATGTATTCAGAAGTACCCCCTGAATTGAATTTCATTCTAACTCACACAATTCCAAAACCTAGCACACATTAGAGAACCCCCAAGCCCTGAAATCATTGAGGGGTTCTGTGATATCTATGGTTATTTTGCACTGAGATCATTTCTTTAACCTTGTTTAAAGTCTTGTATGACATACAATGGTGTGTTGATTATGTTTTCAAACCCAGTCCACATCACAGTTACATTTTCACCTGGGGAAGGGACTCACATCCATTGATGAGAATTTCCCATGATGCTTCTGCTTGCATTGTCCAAGAACACCAGTACCAAGGACTCACTGCCATCTCCAGATAAGAGACTGCCAGGTAATTTCAGTATTCACCTTCCCAGATTAAGGCATACCTAGATGGCTGGAGAAGTGTGGCACCCCAGTGTGTATCTGTGAGGGTATTTTCAGAGAAGCCACAAGTGTGGCTTGGGGAACTTAGAAGAAATGGTATATCTGAGTACCTGGCTGGAAAACCCAGAGGCAGAGGGGGTACCTCCCTGCAGCTGGGAGCCGAGGGTACTCCTGTCATGATACAACACAACTCTAGATACTTCAATCCTGAGCTTTAGGTCAGCCCCCTTGGGTGGAGGTGGCAAACTCTTGGGCCTTTCTCCCTTGACCTGAGTGGCGCCACCAGTTTTTTAGTGTTCCATGCATGAATTGAGCCATCCTGCTGACTCCTCTGGTCCCGACTGCCAAGTATCTTCAAGATGCCCAGAGTCAAGTTCCTCTATCATGCCTCTCTCAAGAATCCTGTTGAACACATTTCTGTGGGTAATCCTGCCTGAAAGATAAAGAGAGCACCAGGGATGCTGTGGATGGAGTTTTTCCTCTAACCCTGATGGTCATCACTGGAAATCAGTTCCACATAGTCTGAAGTGTCTGCGTTCTCTTTGGAATGACAACTGTCTGGTTTATGTAAGTCTGCCAGCTGAAATGGTTTTTCCATGTGTAAGTGCCCAGGGTTATGGTTTCTTTTAATTTATTGTGTATTGCTCCTATGTAGTGATGTCATTGCCAAGGCAGCTGGCTCTCAGGAGTTCTAGCTAAAGCTAGTTAGACCAGACATTCTCGTACATCCACCAGAATTTTGGTGTCCTTCCCTGGAAAGAGCTCAATACAGGGAGTCCACTTACATGAAGCTCCATAGATAGGCCTCACCTGTTCTCTGACATTCTGGAAGCTATGAAGATCACATGACATTGTGTGCTTCTACCTAAAAAAGGAAGGACAGTTGTGGTGGATTGGGAACTGTCATAAGAGAACTATGCCTAAACTCTCTGAGGAGGATGAGAAGGGGGTCTAAGTTGCTTTGTCATTACCTGCTAAACTTGCCACCTGCTCTGTGGCTGCAGAGTTCAGATTTCAGATGTGAGTGGAAATTTTCATGTCTAAAAGGAACCTGAAGGCTATTTCTCCCCATGGTGAACTTCCAAAGAGGGAAATAGAAGTGTTCACACACAGAAAAAGTATTGGTCCTGACTAGGCATGGCTTCACAATGAGCTGAAGTTTAGGAAAGATGTGAAGTGGCTCAGAGCAGGAGTCTCTGCTGCAGTTCAAGTTTGCAAAACGGGAGGCATTCAGAGGAAGAACACCAAGACGCAAAGTCTGTTTCTTAGGATGGAGCCAGAAGAGGAGCTCTGTGGCAGAGCATTTGGTTAGCATCTATGATGTCCTGGGTTTCACCCCTGACATCACAAAACCACAAAACAAACAAACAAACAGGTTTCTTAAAGTGACCTGAGTGTGAAGGCTGCACCCACACCTGCATGTGAATAGGATTTGGAAATCTGTTAGCGACATCATCTGTGGGACCAAGACAGCTCTGTATGTATAAAAGGAAATACAAACAACCAGGTAAGGGGGAAGCAATGAATTCCAGTAGATCTAGAACTGTATCTCAAACATGCATTTGGCAGAGTGAAGCCATTTTCACCCTGTCAGGGTTTATTCTATTTAAGAGATGATGTCTGTTAGAAGAATTGCATCAAGGCAGGATGAAGCAAATTCTGGGGTTATAAGTCATAGTTTACTAGTGTCACTCCGTTCATCAGACACGGGGAATTAACATGTGAACAAACGGCAGCTTTTCATCTAAACAGCTCAAAAATCAAATGTGGGGGAATCTCATAGGGTGGTCTCTATAATGGGAAGTCAGATGATAAAAGAAAATCACTGTAGAGATACATTGTATCTACTGTAGAGATACATTGTGCTAGCGGAGGATGCAGGACGGCATCTCTCCTATAACCCCCACTCAAAAAGACGAGTGCCTACTGTATTCTCTGACTGTGAGGCTCAGAGTAAGGCTGTTCAGTTTGCAAAAGGTAATTCAGTTGCATAAAAGCTATTAAACAACATCATGTTTAAGATCGTGGCTTGGGGTGGGTTGGAGGGTAGCTCCCTGGTAGAGTATTTGTCTGAAGTAGAAAGATAAATGGGAGGAGGAGGGGCAAGAGGTGGAGGAGGAAAAGGAGAATCAGAGGGAGGAGAAGGCCACTCTGTATTTAAACACTGCCTGGCACATTTAAAGTTAATGTTAAGGTAAACTTGTCAGCCAATTTAGGAGAAAGACAATTACAACTCAGAGGTTTTTATATTGCACAAATTGATATATTTCTTTATTTGTAACATCTCAGGGAACAGTAATTTTAGCAAAAGGAGTGAAAAAAGTAAACGAGGGGCAGGGTCTATTCCTCTATGCAGAGCAAAGATTCTCTTTAATAACCAATCATTTACTTCCATTTATGACTAGACTTATCCTAAGAAGGCTTTGAGGAAACAGAATATACTTATTATAGTAAGAACAGACAGGCAAAGCCAAGTAAATAAGAAGGATTCAAAGTGGCAAAAACAAGTCAGACGAGTCAAACCATGTCTAAAATTATGTCTCAAATTTATGTCTTCTTTTTTTCCTGGTGAAACGCATGATTTGTTACTTACCTCCATTATCAGATGTTTGGGGAACATTGGATTCGGAATTTTAGTTTCTTGAAGAGTGACCCTTGGTCCATCAGTCCTAGAATCAGCAGGAAACTTTGTTAGAAGTGAACATTTCCCAGCTGACCCCAGACTTACTGAACCGTTGCCTGTGCTACAAGACCCTGGATGATTTCCATGAGTGCTGCATTTTGAGAAACACTTGCTTTGGACACCATCCTTCACCTGTGCTGTAATACAGGTCCTGCTTTATTTAACAGGGGATGGGGCAAATGTAGTAAATAACTTAGTGCATTGTTTCTTACAGAAATTCTTAAACCAGCACAGAATGTAACCATTTACTATAAGACAAAGAGTTCTCAGACATGGGATATCAAATGTATAATTCATAAAAACAAATTGTTAAATTTGATTTCATCAGGATTTAAAACTTTTACCAGAGAAAAATCTTGTCAGGAGGGTGAGAAAATGAGATGCAGATGAAAAGAAAACATTTGCAAAATGGCAAAATTGTATTTCCAACAAAGGGCATGTCTCTCAAATATATATATCCTCACTAAGGTTAACATAAATCAAGCAAGAAATACAACATCTATATTCTTAGTAGCCCCAAGGTGGAAAGGATACAAATATCTTCCCTTAGGGGAATGATTGAACAAAAGTCTCCACATTCATTCACATGATGTCACACTGTTATAGCAAGAGAGTGATGGAGCCAGAGAGGTGACTTTGTGTGTAAGAGCAAAGGTTGCTCTCGCAGAGAACTGGAATTTGGTTCCCAGCATCCACATCAAGTGGCTCCTAAATCTCTCTTACTCCAGCTCAAGGGTTGTGATGCTTCTAAGGCACTTGCACTCATGTGCAAAAGTTCACACACACACACACACACACACACACACACACACACACACACACACTCACACACATAAAACACCACGTACATCTACACAATTTTTAAAATGTTAAATTAAAATAAAAAGAAAGGGACAATTGATACATAAAACAGCTTGGATGGGACTCAAGGGCATCAGCTAGCTGAAAAGAACCAGTCTCCAAGGTTTCACACAAAGTGATTAAGATTCCTTTATGTCAGAGGGATTAAAGGTAAAGATAATCAGATTTGTAGACCCCATCGGACAGAAACAAGGGTAGAGGTGACTGTGACATAAACAGAGAGGAGGGGTCTTCTGTGTCTGTTGAGGAGCTCTGTAGTTTGATTAAGGTATGCAAAAACCTGTACATGGGAGCAAATGGCAGAGGCAGGTGGAACTGTTAGTTCAAGGCCATCTGGGTCTACAGAGAGTTTCAAAGCATCCAGAGCTTATAGCAGTAAGGCTATCTTAAACAAACTAAACAACCACAAAGAAAGAAACAAACTAACCCAAGAGACCATGCAGGGCAGTTCAGAGTTCCCCTCATTCCTTCAGAGTAACGTTTTATCTGAATGGAGGTGCCTGTAATCTATACACACAAGCATCACACACACACACACACACACACACACACACACACACACACACACACACACACACACACACACACACACGAATAAGCTCTGCAGTACAGGTGGTACTACGCACCAATGTTAGTTCACTAGCTTTGCTACTGTGCTGCAGGCAGCTTCTAAGAAGTCACTATGAGAGAAGCTGGTTCAAGATCTTAAGTGATGCTCTAGACACACACCCGTCTCCGTGACTTAGAGCACTGGTGACTGAACCTATGGCCCTGGACATGCTAAGAAATCATTCTACCTCTGAGCTGACATCCCAGCCTCCTAGCAACTTCCTTGAGACTCCAATAATTTCAGAATATTTTTTAAAGACATAAAGATATGCCAGGATGAAAATGAAGGTTGCAACCATGCCCTCCCATTACTTCTGCAACTCAGTTGTCTGGTTTTCTCTAGAAGTACTGTCAGCAGCAAAGGCTAGCACTGGGAACCCTGCCTGAAGAGCTTGTAAACTTTAGATTAATGCCAGGCATTGGTAAAAGAAAGCTATGAAGAGGAAGAACAGATCCAAGCTTTAGAAAATACGCAGGATTCAAAAGTAAGTGAGGCATCTGAGAAAAGAGTCAAACTAGCCACTGACCTACCCTGGCTGCTCCAGCTGGTGCTGGAGGGTTATACTCTAGAAGAGACAGCTCTTGCTTTGGGATTGACGAAGGTACCATGTGGTGTGAGAATTGGAATATTAAAGAAGTGGAAAAAAAGGCGGGGCAGTGATGGCACACACCTTTAATCCCAGCATTCAGGAGGCAGAGGCAGGAGGATCTCTGAGTTCGAGACCAGTCTGGTCTACAGAGCGAGTTCCAGGACAGGCTCCAAAGCTACACGGAGAAACTGTTTTAAAAAAAAGTGAAAAAAGAAGGATTCTTTTCTATATCTCCCAATTCACTAATTAGAAAGTGTGACTATACAGTGCAAAAAGGGAAATACCAGGGGACTAAGAGGACCAAGCTACACCACACCATTCTGAGTGATATGTTCTGGGAGAAGGACAGACTTTGACATTTATGATCCTAGTGAAAAATCCCACATGGTGCTGATCAGTATGCCATGTGGTACAAGCACTTCAGAAAATAGTTTGGCCTGTCTAAAATATTATCTCGACCTTATCATGGATCCTGTCTATCACATTCTTTGATGAGTCCATGAAAATAGTAGAGGAAAGGTTATATAGGAAAAGAAAAAAAGAAAGGGAAGCTGAACAGGTCTGAGCAGGAGTGTCTCTTATCCACGATTGCAATTATCCACTGACAATGCCAGATATAACATCCAAAAACGTTAGAGGGGAAACTATCTTGAAAGAGCATGTTCGCGTAATTTTTATCATACTATAATGTTATATTTTACTATCAGTTAATACTGATAGTAATGTCTTTTCTGTTTATATAACCACTTTATTTCAAGTTGCTAGTATTCCCCTTGATAGTAATGTATGTGTCTAATTTATGAATTCAATTCTACCACAGGGAAGGAGGAAGGAACACAGCATGCACAGGATTCAATACCACCCAAAGATTTAGACACCCAGGGGAGTTCTTAGACTGTATCCTGTATAAATGAGCAGGACCATGGTATTTGTGAAACTTCAAAAATCCATCAGATTACAGTTAATGCTGTCCCCAGTTATAGCAAGAAGGTCAGGCAACTAAATTTCCCCACTGAAAGTAGTTTGGGACACAGCCTGACATGAACACTCTGGGAAAAAGCTTATTTCTAAAGAAATCATTTTTGTTGCACTTGTCTGTATAGATTAGTTACCTAAGTGTGTCCCATAGACCAGCCACAGTGACAAAGGGTCCTGGGATCCTGTCTTATGGGTAACCATGTCTCTATTTGGGAGAATTTGAAACTGCTGTAATAAACACTGGAGATTCTGTGCTTTGACATAAACACTTCAATACATCATCTTCATATTTCAGCATCTTCAGATGGAAGCTGGCTAAGTGGAGGCTGGATTCACACTTTAGTGTAAAACTCAAGTCCCAGCCTTTGGAATCTTCAGATGCCACACTTCCCTCAGGGACAGCAAGAATCTGCTAGATTCACACAGCTTCTTTTTAATGCCCCCAGGACCAGATATACTGTACTCTAATGATGAGAAAATTTATGTAGATCCTCAGTGTGGGGTTCTGGCTTCAGGTTCCCTCCCAACGCTCTTTGCAATGGCTGCTTGCTTTGTATTCTGTTGTTCAGAGCTCCTGTTTATTGGAAACTGGTCTCTGGACCTGCTCACTTGGATGCCACCACCGGCCTGGCATATCTCACCAGGTGGAAGTGAGTGGATTTTCCATAGTGCAAAACCTTGTCACTGTGTGCCAGCTCAGGAATCTCATTGTTTAACCAATACCTAATGTCAGAACCTTTTGCAAGGTAAATATTTAATCTCTTGGCTCTGTATTCCAAACTACGAAGGGCCCCCAGCAACTCCCCAAGTCTCCTTAAAAATAGATGCATCGTATATTGGTAGAACTGGGCAGATACCAAGTAATAAGTGAGCTTCTCACTGCTGTAGTTTAAACATCTGAAAAAGACCAGGTCATGGAACTGGGAACTTCAATGGAGGCTTTGGACGCTTTCCTCTGGCTGGGTTTCAGAAAGAGCATAAGGCAGAGCAAGTACCTGTCTGAATCGTGGGCTTCACAGCAAGGTCTATTTGCTGGCATCACTCGAGCTCTGTGGGTAATATTCCAGATTCTGGGTCATCAATTTGGAAGATCTGAGTTTGTTTGCTTACTTAATTGTTGTTGTTCATCCTGAAATCAAAGAGTACCATCGTAGCCCTTCTCCCGTTCCCATTCTCTTTCTCTCCTTTCCTGTATAATTTAAAAAGACAAGTGTAATATACCACATGGGAATTTGCTTTGTCTTTTACTCCTAGGATGGAAAAAGGAAGCACAAACTACAGTTTCAGCCATGTTTTCTATACTGCAGTATTTGCAACCTTTTTTTAAAAAAAGAAAATTATGGAAATGGAATTCCCACAGTATGAAAGCTTATCACTGACCTTTGAGACAGTCCCAGCTTTGTGTGATCACCACCTTTCCCTGGTTCTATGACATTATACCTTTTCCAAACGAAATCAGTCCCTCTTAGTGCCACGTTCCTACAGCCCCTAGCAACCACTGATAGACTTCTACTTCTGTGCATTTCTGACTGGTTCACATATGTATCAGTGTTCTCGACCTTCCTAATGCCTAGACCCTTTAATACAGTTCCTCATGTTGTGATGACCCCCAACCATAAAAAATTGTTTTCATTGCTACTTCGTAACTGTAATTTTGCTACTGTAACAAATTGTAATGTAAATATCTATGTTTTCTCATGGTCTTAGGCAACCCCTGTGAAAGGGTCATTTGATCCAAAGGGGTTGTAAACCACTGATACACACACACACACACACACACACACACACACACACACACACACACACACGGCCTTCCTATCCAGCTTGTTTCACTTAACCAAATGTCTCCAAGTTTTTTTTTTTAATTGTAAGTTCCTAAGTACCATGCTCTTTGAAAGCATACTAACCCTCTTTTAGATATTTATGTGTCTTATATTTTATACACACATTCTATATAAACACTTATCAATTCA
This sequence comes from Cricetulus griseus, assembly GCF_003668045.3. Classification (NCBI taxonomy): domain Eukaryota; kingdom Metazoa; phylum Chordata; class Mammalia; order Rodentia; family Cricetidae; genus Cricetulus; species Cricetulus griseus. Next base: position 79,317,140 of record NC_048600.1, on the reverse strand, counting down.
TAGACTGATTATTTTCCTTTGGGTAACTTATAAATAGTGCTCAGACAGATACATGCAGACATGTATTTTAACTAATTTTGGATTTGTTTTATTTTCTGAGCATAAGTGTTTTACTTGCTGGAAGCACATACATCATGTAGGTATCTATGGCTGTGCCAGAGATGCCAAAAAACAAAACAAAACAAAACAAAACCCATCAGAAACGCTGGAACTGGAAGTTCAAATAATTGTTAGCAACCATATGGGTGCCAGGAGTTGAACCTGGGTCTTCTACAGGAGCAAAAAGTGCCCTAAACTGCTGAGCAGTCTCTAGACCCATACACAGATATAATATGAATATTGTTTCCAGTTCTTTTTTATGTAATCTGAAGAATGACATTGCTGAGTCACTGGCAATAATTCTATATTTAAGTTTGGGAAAGCCTAGCTAACAGGAGAAGAAGAAGAAGAAGAAGAAGAAGAAGAAGAAGAAGAAGAAGAAGAAGAAGAAGAAGAAGAAGAAGACGACGACGACAGTGGGGGATGGTAAATAATTAAAGCAGCAAGCAACAAAAAGAAAATTCCAATAATAAAAAGAATCCACAGGCTCTGGCTGGGAGTGATGAAATGACAAATTAGGAACATGAAAATGAACTTCAGGGTAAAGTAAGAGTATTTGGTGGTCCTGCAGAGAATCCAAGTTCGGTTCCTATTACCCACATTAGACAGTACACATCTGCCTGTAACTCTAGCTCCAGTCGATCCAACACCCTCTTCTGGCCTCCACAAGCACTGCACTCATGAACATACACACAAACATAGTAAGTAAAAATAAAACTTAAACAAAACTTCTTATATTCTAATTAGGGAAGTATGTATTTTGGATATTATGTTGCTTCCCAATAGATGATATGCAAATACTTTCAAGTATTTTACAATATTCTGTAGGTTTTCATTTTTACTTTATTAATAATGCTCTTTTTTGAGCAAGTATTTTTTTCCAACTTTTTTTATTTGAATTAGAAACAGGATTGTTTTACATGACAATTCCGTTTCCCTTCTCCCACCTGTCCTCCCCTACCCACCCCCCCCAACTAAAACCTTATCTGTCACATATCTTTTCTGCTCCCCCTGGATGGTGAGGCCTTCCATAGGGTGTCATCAGAGTCTTTCGTTTCCTTTGGGGGTAAGGCCTAGGCCCACCCCCGTGTGTCTTGGCTCAGGGAGTTTTCCTCTATATGGACTGGGCACCCAAAGTCCATACCTATGCTAGGGATAAATACTGGGCTTCTACAGGAGGTCTGATAGATTTCTGAGGTTTCCTCACAGAAACCCATATTCCTTGGGTCTGGATCAGTCCCATGCTGGTATTCCAGCTATCAGACTGGGGATCAAGAGTTCCCGGATGTTCAGGTCAGCTGTTTCTGTGTGTTTCACCAGTGTGGTCTGGACCTCTGTGCTCTTCACTGGTCCTTCTCTGCATCTGGGTTCCAGTTCAGATCGGTGATTAGCTATGGGTGTCTGCTTCTACTTCCACCAGCTGCTGGATGAAGGCATATAAGTCAGTCATCAATCTCATAATCAGGGGAGGGCATTTAAGGTAGTCTCTCCTCCGTTGCTGAGATAGTTAGGTGGTGTCATCTTTGTAGATCTCCAGACATTTCTCTCGTGCCTGATTTCTCTGTAATCCAAAAATGTCTCCCTCTATTATGATATCTCCATTCTTGTTATAGTGTATTCTTCCCCTGACTCATATTTTTTTGAGCAAGTATTTTTAATTCAGGTAAACTTTAATAAACCAATTTATCTATTTCCTTTGTTGGTGGGATTTTTTTTTTGAGTCAACCATGAGACTCTATTGCTAACTCCAAGATAATATAGACTTAACTCAATATTTTCTTGTGTTTTTTTTAGTTTTTTTTAAGCTATTACATTAACTCATTTCACCTTGAGTGGATTTTTATAATTCTAAAGGTCAGCTTTAACTTTATGCTCTTTGCCTATGATTATCCACTTGAACCATTGCCATCGTGGAAACTGTCTCACAAATGGCCTTGACCCTCCTTGAGTCATCTTGACACCCTTATTGATGATCAATTGGCAATAATTTTTTAGTATCACACATTCATAAGAGAGTCAACATTGAAGCCCCTCTTCAATTTGTAGTTACTTATATGTTTACTTCTTATAGGTTGATCAATAGTTTCTAGTTCTTAAGTAAATTTTAATAACTTTTATTTTCTAGCAGTCTGTGCATCTCATCTAGATTATCTGGCATCCTATTTTTTATAATATTCCTTCATGTTTTCAACTTCTGTAAGGTCTGTAGTAATGGTCCATTTTGCATATAATTTTTATCCTCCTTTCTTTCTTTCTCTATTTCCTTTCCTCTCTCCATCTCTACATCTCATCTTCCTTTCTCTCCTCTAGTTAACCAAAGGCTTGTAAATTTTTATCTTTTCAAAGGACAAAAGCTAATGAAACAAAAGATGTTTTATCTTGTTTCTTGGTTCTCATTTCGTTTCTTTTGATGCTAATACATATTTTTCTGATTTTTTTTCTGGTTCCTCACAGGGTTAACACAGATTATGGAGCCATTTGTTGTTTTACAATATGGGTGGTTATATAAATTTCCTTCTGTAAGTTTCTTTTGGTAAATGACATGAGTTTGGTACATTGTTTTGTGTTTATTTGTTTGAAGGAATTTTCTTTGTTTCCCTGTAATTTCTTCTTATACACATTCAATGAATTATCTAATTTCCACACACTTGTGAATTTTCCAGCTTTACTTCTGCTACTAATTCTAACTTTCTTTGATTGTGCTAAAAATATCTTAGTTTCTTCTTTACTTTTGAAAGAACATTATTCTAGATCTGGAATTTTTGTTGGCAGTGATTTTTTCCCCTTTCTTTGAGTGTCTTAAATGTTTCTCTTTATTGTGTATGGTATCTAAAGATTTCTGAATGTCACAGTTTCATAAATATTTGAATCATTTTTCTTAAATATGACCTTTAAAAACTTTATTACACTAGTAATCAACATTTGTGTTCCTTATTTGTTACTTGATAAGCATTCAGAGCCAAAGCCTGTGTCTTATTTGTTTTATCTTATTTACTCAAAATTTCATTTCTTCTTTTGCTTTTATTACTAACCACCTCCCTTTTTATCTATCTAACAAACATTTACCAATTTACTATGGGCCAGGACTTGTTTTACATGACTTACTTCTTGTCTTAGAGTTTCTTTTGCTGTGATAAACACCATGGTCAAAATCAATGTAGAGGGAAAAGAGTTTTACACTTCTACATTTCAGTCCCTCATGGAAGGAGGTCAGGGCAGGAATGAAAGATCCTGGAGACAGGAACTGACACAGAAGAGTGCTGATTACTGACTTGCTTCCTTGATTTCTTATAACACACAGGACTACCTGCCCAGGGATGGCACTGCCCACATTGTGCTGAGCCTTCCCCCATCAATCATAGACTGAGAAAATGCACCACAGGTTTGCCCAACAGCCAATCTGGTAAAAGAATTTTCTCAATTGAGGTTTCCACTTCAAAAATGACTCCAGCTTTTGTCAAGTTCACGTAAAACTAGCTAGCACAGTTGAGTTGATTCATTGTAAGTTCACAGTGATCAAGTGGGACAGGCATTTTTACCACCTTCTTGTGAAGTCAGAGAGATCTTGGTGAGAGATGAGGAAGAAAAAGTTTAGCAAGGTAATAATAGCAGGTTCCCCTCTGGGGCTTATGAGCACAAGATTTTGATCAGGATTACAGTACCAGGGATGAATTCCCTCTTGTGGAGCAGGCCTCAGATAAAATTAATAAATAATAATAATAATAATAATAATAATAATAATAATAATAATAATGAAAGCTGACCAGATACCACAGCCTCAGCAACATGAATAATGGACTGTGAGAGAGGCCAGTCAGTGGGAGGATCTCTAAGACTGAAAGTCCCCTGTACCCTAAAGAGAAGACAGATCACAGGAGTCTGTGGGGACAACCACTTTTCAGTCTAAGCACCACCTTTCCTACTTCTGTCTGGTGAGAGTGTAGGTGTCCCAGGGTCATCCGTCTATCCCATTGCTCTGAGGACAGAGTCTGAGTCAGTGTCCACCATCACTCTGAGGACCTCTTGCTCAAAGTACACAGGACTAGAAAGATAAGCACGGCCCTACCCAGAGTGGTCGACTCTCAACACACACCTTGCATCTGTCCAGTGTTTCCCTGATCACCCTCCAATTTCCATGTCAGGGTTTGTCCCACCTACCATGATGAACACTGCCATCTGGGTGAGGTGTGAATATTCTGTGAATATGATATCTGCCATTTCTGGGAACCTGGAAAACATGAGATGTGCTGTAGAAATGTTCTGGGTCTACCTTTCAACTCTTTTCCTCTTTCTTCCCTATTTGTCCTTATTTCTGGGCTGCCTGAAACATTTCTTTTATTGTCAGGTTCTATAGCTTCCTCTCAGACTTGTTCACTATCCTCATCCACTTCTCCATCCAGGCCAGATAATATTTCCTTAGTGTTTTCAATATCCCCTTTTGTTTGTCTCTTTCTCTTCCTTCTCTCTGACCCTCTGGCCAGGATTATACATGTAGTGTAAGTTAACCAGGATTTGCTGGTGTGCTCTCAAAGAGAGAAAGCAGAATACTGGGCAACAAGGTGCTTCCTGGACCAGCCTGTTTCCTGGTGTGCTTTAGACCCTTATCACTATTTACACCAGCAAATCTTTCTGGGCTATGGCACTGCTGGAATTTCTATTGGTTCTGAAGAAGTTTGATTGAAACTTCCAGTCTTCCTGTGGTCCCACATGAGTGAGCCTTACAGTTTTCTGGCTAGCCTCAGTACTTTGCTCATCTACATCCTTGTGCATTCTTGTTTTCCCAAAGTATTTAAAAGGGATGTGCAGGACTAGAATACATACTGAGTACATCTTTTAACTAGAAACCTGTGCAGAGCACAACAAACCTGGAGGGTAAACATTGGAGGTTTTAGAGCAGACTCTCATTTCTTGCAGCTTCCTTTCATGCAGAAACACAAAATGGTTTTGCAGGTTTTTAAGTTTTCCTTTGGCCCCTTCTTGTGCATGTGAGATCTTGAGAACTAAGACTTCAGATAAAACGAGGCTTATAATGGGATAAATAATTCCTATCGCTTTTCTCAACTGTTGCTGTTTTCCAGAGCCATAAAAGTGAAGAATAAGCGATCAGATAAGTGAGGCGATAACTTCATATCAGATCTTAACTAGTTCTTACTCCTAGGACATGTTTTCTCTACTCTAACGATTTCCAAGTCCCGGTCTTTTGTTGGATCTCTGATCCATTTGGGGTGGATTTTTGTGCAAAGTAAGAGACAAGAGTTTATCCTTGCTCTTCTGTATGTGAATGTTCTGTTTCCCAAGCTCTGCTTGTGAAAGAGGCTGCCTTTTCTCCAGTAAGAAACTTTTGGCATTTTGCTCAAAATTCAGGTGGTTGTAGCTGTGTGAGTTTGTGTCTGGCTCTTGTATTCTGTTCTATTTACCTATATTGCTCTGTTTTTACCATTGCCATGCCAATTTGATTACTATGACTCTGTGATATAACTTCCAATCAGGTATGGTGATACTTCTAGCAGTATTCTTTTACTTGTTTTCTTTTCATTATTTTATGGGCATGGGTATTTTGTCTACATGGATGTCTGTGCCCTATGTGTGTGCCTGGTGACTGTTGAAGCCAGAAGATAGCATAAGATCCCTTGGAACTGGAATTGCAGGTGGTTGTAAATTGCCTTGTAGGTGCTGCGAATAGAATCCAGTTTCTCTAGAAGAGCAGCTAGTGTTCTTAAGGGGTGAGGCACCTCTCCAGCCCCCATCACTGTAGTATTTTTTATGTACAGTGTTGCTATTGGAGGTCTTTCATACTTCCAAATAAAATTGTAAAGTCTTTCTCCTATTTCTTTGAAGAATGCTATTAATATTTTGATGGAAATTGCATTGAATCTGTAGATTGCTTTTGCAATTTTTCAGATGTTTTTAAAATTTGAATTAGAAACAAGGTGGTTTTACATGTCAATTCCAGTTCCCTCTCCCTCCCCTCTTTCCCTACCACCCCCCAACTAAAACCCTACCTATCACATATCCTTTCTGCTCCCCCTGGAGGGTGAGGCCTTCCACAGGGTGTTATCAGAGTCTATCATATCCTTTGGGATAGGGCCTAGGCCCACCCCCATGTGTCTTGGCTCAGGGAGTATCTCTCTATGAAGAATGGGCTCCCAGAGTCCACACCTATGCTAGGGATAAGTACTGAACTACTACAGGAGGTCCAGTAGATTTCCAAGGTTTCCTCACTGAAACTCATGTTCCTGGGGTCTGGATCAGTCCCATGCTGGTATCCCAGCTATCAAGGACAGCAATTTTTATAGTATTGATTCTTCCAGTCCATGAGTATGTTTTTGTTTGGTTGGTTTTGGTTTTGGTTTTGTCTTTTCTATCTCCCAACATTTTCTTCAATTTTGCTTGAGTATTTTGAAGTTTTTGCACAGATGTCAGTCACTTCCCTGGTTAGATTTATTTCAAGGTAATGTAATTTTCAGAGGTAATTTTGAATTTGGGATTGATTCTGTGATTTCTTCCTCAGTATGTTGTTATTGGTATTTGGGGAGGCTAGACATTTTTGTATGTTAATTTTGTACCTTGCTATTTTAATAAAACTGTTTATCAGTTCAAAGAATTATCTGACAGAGTCTTTAAGTTCTCTAATGTAGAGAATCGTATCATGTCAAAATAAGGACACTTGGACATTGTCCTTTCCAAATTGCACCCCTTTTATTTGTGTCTTGTGTCTTATTGCCCTAGCTAATACTTCCTGTAGTATATTAAATAGGAGTGGAGGAAGTAGAGCCCCTTGTTTTCTTCCTGATGTTAATGGAAATGCTTTGGATTTCTCCCCCATTTAATGTAATGATGACTATAGAGTTATAACCTTTATTATGTTAAGGTGTGTTACTTTTATTCTGAGTTTCTTCATAACTTTGATCATGAAAGGGTGTTGGGTTTTGTGAAAGACCTTTTCATCTATTGAAATGATGGCAGGATTTCTCGCCCTGGGTCTGTTTGCATGATGTGTTACTGTGATTCATTTGCATTTTGTCTTGGCTACTGTTCTGTTGTGAAGAGACTCTATGACCAAGGCATCTGTTGAAAGAAAGCATTTAATCGAGGGCTTGCTTACAGTTTCAAAGGTTACTCCATGGCCATCATGGGAGCATGGCAGCAGGCAGGCAGGCAGGCAGGTAGTCAACAGGCAGGCATGCAGGCAGAGAGCAGGCAGCAGGCAGGCAGGCAGGCTGGTCTGTTGTTGAAACTGTAGCTGAGAGCTCATATCTGCATCAAAAATGGGCCCATCAACAGCCAGCTATGGGTGGAGGAGGGGTCCAGGGAGTACTACCTCTCTCTGCTGAACTATCTCCTGCTGATAAGTTCTGGGAAAGGGGGAATCATTACTGTCAGTTGTCTCCACTGGGAACCCCAAGAATAGTTCTAATCCAAAGGTCACACAGATGGCCTTTATTAGACTCAAAGGGGCTTAAAACAAAAGCAAAAGTCAAGAATCTGGCAAAGGGACAGGCAGAGAGGCAAGGTTCTGAGCAGCATGTGTTGACTCTAATGGTGAAAAGGTTTTGCTCACGAAGAGAAAAACAAAAAGCAATCTCACTCATTTGAACATTGGCACATTAACATGAGGTTAATATAGAGATTATATTCCAGCAATAATTACAGGGAAATACATGCATGTTGATCAACTGGTATCACTTAGTAATCAAATGGTTCACTATTAGAAAGACAGGGATGTTGGTATTAGAATAATTGATTTCATAAGGGAAAGAGGAAAATTATTGCTGTGAGAGATGCCAAAATATTTTGATAAGACCAAAGTCATAGTATTTGTTAAGTACAAAGCTATGGGTGCAGCTTACCAACAGCTAGATGCTAATAGGAGACCCAGCTTACAAACAGCATGTTTCTTTCCACTTTACTCAGTGGGTTCTGCTGACACCTGAGACCTATATGGCTGGAGGAGAGGCAAAAGGGCATAACCTGTGGAGTTCTGGGTATTAAGAGCTATGTGGGGCCCAGCAACCCCACTCCTATTCATTTACCCAGAGATGGAGAAATGCCATAAACATTACACATACAAATGTTTTTAGCAGCTTCATCTACAGTAATTCTAAATCTTACGTAATACAAATCTCCAATCCATAGTTGAAAAGGTGAACATATTATGTTGTACTGGAAATATATAATATCACATAGCCATTAAGAGGGGCTACAGATAAGAGTAAAAGCGGGGATCTTTCCTGAAAACACTATGTTCGATGGACAGAGCCAGACACAATATCTACAGAATGATTTCACTTACAGGACCATCTAGAAAAGAGGAATATCCTCAATCATGGCAAGGAAGAGGCCAGCAGTTGGCTGCAGAAGTGGGACCTGTGGCGCTGACCGGAATAGGGAGTCTCCATCATGTTGACCATGGTAGTTGTTTATGAGCACACCCACTTGCCAAAAGTTATCCACCTGTACACCACTGCCAATGAATGACTGTGTTTTTGTTTGCAAACCAAATCTTCACAAAGTTCATTTACAGTGAAAACCACAAAACAAGTAGCAACACACTCACCTATTAGGGGTCTCTGTTTTGGTGGATACAATAAGAGCAAACCAAAGTTCATGCATATCTACAAAGAAAGGAATAGCTATGTCTCCTCAAGCAGGTAGGTGTGCATTTTAAATAGTAAAAGTGGAAGTGGTAAGAACATAGAGCCTGCTGCACGCCAAATGCTCTGGAACCAGTCAAGGGACTGAGCCAGTCATGGGACTGAAGGGCAGACCCCATGGTATCCAGTGTAAATTCCTCCATGACCACAAGTTGTTCTAATTCCAGCCCCAACCAGAGGCTCCTGGTCTCTCAGAGGCCCAGGGCACACATGGGAGATGGCAGCCATCTGCTAACACACAGGGACCTGAGGCCCGCAGTCTTCTATGTGACCATCTGCAGAAGGAAGCAGACAGGGCCTGATTTACATCTCCATCTGTCTGGGCTGGCAAGAGCCTCTGAGAAACGTGCTGGGTGACCCAAATGTGCTCATGATTTGTAAATAAAACAACGTCAAACAACTGCAAGCAAACTGTGTGGTGTGTCTTGGGTCCAAATTCCACCAACCCATCAGCAGTGGCTGGGTGTGCTGGAAGGAGTTTATGTCTAGGGGATGAGGGGAGGGTCAGAGAGGGGTGAGGGGTGGGTCAGTGTGGACTTGGGTTTAGAAGTTGAGGACCTTGGTCTTCTCTTTGAAAATGAAACTGCTAAATGTGCAAAATGGACTTAACATAAATAACAGGGCAGCCGGTGTAGAAAGGCCCCTCCAATGCTGGTGGTCTCAGAATACTCACTGTCTGGCATTGTCACGTTACAGTTCAAAACCACAGATCATTACAAGCCACATAAATCTGTCACACCAGTTGAATTTGTACATCACCAAATCCCTGTCTAATTTTTCAAAGATTATATTCTGCCCAAGTGAAGTCTAACAGTGGGGCTGACTGTTAACCACAGCACCCTTGGAGCAGTTTGTGCTTTTCTTATGTGAATGAAAATTCCCCTGGAATGTTAGGCACAGTCCTGTATTACAAAGAGTTGACAGATCTGTGGGCCCCCAAATGATCTTAAATGTTGCTCTAGAACCCGTTATTCTCAAGTCTACCTAGTGGGCCATTGGCTGCCATTGTTCCCTTCATTAAAAGTGAAGCACGGTATGGGCTCCTCTCTCACTTCTCCCTGGAAACTCGGGTTCTCTTCACTTCTCTTGGGAAATGCAGAAATCTACGGGGTGAATTCTTTCAGTCTAGTTCACTCTTTACCTTCCTGTCCTAGTCAGGGTTTCTATTGCTGGAACAAACCACCATAACCAAAGTAACTTGGGGAGGAAAGGGTTTATTTCAGTTGAAAGCTTGTAGTACACTGTCCAGGGAAGTTAGAAACTGGAGGTAAGAAGTGAGACAGAAGCCATGATGGCTTGCTCAGCCTGCTTTCTTATATATGTCAGATATACCTGCCCATGGCTGGTACCACTCACAGTGGGTGGAATCCTTCTACATCAGTCATTAATCAAGAAAATTCCCTATAGACTTGCCTACAGTCTTATGATCTTATGGAGGCATTTTCTCAGTTAAGATTCCCTCTTCATAGATATGTCTAGGTTGTTGAGAGGTTGACAAAAACCATTTAGCACACACAGCCTATTCTGATTACATGTCCACTGTACTAGATTGTGCTTTCAGCCATTTTACTGAAATGGTGTATTATTTACAATTACACTATGAAAAACATTACATGTTTATGGATGTTCTAAAGGAATAAGGGAGAGAACCCCCAATTGCCTTTCCTCCCTACTTCCTGATTCTTTGTCTTCTTTTGGTAGTAGGAATTTGTGTCTCCTACAGGGTGTCACAATCACCTGCCCATTAGCTGCTGGCTTTCATTGTCTTTGAGACACCAATTAAGATCATGGGAGCATTTCCTGGGTAAAGATCTCCCCCAAACACCACTTCCTTCTTCTTCATGAAGATGCGTGGTCTGAGGTGTGAGAGGATCATCTTTCCCTTACTGAAATAAAACCTTTCCTCCCCAGGTTGCTTTGGTCATGGTGGTTTGTTCCAGCAATAGAATCCCTGACTAGGATAAGAAGGTAAAGAGTGAACTAGATTGAAAGAATTCACCCCAGTAGATGTCTGCATTTCCCAAGAGAAGTGAAGAGAACCCAAGTTTCCAGGGAGAAGTGAGAGAGGAGCCCACACAGTGCTTCACTTTTAATGAAGGGAACAATGGCAGCCAATGGCCCACTAGGTAGACTTGAGAATAATGAGTTCTAGAGCAACATTTAAGATCATTTACTATTGATGGGGACATTGGATATCACTATTTCCAGTTTCCTGTAAAGATTTTATTGGACTACTCCCCTCTCCACTGAAAAAAAGAGCTCAGACACAGGATTCAATGGCATGCTTGGCTGAGTGATGAGTCTGTTAGACTAGCTCCTGTGGGCTCTAACATTGCACATTCAAAAGAATTAACAAAGAGACCATTTTACTGTTAGTTTCTTCAATTACTCTCTTACTCAATGGACACCTATCCTTGGGCAAACTGATATCTGGTTGACCTCAAGAGTAAAGGCTGCCTTGGGTAGACCTGGGTTCAATATAGCTTAGTAAAATGGAACCAGATCCCAGACCTTGCATTAGTGAATGTGAGACTTCTTCATAAGTTTCGTATTCAGACCTTTTACAAAGTTCTATGTATAAGTGATATTCTGTTCTCTCTCTCTGTCTCTCCATCTATCTATCTATCTATCTATCTATCTATCTATCTATCTAGATAGATAGTTTTTGAAAAAGAGTTTTCTTACATAGTACAGGCTGGCCTCAAGTTCAAGATCCTACTACCGCAGTTTCTGAGTGCTAGGATAATAGGCATGTGTCGTAATAATCACATATTTAACTATTCTTTAGGTGAATATTTGGATTGTCCCTTAATTTTGGTCCATATGTCTAATAATTTCAGGTGGGATCTTGACTTGCTTTGTTATGGAGTGATTAGAAGTGTTTGCAATGCCTTAGGGCTGCTGTTGAAAATATCAGACAATATCAGATATGCAGTCTATGATGGTCTCTTATAGGGTGAACTAGCCAGAAAGGAAAGTGAAAGTATTCACAACTGCTTCACAGAAAAGACGCAAGGTTCTGCTAGGGAGGAGAGCTTGGAAGAGAAGGAAGGACCTAAGGAAGGAGAAAGTGTTTGGAGGTGAGTCTGAGTCATTGACTTGTGGTTAAGTTGTCATACGCTAGGCGGTTTCAGCACCAGAAATCTGTTTCTGCAGAGTTGTGGAGGCTAGAAGTTCAAGATCATAATGCTACTCTGCTCAGGTTCTCTTCCAGGCTTGTAAAGGACTGCCTTCTGCTGTGTCCTCTTAAGGGAGATAAGGAAAGAATGGAGGGAGGAAAGGGAAAGGAGGATGTGAGGAAGAAGAGAGGAGAAGAGGAGAAGGGGGAGTGAAAGAGAAAAATGGGAAGGAAGGTGAGGAGGAACTCTGGTTTGGTGGGAAACTCTCCACATAAAGGCACTAACTATCATCAGGGCCCCACATAGATGACGTCATTTCAACTAATTACTTACAAAGGTTTGATCTTCAAATACATTGTGCATCCTGTTCAAGAAAGAACTTAGACATGGGGCTGTGGCACACTTGGCTTTCTTCACACTTTGGGGAAATTTTAACACAGAAAATTTTAGGAAAGCATTGATGAAACACAAGAGTGTTGTGTGTATGTGCACGCCTATGACAACCATAAGAAAGAGTTAGTGTTGTTTGTGATGTCCACAGAGTCATATCCAAGTGAGATATTAGTATGTCTCTGCTGAAGTTTAGAACAGTCTCAGAACTTGTTTGGGAACATAATATCTTTTCCAATATGAATGGTTTTCAAATTAAAAAGTTAATTTTCTACATGTTTTCTGGAAAACAGTAAAAAAAAAAGAATTTATTAGTGTTTATCCAGCATTCTCTCCAAGCCATTTATTCAGGGGTCACTAGAATTATACTTTGCATTTAAACATGAGCACTTTCCATAACTTCATCTTTAAAAAGGCCAAAAGGATTTATTTAGTCTGGAGCTGTACTTTAGGGCCAGCTCCATGGAGACACTCTGCTAATCACTGGAGACATAGTAGCAAGCAAAATGGAGCCCTGACCTCAAGCCTTCATGGATAAAGGACTCCTGTGAAACTGGAGGTTTAACAGAGATGGAGGGCATGTAATGTGGGAGCTCAGCTAGTCTTGATAGCTGGATAAGTCACCTTTGGGGATACAACCATCAGGCTGAGATGGGAGGATGAACAAGAATGTCTGGGACTCTACAAAACACACAAAGAATGTTGCTGTGTCCTGAAAAGCATCACACAGGTAGAAAAATGAATACTTGACAGTGTGAGAGGTCCACATGTAGCTTTTCTGGTCCCTAAACAAAATACAAGTGGCAAGAACTATAATTAGGTTTAAGATACTTGAGGATATAGCGTGCACACACACACACACACACACACACACACACACACACACACACACACACACTTTGGGCTTTGGATTTTGAGGTTTTTGATCTGATTCTTTAAGGAAATTATTCAGAGATACTGGTAAGATTAAATAAAAAGTTGTGCATAATTAACATTTCTAGTATTACAGAAAAATAGAATGAACACAAAATCCTACCATGTTTTGTTTTGTTTTTTTAAAGTAAATGGCATGGGGGTATTTCTATTGGTCAGAAATTTTGTGATGCATATAGCAAAAAACAAAACAAACAAATAAACAAACAAAAAAACCCTGCAATAACTATTAACAATTCAGCTAAGGATAATTAACAATACCTAAATTAACCGATTCAATTGAGTCAGGAAGCCAGTCTTCAAGGTCAACAGAGTCTATATCCCAGCTCTGTCTCTGCTCTGTTTTTGCCATATTTTCCTCCTTATGGCAAAATGGCCACAGTACCACACATGCCACCCAGAGAGGACAGAACACATCTTCTAGTTGGCCTCTCTTAAAAGAAAAGCAGAGAAACTACAGAAAACCTACAAACTCATGGAAATTAAGTAACACCCAATTGCACGATTCATGGGTCCAGGAAGAAATAAAAAAAGAAATTAAAAATTTCCTAGAATTCAATGAGAATGAGGACACAACATATCCAAACCTATAGGATACTTTGAAAGCAGTGCTAAGAGGAAAGTTCATAGCGCTAAATCCCCACATGAAGAAACAGGAGAATAATCACACTAGAGAATTAACAGCACAACTGAAAGCTTTAGAAAACAAAGAAGCCAATACACCCCGGAGGAGCAGATGCCAGGAAATAATCAAATTGAGGGCTGAAATCAATAAAATGGAAACTAGGAGAACAATACAAAGAATCAATATAACAAAAAGTTGGTTCTTTGAGAAAATCAACAAGATAGACAAACTTTTATCCAAACTTACCAAACAACAAAGAGTGAACATGCAAATTAATAAAATCAGGAATAAAACGGGAGTCATAACAACAGACACAGTGGAAATCCAGAGAATCATCAGGTCATACTTTGAAAACCTATATTCATCAACATTTGAAAATCTAAAGGAAATGGACAAATTTCTGGACAGATTTCACTTTCCAAAATTAAATCAAGAACAGATAAGCAACTTAAATAGACCTATAACCTCTAATGAAATTGAAGCAGTCATTAGAAGTCTCCCAACCAAAAAAAGCCCAGGGCCAGATGGCTTCAGTGCAGAATTCTACCAGAAATTCAAAGTACAGCTAATACCAATTCTCCTCAAAGTATTCCACACAATAGAAGCAGAAGGTCCATTACCAAACTCTTTTTATGACACCACAATAACCTTGATACCCAAGCCACACAAAGACACAACTAAGAAAGAGCACTACAGACCAATATCCCTCATGAACATTGACGCAAAAATTCTCAATAAAATATTGGCAAATCGAATCCAAGAACACATCAGAGAAATCATCCATCCCGATCAAGTAGGCTTCATCCCAGGGATGCAAGGATGGTTCAAAATACAAAAATCCATCAATGTAATCCACCATATAAACAGACTGAGGAAAAAAATCACATGACCATCTCACTAAATGCCAAAAAAGCCTTTGACAAAATCCAACATCCCTTCATGATAAAGGTCCTGTAGAAATCAGGGATAACAGGAACATACCTCAACATAATAAAAGCAATATACAGCAAGCCAACAGACAACATCAAATTAAATGGAGAGAAACTCAATGCAATTCCTCTAAAATCAGGTACAAGACAAGGCTGTCCACTCTCTCCATACCTCTTCAATATTGTCCTTGAAGTTCTAGCTAGAGCAATAAGACAACTTAGTGAGAACCCTTCTCAAAATTTAAAGTAAAAAGAAGATATGGGTATAGCTTGGTGGCAGAGTGCTTGCTTAGTGTGTGTGAGACTCTGGAGGCAATCCTTAGTGCTGGAAAAAAGGATAAGAAGATGACAGTGTATATTCTCCCTAGGATTTGATCCCTGGGGTAGGGTCTCTCCCAAGGGAGGACTGCTTTGTCATGCTAGAACATTTTCAGATGGTATTCTTTAAGCTTAATACTTTCAAATTTAATTCAAATACAGAATGTAGGCCTCCTTTCATATCCATTTCACTGCATAATGCCATGCTTTAAAAATTTTGCTAAATGTGGAATTGGATGGGAGTCATATAATTTTTACATGGAATCATGGGTTAATTAGAAAGGCAAGAAGCAAAGGTATTAAAAGCAATAAATAGGATATGTTCCTGAGACGGAGCACCCAGTCTTTGCATGTTCTTTCTAGTCTTTTCTATTTTGGAGTGGGTATCAGGGAATCCAATTTCAAAGAGGAGAAGGAAGAGAGGATTTACTTAAGCTACAAACAATGAAGAAGGGTGAGAGCCTTCTCACTGAGTGCCAGGCTGCTCATGTTCTGGCAAGGTGCTTGACAATAGGTGTCTTGTGACCTGCTGACTTCCTCCCACTTTCAACAGAGGAGCCCAGAAAGGCTAGGAGCTGCAAAAGGGCATCCAGGCTCTGCAGAGCAACTGCCCACAAGTGGGCAGCTGAGGTGGGCAGAAAAGAAAGTTGAGGCAGGAAACCACAGGTATTAGCAATTGATTGGAAGCTGGGACTGGAGAGATGGCTTACAGGTTAAGAGCACTGGTTGCTCTTCTAGAGGTTCTGAGTTCAATTCTCAGCAACCACATGGTGCTCATAGTCATCTATAATGAGATCTGGTGCTCTCTTCTAGCATGCAAACATGCAGACAGAACGATGTATACATAATAAATAAATAAATAAATCTTTAAAAATAAAGAATTGGAAGCTGTAAAAACTCAAATTTGCAGAGCAAGACATCGGGCAGCAGCACGTGCTCATTAGAAACTGCCAGTGGATGCAATGAAATAGGCTGCCATATGTCACCTGAAATTGGATTTTGAACCTGGAAAGTGGCATGAAAATGCTGAACAAAACCACAATTATAAAAGTCTGGGCAAATGTAACTCTGTACTTTCTCAATTCATTGGAAAATCTAAGCTGGGCAAAGTATTGTGGAGATTCTGACCTCTAATCCCAGAACTCTAGAGATGGAGGTAGAAGGCTCACAAATTCAGTACCATCCTTGGCTGTGTAGACAGTTTTGAAACCTTGTCTCAAACCACACATACGCACGCACGCACGCATGCACGCATGCATGCACACACACCAAGGCCAATTGACAAAATCTTTGCATCTTTGCATCTTTGCTTGGGTTTCAGCTCAAAGCAAACAAAATTTTTGTAGCATAAAGCTATATTTATAAAAGAAATTTTAAAGGGTACTTTATTGAGAAGACAGAGGATACCTTCACACACAGACCTTTGTGTATTCTTCTATGAGTCAAGAAAACTCTTTTGTCTAATCTCACTTCCACTCTCCTTAGTCTCTAGAATCCCCAAATACTCAGGCAGACTGCTGGTGAAGGCTAAAAGTGGATTTGGACAACCCAGGAGGTGGCAGCTCTCAGAGTAAAGGAAACCAGGAGGATCCTCAAGGGCTGATTCATCTCTTCAAAACCCAAGAATTGGGCAGTGAGGAGGGGAAATGGAATCCCGAAAACAACTGAAAAACCAGGAAGAACCTCTGCTGAGACCCAGAAGTAAGCATGGAGAATCAGAATCTGAGCACTGAGGCTTGGGAGTGGGTTTATTAGCACACAGCATACAAGCAGTGAGACCCAAACCCGTGATTTCACCGAATCTCCATGTGAGGTTTGAGTAGGAGCAGGTTCCATCTTGTTTAGGGGTATGCAAAGAGTGAATGCTTCTGCAAACATTTCTAAACAGCTGCATTAAGAGGAGTGCTCCGGAACACTATACTAGGGCAGTGCTGAATGACTAAGAAGAGGCCATCTGAAGATTATCAAATGCAGAGGCCATGTGGTGATTCGGACAACTGTTTAGCTTTCTCCACTTGGATAAAGAAGCCCTAATCCTGGGCAGCAGCCGGACCAAGGCAGAGATAAAAGCAGACTTGAGTTTGAACAATGAAATTGGAGAAAGAGAAAGCAGGCTTGCTTTCAAGATATGGAAGCTGTGTTATGGAGGTCTGCAAGAAACTAAAATATGGTAGTAGAATTAAAATTAACCTCACGGGCAGCAAAGAGCAAAATAGAGTGACGTCATGGAAGCCAAATTTGCAAATTTCCCAGAAAAGGCAAGATCTGGCACCCATCTGCAGGGTTAGCCTTTGGCCTTTCACCTTTATCCCCTATTCTTCAGTCGCTGGTTTTCTTTTCTTTCTGCAAATTTACCAAGATGCTATGACTTCTGGCTAGGACACATTCTTCCCTACTCGTCTCTTGGCTGGGTTAGAAACCTTGCTCAGCTCATTTACATGACCTCTTGGAGACTGGGGCCCCTTATCTGCATATCTGATTGGTAACAGATCCTTACTCTGTCATGAAGAATTAAATGAGATAATGAATGCAAAAAGTTTACCCTAGAGCCTGGTACATGGGAAGAATGCAAAGCATGTTAGGTGATAGTAACAGTACTTGAAGCCTAGGAGAAATGTATTCCTTCAGTGACTATCTTGTTCACTAGATTGATAATAAGCTCCAAGGGTAAACTGCCTGTATGTATGTCGTATATTTTGCACCTACATTGCATAGCTTATTTAAAAGTTATACTGAGTCAAAAGGAGAACATGCATGCACACGTGCACGCTCGCATATGTGTGTGTGTGTGTGTGTGTGTGTGTGTGTGTACACTTTTTGAGAACACTTAAGATCTACCTTCTTCAAATATTTAATTCTATTTTAATGTTAACTATGAAAGAACATTTTTTTTAGCTATCAGAAGACTTGACTGCTTCATGTAATTTGACTCATGGAAAAATCTAGAAAACGCTTCAATGACAAGGATGGAAACAATTACATTTTTATAAAAGGAAGTAGTAAAGAAAATGACTGGTGTTGGGCTTCTTTAAGGGTTTAGTCCTGAATACCGGAAGACAGTGTGACTCTCAAAGGAATGCTGAGAGGCAAAAGTTCTGGTGGGGATTTTTTGTATCAGGCTGTCTTTCAAATGTGCAGATGACAGAAATTCATCCTCAATAAAAGGCTCAGAAAATATTAGACTTGTGCTCTTCATGAAGAACCTTCCTTGTTAAGTAAGACAGCCAGCTAAGAAATCCAAATTGTTTGCATCAGGAAACTAATCTTACTTTTGCCAATGTGAATTAAAAGTAAGAGAGATCCAACTTGCTGTGCCATTGTTGGCACTCAGTCTCAGCACCTGTGAAGCTAAAGCAGGTGAATGGAAAGTCGGAGGTCAGCCAGGACTATAGAGGGAGTTTAAGGCCAGGCAAGTGAGGCCATCTGTTAAAACAAAGCAAATATAAATGTGTTCTAAAACTGAATGCAAATGACAGATGTCTTCCACAAAGCAGACAAAGTATAAGATACTCAGGATTCAGATTCTCTTAAAACCACATTCCATCAACAAGGATGAAGAAGTGAACAGGGCAAAGAAAAAAATGTGTGTTAAATGTTTTGGTAAAGTGAGAGACACAAGTTTCTCTATCTAATAATTTGTTAACTACAGGTGAGAACACATTGAAAATCAGAGGAAGGCAAAATGAAAAAGAAAACAAAATATTTTTAAAAAATGAGAATAAAGTGGGCTGGGTATGTTGGCACCTGCTTTTAATTCCAGCACTTGAGAGATAGAGGCAGATGGATCTCTGTGAGTTGGAGGCCAGCTTGATCTACATAGTTAGTTCCAGGACAGCCAGAGCTACATAGGGAGACCCTGTCTCAAATAAAAAGAGAGAATAGAGGGAAAATTAGTGGAACAAAAGTGAAAAGAAAAAGATGTAGACAAGCTCAGGTGTGTCTGTGAAGGAAATAAACTAGTTTATAAGAGAGTCTCAAACTGAAACATTAATAAATTAAAGCCCAATTATTGTCCTTTGACTAAAGACTTACCTGCAATATTAGAATGTATACTACAGAAATCCAAGCAAAGAGGGGAAAGGAGCTACAGTTTTATCATCAGACTGTATAGAACTCAAGACTGAGATCTTTAAAGAAGCCAACACTAGGAATATTATTCTGATGTTATAAAACCCCAAAGCCTACATGTCCATAGCAGATCAACTAAATCCAATGTGTCAAATTCAATGCATAAGAAATATCTAGTATGCAGGCATCTCTCAGTTGCTGTGGCAAAATACCTGAGACAATTAATGTATCTGGGAGAAAGGTTTCCTTTCCTCTTCCAGAGGTTCTAATCCATGACCACTTAGCCCGGCTGCTTTGGGCCCAGAGTAGCACAGAACTGTATGATAGGAATGAGTGTTGGAAGACCCCTATCTCTAGGGTACCTTCAATGACCAAAAATCCTGTCACTAGGCCCCATCTTTTAAGGCTTCTACAAGCCCCCACAGGTTGCTGACAAGCCTTTAGTATACTGGCCTTTGAGGGCCACTCAAGATGTGAGCCATCAGAGAGAGAGAGAGAGAGAGAGAAAGAGAGAGAGAGAGAGAGAGAGAGAGAGAGAGAGAGAGAGAGAGAGAGAGAGAGAGATGGTCCTAAATCACTAGAAGAGATTCATAGAGACAGGCCTACCTTTTTCAAAGTGAAGAGTAAATAATCATTTAGAAAAAATATTATTAATAAAATTAATGAGATGCATTTAAAAGGGAACAGTTTGAGCAATGTACCTTTCCCAGAGAACGCTGAACTTAAAAAAAAAAGTATTATATATTAAGCCACAAATAAAATCTCAAGTTTCAAAACACAGAAAATAAATACAGAAAAGGCAATGGCTTTCCCAATTTACAACCAAGAAGCATTTTAGAAAACAGAATGGAAAAAGATCTTAATCACTAAGCAGTCACAGATATAAACTGCCTGGAAATAAGCTTCAAAATCAAAGTACAAATTAGGAAAAACTAGAAAAGTTTACTGCAGAGCTGAGGCTGAGCTCTGGCTACACAGGGAAGATACCCACTCCCCAGGTGATGGAACCTCAAGATGAGAGAGACAACAGCGTCCCTCCCAACTTTGTAAATCAGTGAAGCTTCAGATAAAGTCAGAAGGGAATCTAGGAAAAACCTAAATTTGATCCTTGAGGAAAAATGTGAAAATAGCCAGGAAGATAAGGAATGGACTTGGAAAAATATGAGACTGGAGAACAGATATAAGAGAAGTCAATTGGGAGAGTTTAGATGCCATAGCTGAGGGGAAGTCAGGGCAGAGACAACTAGGGGAAGCAGCAAAGGACTCCACAGCTGGCAAGAAACTTCATCAGTAGCTCTGTCAAGTGTGGTCCTAGAGCCAGATGCAAGGGCCTCATTGTGTAATTTGCTGGAAATGCAAATTTTTCAGGTCTTCCCTTAGCCCCACTGACTCATAAACTCAAGAGGAATCCCAGATGTTTATATTTAATGCTGCCTGTAGGCCACTGGATGGACACTGAGAGTTGAGAGTCATTTTTTGGTAGATACTCTTCTCTTCCCTGTGAATATGTGTATGCATACATGTGTATCTCAGAACTAGAGGTTTGGGGGGAGCATCATAATGAAATGATTATTAAGAGGTTGAAGATTGCTCTTAATGAAAAAATAAAGAGGATCAAAGAGTAAGTAGGTTCCAGCAGACTGTTAAGTTTGAGCTAAGAGTTTGCTTAGCAGACAGTCCAGGTATGGGTTCTACCCCAGTTAGAATACAGCTGTGTGGCCTGGGCCAGCTGCTTCATTTCAGTTGGGGCTCCCATCCCTTCTACCCCAAATTTGTGAAACTGAATGGAAGGACCTGGAAAGTTCCTTTCTACCCTAAAATGGTTCTAACTCTAGATTAAAATCCATAAAATTCAGTTGAAAATGTGCAAAATACCCAGTTTTATCTAAAACGTATTTCCTACCTGGATATTCCATATTTCTTTTCAGCAGTGGAAACAGTTTATTTGGCTCTCAGAAAACTCATTTCAGTTGGGGAATAACACTTGTTGAAATGTGTTTTGTTGGTCAACACATGAAACAGTTTGGTTAATGTCCCAACTATATCTGAACGTACACTGTGCATTTACTAGGTACCGTGTGCTGAGTGCACATGAAGTCAGGATTGTTAGATGTAGTCTTGCCAACTCATCACCTATTTGCCCTGGGTGTTTATGCCCCCACTAAAATTGCATACTTGGACATTTCTCTTGATGTTCTAGCTTTTTGTTCTTTTAGCTATCTTATTCAATGTATGGTATTCAGAATTAGGCCTTAGTGGTTAACTGCAACTTTTCATCTATGGATGTTCCTCTGCTTCTCTAGGAATGGTGTGTGTGTGTGTGTGTGTGTGTGTGTGTGTGTGTGTGTGTGTGTGTGTGTGTGTGTCTGTCTGTCTGTCTAAAGAAGTATGATATTAATGAAGCTGCTGCCATTTCTTTTGCTTAGTGTTTAGCATAGTGCATTGTCTTCCATTCACTTACTTTAACCCTTCCCATCACTTCCAACTTCAGATATCTTCCATCAGCCATTAATTCAGATAACCTTTTACCTAGCATGATCTTTTAATTTTTCAATTGGAACACTGAGTCACTTATAATAATTATTGAGCCGCTTGAATTTATTTTCATTATGTGTGTATATGTTTGATGTGTGCACGTATTTATTCATTTAGAGACATGCATCTCAGGCTGGTCTTGAACTTGATATGTAGCAGATTGTGATGTGAACTTGATCCTTCTGCCTCCACCTGATGTGTGCTTGAAACACAGATGTGTGACACCATCTCCCATGGATGCAGTGCTGGGGATGGATCTCAGGGCCCTGTGCATGCTAAGCGAGCACTATTCCAACTGAGCTGCATCTTCAGCCACTTGATTCTAGAATGCAGCATCTTGCTCTGTTAGTCCTGGTTACTGCATTTTAACCCTTGTCTTGTCTTAGAGATACACACCAGTGGCTACTCTATGGATTTATCACACGTGCATCCCTAATGATAAAGGCTTAGTATTCATGGATGCTTTGGCTTGCTTCTTACTCAAGGAAGAAACTTTGATTAATTTTTATATTGTAAATTCCCCAAGACATTTTCAATATCTCTATGCATGTATTCCCATGTTTAAGAATGCTCCATAACCGCAGCCAAGTATCTACAGACCTAGGTTACAAGTTCATCTTGGGCAAATGGATGAGGAAATCTGGCTTTAAAATCCTTAAGGAGGTTTTGCAATCCCTCCCATTACCAGCCTCCTTGGTGAAGCCTGCAGTCTAGCACGTGGTGTGACACTGGGCCACCAGAGCAGTTACCAGAATGACTCAGAAAATCAACCACGTAGGATGATCACATCTGGGATAGCTTGATGTTGTTTTAACAAGATCCTGCTCAGCCATTTCATATATCATAATGAAATTTCTAAGTTCAACCTAATTCTCTCTGTGAATCCTGCAGCAGTCTTTTGAAAGAACTAGATATCAGGGCTAGAGAGACTCCAAAAGTGAGATGCAAATAAATGAAATAAGCTAGTTAGTTTCACTACCTGTGAAGCCAGTATTCTAGAGGGGCTGTGGGGGCACCAACCTGTGCTCAACTGCAGTAGCCAGGGGTTGTCACAAAAAGGATGCCGGGATGAGGAAAGCTGGTCCTTTCTGGGGATGAGGAAGGACTGGCAAATCCCGTGAGCTGACATATTCTAGCAATAAACCTTTTGTTTCTGAGAGCAAAGGCCTTTTGTACCTAAAAGTTGTGGTAATGGATTCATCTGGAAGCATTAACTATAGTAAGGTCTTGACCACTGTTGAACACTTGAAGATTTTGTCCTTGTCATTGTTTCCTAGGAAATACAGTGCAACATCTGTTTCTGTAGCATTGATATATGTCAAACTCTACAGGTGAGGCAGAGATGGAGTCTGAGAAAATTGTCTCAGTGGAATGCAGATGCTACCAGGTTACATAAAGTTTTACTGTGCTGCAGGTTTGGGCATTCTGGAGTGTGATGAGCAGTTCCCCCAGATAGGGAGTGCTGGAAAGGGAAGGAACTGCCTTTTCCCCCAGGCACATGTCCAAAGATATAACCCTGTCACTGCCCCATCTCTGCTCTGACTTCACAGCTGCCACCCTACTTTCCTTAGGGGAGGAAACATAAGAATCCTGGTGAGCATTGGTTCTCAGTGTCCTACTGAGATCCCCTGCTGGCTACACCTGCTGACCACTGCAAGGAGAGGGTGGTGCCTTGTCAAAGTTGTGAACTCTTTGACTCATATTTAAGGAGAGATCTGGTGGCAGTTTATCTGTAGATTTGGTCCACCCAGCTATACAGTCCCACGGTAACACAACAGCTCTTACCTAGGACAACCACTGAACCCCAGAAGAGTGACAATGTAACAGTACCAGCTGAACTAACTTGCTTCGCTCTCTCTGATCTCTAAACCACACTGGACAGAACTCAGGTCTTATCTATAAGTGGAGACCACACCTAAGAAAGACATCATTTACCAAGGAGAGATGGTCCTAGCAATCATGACATCTTTGTGACTGCCATTAATTGCAGTCAGGCTTTGTGGCTGTGGTGGACTCTTCTGAAACAAAGGCTTTACATCTTTGATATCCTTCAGCCCGTTCCTCTCAGGATGCCAGAGATTGCAAATAAAATTACAGGTCACCTTTGTATTACTCAGAGTATGCCTGTAATAAAATATTACTTGATGTTCACATGAAATTTAAGTTTACCCTGTCTCCTGTGTATTGTTCAGGTAAGCTAGTGACTTCTTACTCTGCCTTGGTTGCTCACTGACAGACTGTTCTGTGGCACTTGCTTGGTTTATCAAGTCAGTGACCCCTTGGGAATAACTACTAGTCTCTCCTAACTCCTCATGGAACTGAACCTGCACCTTGGATGAATTAATATAACTCATTTTAGTTGACACAACCTGTTCTCTAGTGCTATGACTACCAAACTGACACTTGTTAGGGGAGACTGAAGATTCTGCCAGAAGTGTATAGACATCTGACTCCTGGAATGATGCTCTCTCTACATTGTATCTACTCTCTCAGACCCTCAAAAGGACCAGCAAGACTTCAGCAGGGCAGAACTATAGGACCATATAAGACATTCACACATAATCCAAAATTTTCTAGTAATGACCTTTAAAATGAAAAAAAGAGAAACAACTGATTGTGTAGTTAATTTATGCATAATATTGCTGTTTCAATATGAAATCAAACTGAAGAAATTACTAATGAAAAGTTTTACACTGTTTTAATATTGAGTCTTCAGCATACTAAATTTAACAATAATACTTAATTTGCCTGGATTTCATAAAAATTCTACTTGGAGAAAACAGGTCTACTCACCCAAATTAAAGGTTTCCAAGCATTGACTGAAACGAGTGTTTTAAATTAAAACTAGCATTACATTCACCTTTCAAGTCTGCAAGAGCCACATTATATCACTGAATAGTCGTGGAGTCCCAAACCCTCTCCACAGAAACTAACAAGCCACATGAAACAAGCCTGTTCCCAGACCTGTCCAACCAACCAGTCTAGAGCTCTTTTGCACATCCACTCTGCTTTGAATACATTTTTCTCCCCTTGCCAAAATTCAACATTCAAACTATGTACTTCCATTTGGAAGCCTGGCATCATCCATGTATGTGACCTGCCATCATCCATGTGTGTGACCTGTCATCACCCATGTGTGTGACCTGCCATCATCCATGTGTGTGACCTGACAGTATTCATGTGTGTGACCTGCCGTCACGCATGTGTGTAACCTGCCATCATCCATGTGTGTGACCTGACATCATGCATTTATGTGACCTGGCATCATCCATGTGTGTAACCTGCCTTTATGCACGTGTGTGAGTTTCTTCAGTTTTTTTGGTCGATTTGGAGATGTTATTTTGATGAATCATAGAAGCCAGTCCCAGAAGCATCCTAGTGACAGCACTACCCCCTTGGCCCACTGTACTTCCTTCTCTGAGCAAGTCTGAAAACACGAAGGCCCGAACCTCCCCCGCAGTCCAAACAGTTTGTGGACTCTGTCTAGTCTGGTGTCCTAACCACAACTGAGGAATTTAAGAGAGCATTAAAGTGCTCTAATGAAAATGTTGTCATTCAAAGGCTGGGGGAGGCGTGGAATATTCCTCCAGCCAGACTCAGAGGCCTTGGCAAGACTCCAGGCGAAGTGTCAGGATCCCTGGGATCAAAAGGTGATGGAGAAGCATCTGAGGAGCCGCTCGGATAGCCGTGGTTTTCATCCTGTGGTGAAATTTGCTGCAGCCTTTGAACGGCTCCCCAGCCAGCACTGGGCCCTATGGGAAGAGGCCAATGATTCCTGGAAATTACAAATAACAGGAGCTGGGCCCTGATCTACATTTCTCTAGGTTTAGACTCATTATGTTTTCATTTCTTGTGTCCCAAACAGGGCATTCTGTGGTGGTAGCAGGGACTCCTCCTGCAATTCTGTGAACACCTTGGGCTTAAATGAAAAATTAAATAAAAACACAAACAAAAGACAGAACATTTATTTACTGATTGGGGTTGTTATTGCAAAACTAGGCTAGCTACAGACTCATAGAGATCCACTTGTGTCTGCCTACCAAACATTTGGATTTTGATTAAGAATGTGTTTGCCTACATGTATATATGTGCACTAAGTGGCATACCTGGAGCCCAAGATCAGAAGAGGGTGTTGATCCCCTGGAATGGAAATCGCAGACCATTGTGAGCTGCCATTAGGTGTTAGGGAAGAACCTGTATCCTCTCCAAGAGCAGCAAGTGCTCTCAACTACCAAGTCATTAATCCAGCCACCCAAAAGTTACTTTTCAAAAGTGTATATATGAAAAAGAAACATTTCAAGGTATTGTAGGCTTACCAACTTATTGTCTTCAACCCATTTTGTGTGTTACTGATGTCTTGTTCCTTTTTCTTGGTGTAACTATGTGTCTTTAAGGATTCCTTTGGCTAACTTCTTGGAGTGTCAGAATGTGTCCCTCTGTTTTCTGAGACTTTCCTTTATGCCTAGAGGAGGCATGGCAATTAAAGCAAAGAGAAAAGGCAACATTTCTTTTTTATAAAGATTTATTTTAAAGTATATGTGTGCCTTGTGTGACTACGCATGTGTGTAGTGTGATGTACTACAAAGTTTCTTAATTATCCCCTTCACACTTGGAAGACTTGGCAGTCGTATGGAAAAAAGGTAGATTTGCTCAGTAAATCCACAGTTATAGAACACTTAGCATGTGTGGAATACCAGACACACAAACATGGGAAAATGATGGTGGCCACACCATTTACTCATCTGGTGACCTTAAGCCAATTATTTTTTATTTTCATTTATTTTTAAAATTTTATTTTATGTGTATAAATATTTTGACTGCATTTATGTCTGTGTACCATGTGAGTGCCTGCAGAGGCTAGAAGACCGTGTCTGTGGCTGCTTGGAATCCAACAGGAATTCTCTGAATGAGCAAGAAGTGCTCTCAACTGGTAATCCATCTCCCCAGTTTTAGATTTTCAAAGTTCAAGCGCCTCAATTTAAAATGAAGATAAGAAAATGATACAATAGAAAACTATGTTACTAATGATGTCTCTGGGTTCAACACTCTCACAGACAGCTTATCATCATCACTACCCCAGCATCAAGTTTTGTTTTGTCAATGTGAATTGCCAAGAATGTGCTGTTACACCTGGACAGTAGACCATGCTTTAGCTTTGGAAGCTTTGCTCATTGGCTGGATCACATTCTTCCCCCCTTTTAAGGTTCAGTGACCTGAATTTCTTGGCCTATATCAAAACTATTCTTGTATGAAGAAAATTGCCTTTCTACACACAAGGGATGAAGCTAATGTGACCAAGGGCAACCTCCTCTGTTATTAAAGTTACCATTTTTATATGAACTATGCAGACATCCAGGCAGAGACATCACTATTTCAGACAAACTTGATGGAAACAGACAGGACTGGGATGAAGCAGCTGCCTCTGAGCTGCACAGGGAGTTGAGATGAGGGCAGTTTGGGTCATTTCAGGATATCTTCAATCTGATTCCCTGGTTCTCTGTGAAACTCAAATATTCTTCTTTTACTTGAAGTGTTTTTGCCACAGCAAGACATTGTATCTTGTTCTCCAACAGCTCTCCACTCTAGCCTTGGAATTGGGAAGGCAGCATGGCTTTCTTAACTCAAGTCTGTCTTTCCAGCAATCATTCCTGCTCTGACTCGGCTGCCAGATGCCCTGTGGTGTATTCTTAGGAAGACTTCGTGGTTTTCCATCAAGTAACAAGAATCTTATACATGCTGAGTCTATCCCCATTTCCTTTGTTGTCTTAAACAGGGTCTCACTGTATAGCCCAGACTAGCCTCAAACTCAGCAATCCTCCTGTCTCAACCTCTCAAGTGCAAGGACAACAGGTGGGAACCACACACTTGGCTGGCCACTGACCTTTGCATTTTCAAAAGCTTCTCTTTCTCGTGGCTTCCATGTCACAATCCACTGAGTAGAAATTCTCAAACCTCCTTTATTAATTGCTTTCTATGGTTTTATTGAAAAGTAGCTAAAAGTACATATATAATGATTCTATGCATCTTGCTGGCTTTGGTAAAAAAAAATCCTTATTAGCTTAAAAGAATTTTCCATTGCTCGTTTTCTCTGTATTTTTACTAGTAATGTTTGTCAGGTGTCAGCAACATTATTGATGTTCTCCAACCAGTCTTATTGTATTGATAAGTTTAATATATATAATACATATGTAAATATATACTCATGTAATACATTAATGTGAAAGTATATATACATATTTAATATAATATATATGAAAGTTTATATGGAAGTATATACATATATACATATATATACATATATATATGAAATTTATCAATATAAAAGACTCATTGTTAGTGTTCAGGCATCTGTACTGGCCTGTCCTTTGGGTTCTGATAGGATACACCCTCAGCTGCAGCCACTAAGAGCACCACCTATGCATATTCACCGTGTTCCTTTTTAATAGGACCCTGCTCACCTCCCATCCTCTCTCTTTCTTTCCCTCTTTCTGTTTTGTTTCTCTCCCTCTCCCCTCTCCTCCCTCTCCCTCTCTTCTCTCTCCCTTTCTCCCTGTCTCCCCCTCTTTCTTTTCTCTCCTGCTGCTCCTGTCTCCAGAGGCTGGTCTCCTCCTCTCCCCTTTTCCCTTTTTACAATCCTTTCCCCCTAATAAAAAACCCCTCTGCTTGAACCCTGTTGCATGGTGTCTTTCTCTTGCATGCTGCTTTTCTTAAATTACAGCACTCATGATATAATATATATCATTATTTTTGTATTTTATCCCTCTTAGTCAGATGCTGTAATTCTCCTTAGGGTTATTAAAAAAAAAAAAAAGTGATAAAGATTCACCGTGCCTTCGAGCTCACCCAGTTAAACAGACTTCAGTGTAATCACAGTATGTGCAACAGCATAGATTTTAAAATGCCTTCATGCACCACTTACCCATAAATACCAAACCTCCATTGTCTACTACCCCTAAGAAAACATCAATCTAATTTTTGCCTCTATAAATTTGCTTAATTCTGGATATTTTATATAATTGGATTCACTTCTCTTTTGTGGCTGGCTTTTTTCACTTTGGATAATAGTTTCAAGGTTCACTCATAACATGGCATGCACCAACCCATCACTACTTTTCATGGACATGTAACATTCCATTGTATGAATATACAACACTCATTTACCCATCCATCAGTTAAAGATTTACATTGTCACCTCTCTTATGGCTATTATAAATATTTATGTATTAACTTTTTATGGACATATGTTGTTAGTTGACTTGGACAAATAGATGGAATATTTATCTGGATCTTAAGTTTAATCTTTTGAGAAATTGCTAGGATGCTTTTCCAAAATAGCCATGTGTTTTTCATTCCCAGAGCAGTATATGTGGTTCCTATTTGTCTTCCACCAACAGCTGCTCTTATGTGACTTTTTAAGCTTATTATTTCTTATGTTTATAAATGTCTTGATTACATACATGTTTTGTACCATGTGCATGTGTGGTGTCTATGGAGATCCAAAGAGGGCATCATAGCCTTGGAAACTGGAGTTACAGATAGTTGTGTGAGCTACCACATGGGTCCCGAGAATTGAACCCAGATCCTCTATAAGAGCAGCACGTGTTCTTAACCAATGAAGCATCTCTGCAGTCCCTGATTTTCTGATTCTCCACATGTTAATGTAGACGAAGTGTTGCCATTATAATATGCATTTTCCTTATGAATAATTATGTTGGGAGTCCTTTTGAGTGTTTGTTGGCCACTTGCTTGTGTTTGGAGAAAAATGTCCCATAACCTACTGATTGTAAAATTTAGATTCCTTTTCTCTTCTTGGTAGATATATGATGTGTATCAGATGGGATATTTTCATGTCTTGCCAATCTGTGGATTGCCTGTCACTTTCTATGAAATGTCTTTTGATGAACAAAAATTTTAAATTTTTGATGAGCTTTGATTTCTGTTCTCCCTTGCTTTTCTTTTTTTCCTTTCTTTTCTTTATTTTTGTATATCTGGGAATTCATTGCCAATATTATTTACATGCAGCCATGCATTTTTTTCCTAAGAGATTTGTAATACTAGCTATTGCACTGGGGTTATTATCCACACTGAATAATAGTACTTTTTGGTGTGTGTGTGTGTGTGTGTGTGTGTGTGTGTGTGTGTGTGTGTGTGTGTTTGCATGTGGTCATTCCTGTGTCCCAGCCACATTTATTGGAGTGACTATTCTGTCTCTTTGGAGAGGTCTTAGCTGCCTTGGTGATTACTCCCTGGCACTGGATGTCTGGGTTTACTTCTAGTCTCTGAGTTGTCACTACCATTATTATGTTCAGTAGATGAGTCAAGAGCTACTTTTGTGTAACCAGTGGTATGGCAGGTTTACTTACCCAATGTCATTGACTGACCTTGAGTGATGCAGTGGGCTGTGATATTACAGTGATTAGGTCTCTATGCAATGGGAACTTCACAGTTATGTATCATCTCCTGGGATGTCTATCCTTCATGCATCTTGTGCCTAACTCTGGTACTGTTCTTCAGGGCAGGACAATTGAACAGCCATGACTTTGGGAACTCTACATTTTGAAACACATTAAGAGCCTCTTTGAAATCAGTGACACTACCTGAACTTACAGGGGTTAATGGACATGAGAAAACCATGTTCTATTATTCTCCATTTACATAACAAAGTTCTAGTTGCCATCAAGCTATGTGGCTCTTATTTTTCAAATTAATGTTTATTTTCTATCTACCATCAAGTTTTGAAAAAGTAATATGTGAATATCTAACTATGCATAATCTCAGGATCTTGCATTTCCTCGTGTAACACAATTTTAAAGTTGTAAGACCTGGTTATCTTGTGTGATGCTCAGCTTTATGAATTTTTATTGCTACTTCATCTCTCTCTCTCTCTCTCTCTCTCTCTCTCTCTCTCTCTCTCTCTCTCTGTGTGTGTGTGTGTGTGTGTGTGTGTGTGTGTAGGCCAGGGTTTGGGTGTCATTCTTCAACAGCTCATCCATCATGTTTTTGAGGCAAAGTCTCTCACTGAGCCTAGAGCTTATAGATTGGCTAGATTTGCAAACCAACAAGCCCCAGGGATCTTCCTGTCTCTGGCTTCTGGAAAGTAGATTGCACACACATGCTACTACACCTGGCTTTCTCTTTTATACAACATGAGTGTTAGGGATATGAACCCAGACCCTCGTGCTTGTATAACAAGTAATGTGCCAACTGAGTGAAGCCCCAGCCTCTGCATTTCTGGCTTTTTGTGTGTTTTTTTTTCTAGATGGGTTGTTATGTTGCCCAGGCTGGCCTGTGGCTCATTATGTATCTGAAGATAATCCTCTTGCCACCTCCCAGTGTTATAATGCAGGATTGGGTGTAGCCCTGCTCTTGGTTTCATACATCTTTATAATAATAATAGTTTTCACTGCTTGCCTGTTGGTAGACAGTTGGGTGATTACCATTTTGCTTGTGTATTCTCCTAACACATTCCTGCTCATGTCTCTTGAGGCCCATGCACAAGAATCTCTATAAATAGATATGAGTGGAAATATTAAGATAATTGCATTTGTGGTCAGAGAATGTGGATTTTATTACCCCAATTCTTTGAAAGTTTTTCAGAATTGCTTTATGCCCTAGTACATGATCGATTTCTGAAAATAAACCATGTGAGCTTGGAGGAATGTACATTCTCTGGTGGTTAGATGCTAAGGGCTATTTATGTCCACTCGTTCAAGCTCATCATTTCATGGTCTTTGAATCTAAGTAGCGCTCTCAACTCCTATCTGGTTTACTAGTGGTTGAGAAACTTGTAGCCTTTCCTCATTTGTCTTTCTCCTGAATCTCCTTGTGTTTTGGTTGTTTCTTTAAAGCAGGAAATTCTCCAATTTAGCATCTCAAGTCCTATGTTGTAAAAGGTGTGTGTACTTAGGCAGTTCAGGCTATGTGTTAATTTTATATCTTTGACCCAGTTTCTGTTAGCTTGCATCCTTATTTTTGCTTATCCCATATTTCTGGATTAGACTCTTCTTTTTTCTAATTCATCTTACTATATTAAACTTACTCTTTGTTCCAAATTTAATTAGTTATAAGAAATGCTAACACATAAATAATGCATAGCACAAAACGAATGTATAACTCGATGACTTAATCTCAGTGTAGACACTTGTGAAATAAAATTTTCAACAAAGATAAGAAAGAAAATCACAGAAACCAGTTGCTGTTCCTATTATGAGTTTTGATCTCCCCACCAAAGCAATCTCTATTCTCACTTCTCGCATATTGCCTATGTTTGCAGAGTCACACAGAGTAAAATCTGTTGTAACTTTTCCTTTCATTCAAAATTATGCTTATAGAATTCATGCTGTTGTTTATTTTTTCACCTATATAACATTTCTATTCTTGGTGGACAATTGGTAGGGTTTTAATTTGTTGCTATCGAAAATGGTATTTCTGTGAACATTCTTATACAGTATTTGCATTCTAGCTGAGCCTGTCCTTGGGATAAGATTGGTGGAGTTGCTGAAATAAATATATATTGATTGATAGTATATATAACCAAGTTATTTCCAAATGGGATGCTATTAATTAATGCTTTTGTCAAAGTCCATGAAGATTTTCTTACTAGCCATCTTTGCAGGGATCTTGCTATTGCATTGAGACCTTTTTTTTGAATTTCTCTGATGACTGACAGACTGAAGATTCTACATGTGTTTATCCTAGTGGATATGTGGTTTTAGAGAAGCCTGATCAAGTGTTTTATCCTTTTTTCTACTGACTTATCTGTTTATTATTGAACAGGTTTTATTTTACATTGGTAACATGTCTTTTAAAAAGGATGAATAAGGATGGATAGTGGCGGCATGTGCCTTTAATCCTAGCACTTGGGAGGCCAAGGCAGGTGGATCTCTGTGAGTTCAAAGCTAGCCTGGTCTACAGAGCAAGTTCCAAGACTGGCTTCAAAGCTACAGAGAAACCCTGACTCAAAAAAATACAAAAAAAAGATGAATAAGAGATAATATTATTGTTGATTTACTATTAAGTTGACAGACATTAGGATATTGCTGGTGTCACGGTATTCTCTGATATGTATTTTATGTAGTATAGTTGCATATCATATAGCATGATACAGCACTCACTTACTGTGTCCTAATTCTGTAGGCCATTATCTTTGAGAGGGCTCATTTGGTTAAAATCTAGATTTCAGGAAATACAAGTTCTTATCCAGGACTTGGATGGAAGAATCTGCTTGATAAGATTTGGATAAACATCCCCAAGAGTCCTGTGCCTTGAAAGCTTGGTTCCATGGTGGCACTTTGGGGACAAGATGGAACCTTAGATGGTGGAGTCTCTCAACCCTGAAAGAAATGGCAGGACTTTAGCCCTCTCTTCATTCTTGTTTGCTTTCTAGTGTGAAGATGAGCCATTTGTTCTACATCACCTGATGTTGCCTTCTGTCAACCACTCCAAAGCCATGAAGAGATGCATCTGCCTGGTCATGGACCAGGGTTCACAGGCCCCTGAAACTGTGAACTAAAATAAAACCTTCATCTTTATAACAGAATTGTTCCAGGTATTTTGTTATAGTGATGGAAAGGTTACAAACACACTACCTCTGACCTCATTTAGGTTGTTGTCTTGACCAAGATCTTTGTGGTGGTATATCTCGGGTTCCCTCACCTTGTTCCATGCCATTCTTCATTATATCACTTGGTAACTCCACTAAGGTCAAAGACAGCCATGGCGTATGAACTGTTCCTAGTTCTTCAACTTTTCTGACTTCTGCCACCACCTGGACATGTTTCTCTACTGTTAGTCATGTCTGATTATATGACATTTTCCTGGCAATGTTTAACCATGCCTTAGACTGTAGTTTATGGTAGATGGTCATAGGTTTTAAAAATAAGGACCTCAAACTTTGGCACTACAGACATTATTTGAGGATGAGGACTCTTATTTTTTAACAATGGCACCTCTCATGGATTTTCTCCCATCTCAGAGTGCTATTCCATTTTTGTATGAAGAACTTTGTATGACATGGTCATGGATACATGTCCTCTCTGATTATCCAGAAGTTCAGTTGACTTTGGGGGTTGAGTTGTTTACATTTATGTCTAAAACTATGTAAAATTAATGTGAGATTTTCTTTCTCTAGTCTTCTCTCTGTGTTATTCAGTAAGATATACACTGAAAGTCCATTCTATCAGTCACATTCCTTAGGCCATATTATATATTTTTATCTTCATATTTCTCCATGTTGAGTCTCTTTTCATCACCCCTTGTTTTAATACAACTTATTTCTCATCTAATCCAGGTTTGGATTCAAAACAACTCAACAACGATAGTTTTAACTTCTAGAAATTCTTTTTCCCCTTTAAACCTGAAAGTTCTTTCTCTTCTGCCTATAAACAGGAAGTGCTTTCCTGATGGCCTCTGGCTGCACTCCTGTCTTTGGAAGGGCTTCCTTGATTTCTTCACATATCTAAGAGTTTGATTCACTGTGTTTTTCAGCTTTGACATTTGAAGTTCTTGGAGCCCTAGATTTGCTGTATGTGATTTCTACAGCATGTCACTCAGTGTGCCTTGGCTTGAGCTGAGTTTGGTGGCTTTGATCTCATATTAGCAATGTATTGCTTAGTCTTAATGTCTGGGAATAGTTTGGAACCTGATTGAAAAAAAAAAAAAACTTTATCCAAAGAAGTTACTTTTGATGCTGCTGGTAATCAGAACAAATTAACCTGATTTTTGTCCCAAACTGGGGACTGTAAAACTCTCTACTGAGGGTAAAAAGCAGTGATTTTAATGATTTCAGATTTTTTTAAAAAAGGAATAAGCTCCTAATGTAATCAATTTTAACTTCCTAAATGTTTTTATACTAAGATGCTGAATTAATTGTTTCTCTCTTTTCTGAGCATGCTCGCTACAGTGCTGTTTTACTGTAGAGCCTTGAGTCTCCATGCCCTCAGTGATGGATGTGGTAATGGGCTGCCTTCCTGACAATCACTAACATTTCGTTGTCACAGATGCTTCCCTTTGTATGGTTCATATACAGGATGTTGAAGCCATATGAATAAATGTTGATAGTAGACTTCAACCAGCTGACGTTCATCCCATGATGCAGCTATCATGGCCAGCATGTCATGACCAATAGAAAAGGATGCAAAGGCTGACAAGGATCTTCTGATCTTCAAAGGCCCATGATGAAGAGATAATCTAACCAAGAGTATATCTGTCTCAAGAGATGAAGCAACATTCATGAAAGTCTTTGTAGTGACCAAAAGAAATGGAAAAATGGAGTCATGAGTCCAAAACTAAGACTGTAGAAAAACTGGTAAGCCATGGCAGGAGCAAAATAAAGGAAAAGTGAGAAGAGGCGACAACACCAAAATTCAGGTAAATCTTGGTTTTACCTACGTCTTCTAGTTATTCCAAGGAGCTTTTATTACTTGGACCTTGAGAAAGCACAAGTTCTTTGCTGTACAATCCAATAATCAAAGTTTGAGGTGGTGAGGTTGCTAGACAACTTCTTAGTCATTGTAGTCTGTGCAAACAGGAAAGGGGTAGACCTTTTTCATTTCTTCCAGTTTCCACTTGTCTTTCCCTCCATTGCATCTCAAACCCCGACTTCTATGGATATTACCATAGATACTGCTTTAATAGATAGGCATTAGGTTGGCTATATCAGCCCTGCCTCCAGGTGTCCTTGTCCTTGTACAGTCTTATCTCCTTGGGTTAGGAAAGATCTATCACTGGCTTGTAACCATCTTACCTAAGATGTCACTCCTGTGGTTAGGCTGCATTCCACGGCAAAGTGACAGGACATCATTTCCATAATTACATGACTTCCTTCTTAGCATACTGTAATCAAAACCCCTGTAAATCCATGAATCAACCTCCAAATTGGAGGAACTGATGGGTGAGAAACTCTGATTGAGCTCTGGAAACTGCCAGTCAGTTTCTGAGACCTCAGGCAACCTTCAGTTAACAGCTAAGAAGATGACATGGTTACCAGCCACACAGCTGCAACCGTTGAGTTCCAACAGTACTCTCAATAAGCTTTGGAAGCATTCTTTCCTACCTGAGACACTGAATGAAAACACACTCTTAGATTACAGCCTACGAATCTAAACAAAGTCCCCAAGTAGGTTAATTTCCTAAAGTGGGTGCCATCAGAAATCACTACATCTATGATAATTTGGTAGCAACAATAGCAAGCCAACACACTGCTAAAAAGGCAGGGTGATGATGGATGAGCAAAGGCAGGCAGTGAGCTCTGCCCCCTTCTCCCTTTCAATGTCATCTGGTACAAGAAGAGTGCTGTCACAGGCTGGCCTCCCCTTGATATGCGAGACACAGTTTCTTATGATCTATCTCTCCCTTGGCAGCTGTAGCCCTCAAGTGTGCCACCAGGAAATTTTATCAAGCTATGATTAAGGGTGTTTATCTAGCAAGGTAAACTGTCCATGGAATTTGTTGAATTATACTTCGGAAAACTTTTTACCAGTTGAGTATGTGTTTATCACATTATCTTCCTTGATATTCAGAATAGTCCTGTGAGATGTGCAAGCAGGTTTTCTCAGTTGAAGCTGGGAGGTTGAATACTTGCTGAAGTTTCCCCGTAGTAACTGGGAAATCTTGGAACATATTCAAGTCCTCTAAAACCAAGGCTGATTTTGTCCTCCAGGTGAAAACCATACATTTGAGAGACTTGGGGCCACCAAATAGCATGCAATTGTGTCAATATATTTCAAGTCAAGTAGAATAAAATTTGAAAACAGACATCTGCCTCCCACTGAAATTAGAGAGGTCATCTGAGGTGTGGTCAAGCTTATGGAAAGAGGAGGATGTACCTTATATGCTGGAGTCACCACTAAGGAACAGTGACAAACAAGACTTCCCACATATTCGTCCCCATACCACCGGTTATAGTCTTCTTGACATTGTGCTGGAAAAGTGCAAAAAGCAGAAGGGATTCATATTTAGAAGTAGGAAGTCGAATTGCCCAAGCCACAAAGTCGCCATAGGCTTGGGATTCAGTAAGGATGGCTTGCTCCTGTAGGAAGAGAAGGCTCCTCATTGTCTGGGCCTGGCAAGATGGTTCAGTGGTTACAACCAGCATTTGCTGCTCTTGCAGAGGGCTTATGTTCAGTTCTCATGACTCAAAGTCATACATAACTCCAGCTTCAGAAGATCCAATGCCCTTTTATGACGTCCTGAGGCTTTAGGAACATACATGGCATGCATACATACATGCATGCAAAACACTCATATACATGAAATAAGTGAAAAAAACTGAAAGAACAAACACACTCAGGAAAATTGTTTGCTAATTAAAAAATGGTTGTGGGAGAACCTGGAGTGAAAAAGAGTCTTGAAGTTAGACAAGTAAGTCCTTCAAGGGCTCATTTTCTTCTACAGTATTCTGGGGTCTCTAGGCTTGTCCATGTTCATTTCAGAGTTGTCTTGCAAATTTCTTTAATAGATATCCTACTTGGATCTATAGATGAATTTTAGGGAAATTTACATATTGAATTTGGACCTTCCAATCTGTGAGCACAGCTGTCTGCCTGGTTACTTAACAAAGTCGTTAGAGTCTCAGTAATTAATGCTTACAGTTTTTCAAGTAGACCTAGTAAATACCTGTCATACTTTGGATTTATATTTCTGTATATTTTAAGTGGTGTTTTGAATAACTATCTTTATTTAGAACAGTTATAAATCTACGGTTAAGTTTACTAAGTCCATATATAATAGCTCCCCTATACCTGTCACTTGATTCCTTTTCTTTTCTTCCTGTTTGTTTTTGGTGTGTTATATGTGTGTGTTGTGTGGTGTGTGGTATGGTGTGTGTGTGTGTTGTATATGCGTATTGTGTGGAGTATGTGATGTGTATGTGGATGGTGTGTTATGCAGCATGTATATATGTGTAATGTGGTGTAGTGCGGTATGTGTGTGTGTGTGTGTGTGTGTGTGTGTGTGTGTGTGTGTGTGTGTGATTCCTGGGTATGTATGTGGAGGTCAGAGAAAAGCCTTAGCTGTTGGTCCTTGCCTTCCATCCTTGCTTGAGGCAGAGCCTCTAACTCACTGCTTACATAAACTTCCAGGGACTCCCCTGTCTCCACGTTGCATCTCCCTAGAGGGACTCTGGGATTAAAAGCATGCCTGCTACAGAGTCCAGATTTTATGTGGATTCTGGGTATCCAAAGTCAGGTCACAAGACTTGTGCAGCCGTCACTTTACCCACTGTGCCACCTTCCCAGTCCTATGCTGATTTCTTCATTGTTAATCTTTTACATTACCATTGACACATTTATCACAACTCAGAAACCAACATGGATTCATTATCATGAGCTAAGCTTCGGGCTGAATATAGATTTCAGTTTGTTCATTCATCCAATTAAGTTTTTCACACTGATGCCCTTTAGAAGTGACCATATACTATACGAAGTTTAATCATTAAATAGCCTCACTTTCTTCTTATATCCAAAATGTTTGTCTTTCCTTATTGTTTAGTAGGACTTGGGCAGTTTGAGTAAATACTAGTTGGTTATTCTATAGAATGACACCCAGTTTTCCCACAGTTAGGCTGGGGTACGTGCTGTGTGTAGATGTGGCAGAGAAGTGTCCTTGCCACCATGTTGCCTGTGCCTGCCATGCTCAGGAATCATGTCCATTGGGGTGAACACTGATCACCTGGCCTGCACTGCACTGTCCCTGGTCACATTTTGGCCTTTCTCTATGCTGTCCCTGAAGCAGGTCACCCATAGCAGCCAGGAGCTGTGTGAACTATTTACAGTTCTTCTTGCCTTTTCTCATTTGTAGACTCATTGGTAGATGTATTTATTTCCTATCAGCCTGCATCAGTGGGGGTTTATAGAATATTTGGGGTTACAAAACTGCTACATTATTTATTTAGTCTCTGAAATCAGATGAGACAGCTTCAGTAGGAGCCTGTTCCCCTGTCCCTCTGATAGACCCTTGCTGTTTTGTTTTCTGAGCATTCCTTTGATAGCAGGGCCTACAAGGATGTTTCCAGCTCATTTTTGTCTGTTTCTTGAGGCGGTCCCAAGCCCAGCTATATCTCCCAGAAAGTCTCTTTCTTTTAGTGGAGAATGAAGGGTGTGATCTGGGTGCTTGGTACATTTCTGAGTGCTTGCGTGTTCCTGTTTTGAGATTCTGTGGACAGAAGTAGCAGAAACATCTGTTGTACTATCTCAGTTCCACACACGGAGTGGTAAAAATTTCCACAACTATACTTTTTTATCCTGATTAGCTCCGATTCTCAGATGGCACAATAACTCCTTTAGCCTCCTCCCTTGCCTCTATTTAATGTGTCTCTCAGGTAGCAGGAACGTGACCCTTACCATCTGCCATCCTCTCAGGTTTTTGTCCAATTGGATAAACAGGAAGAGCAGCTTCAGAAACTATGTTACCAGCAAGTGTACATTGTGTCTGCAGAATTCCTCTTGTCCTTACCTGGCCAGTTTCATCAAAACACTATTTTCAGTGTTACTTAGGTCCACTCCTCTTTTCTCTCCATTCCTTCTGTGCTGTAGCATAATATATTTGCAGCCCAGCCAGATTTCTCCACCTGGTGCCAGCATTCTGTCCTCAGATCCTCCGACTTCCTCCTCACATTGGTTCTTCACCTTTGGGTTTTAACAAAGGCAGCAAGTGTCTTGTATCCACACCTCCTGGTCCTGAAAAGTGGTTCTAACACACTCAGTGACACCTCTGGGTTTCTTGTCTTCTTTTCCTCAACCCCCGGCCGATTATTCCTACCAGGTTTTCCCAACTTAGTCTTTTCCAGAATGTGACATGGACAGAACTGTGGCAGGACATAATTTTGTTGTTATTATTTTATTTTTGTTTTTATTATTGTTGTTGTTGTTTTGTCGGGATGGTTTCTCAGCACACAGCATAGAAGTATGTAGACACTTTTATTTTTTTTAAATAGGCCTGGCTTTTGCTTGTTTTATTTTGTTTGTTCTGTTTCTGTGCTCTTTTGAGAGTGCAACTTGAGAAAATCCTAAAGGTCCAGAATGTAGGAAAAGGAACATAACATAACAGCCAAGACATGTTTACCCCCTGAATCCAAAGTTAGTTTAACGTTAAGAAAACAACTGTGACCACAGTACACAAAAAAGGAAGAAAATGTGGCTGTGGCCAGGGACTCTAATGTATAAGTGATTCCGCAAACTCTTATGCAGGATGGGGAAAGACTTCAGACCTAGCTTGTATATCTAGAATCTCTACTGATTTCAAGGTGTTTATTCATGCTGCCATATGTTAATATTCTTTTATTATTTGAGTTTTCCAAACATGACTTTGAGGTAGGTTTTTTCCCAGAAACTCCAACTTAGATTTAATGTTTAGGCCCACATTCTTTGTGTGCAGTGCTCCTCATCTGAGGTATGGTGAGACTTTTTCAGTGGGCCACCACTGAGAAAAGCAACTGTTGATGCCTGTGGATTCATACTTCACGTGTAGGAGTTCTGCCCTGGGAACCTCAAAGAAGCGAGGCTGGAGAAGCAATGCTTGAGAAATGGGAGGGAGCACCAGGAATCTGACTGTTTGAAGGGCAGCTTCAAGGACCAGATGAATTTCTGGAGATCCCCAGCCTGTTGGTGCTACACAGACACAGCTCAGCATTGTAAGCCAAGAACAGGCTTGAGAATGACTGGAGTCTAAATGCTTTGTCTGACATGTGCTATACGATGCAATGACACAAGCTAGGAAGAAAGAGAAAATGCCTCCATCCAATCCACCCATAGGCAAGTCCGTGGAGCATTTTCTTGATTAGCTGATGTGGGAGCACCCATTTCACTGTGAGCAGTGCTACGACCCCTGCTCAAGTAGTTCTGGGTGGTATTTTTTTTTTAAGCGGGCTTACAGCAAGCCGATGATGAAAAAGAAGAAGAGGCTTCCACATGTGCACCCCTCACTCTTAAACCTTCCTTACGTTACCCTGACCATGCCCTCGCAGGCGTGGTCAGGCATACCTGTAGCCAGCCCCTAGCAGGTGTGGTTATGGTGTCCCCTACAGACTTCCCTCGGTGATGGACCATTGCCTGGAAGTATAAGATGAAATAAACCCTTTCCTCGACTAGAATCTAGGATGGAGGGCCCACGAAAGTGACAGTAGCCTGTTGAGATCCTGGGAGAAACCAGTAATGCTGGTCCCTTACAAAAGGCACTGGGAAGATTGCAGGGAGTTCCAAGAGTGTTTGCAAAGATCATTGTATGGAATTTTTCTCCACTTGCTGATTTTCTATGTCATATCTCACTTAAAATGCAACTCTGCCATGTGTCTCACAGAAAGAAGTGCTCTGTTTGAGGCAACAGAATCTGCAAGGCCAGGGATGCAGAGCAGTGCCAGACACCTGCCCAGGGACTGAACCAGCCCTCCTGGTTCAAACTCAGCACAGCAGGCATGCCTTATCCTCAGGGACATCTGCAATCTTGGATAATATCAAGATATATATATATATATATATATATATATATATATATATATATATATCCAGGTACAACTATCTATGAGAAAGATTAATTTATGAATTTTACACACTCATGGATTAGCAATAACAATCAGTACACCAACATACTCTAACAAAATGTCTATGAGTATGGTTTGCCTCACTCTCACTCTCAAAAAGGGTGATTCAAGCATAGACACTGGGATGTTGCAACAGTTCATCTGAGAACAAAGCCAGCAATAAGTAGCTAACAGGTGGGTAGCATATACACTGTGAACACACTGAACAACGGTTGAGTCATGGTATTGGCATACCGTGAATATCATGCTACTTAATGTTATTAGTTGTTTGTTTTTTGTTTTTTACTCTTTGGCTCTTTGTTCTTTTGGGGGACCTGCTCCCCAACTTCTAAATAAATACACGGTGGTTTACTTTCTTATAAATGCCCAGCCTCAGCTTGGCTTGTTTCTAGCTAGCTTTTCTTAACTTATATTATCCCATCTATCTTTTTCCTCTAGGCTTTTACCTTCCTCTGTTTCTGTGTATCTTTTCTTTCTTCCTTATTCCTTGTCTGGCTGTAGGGCTCGCTTTTTCTTTTATCCCTCCTTGATCTTTTCTTTTCCCAGATTTCTCCTCCTATTTATTCCCTCTGCCTGCTAATCCCACCTATCCTTTCTCCTGCATTGTTATTGGTCATTCAGCTCTTAATTAGACCAATTAGGTGTTTTAGACAGGCAAAATAACACAGCTAAACAGAGTTAAACAAATGTAACATAAAAGAATGTAACACATCCTTGCATCATTAAACACATGTTCCACAGCATAAACAAATACAACACATTTTAAAATACTATTCCGCAACAACTTAAGATCTAAGTATTGTTTCTTTCTGTTATTTTCCATTTAACATTTATGACTGAGCTTTACTGTGGTGATCTGAATCTGTGGGAAATGGAGCTTCAGGAACAGGAAGGAGACTATCACAATATAGCATGAGTGGTCTATTTTCATGTTGGACAGGTAGCCAGAGACATGATTCAAACCAAGGGACCCTTAGATTTTTATGTCATGGCAGAAAGAACAATGAGGTAATTGCATGCAACTGCTGGCTTTCCTGCTAAGTAGATCATGACCTTGTTGCTCACTTAGCATGATCACACTGCATCCATGAAGTAAAGATAAATCAGAATGCTATGTTTGTAGCCTCTCCCATGGATTACAGGAGGCTTGAATACATTAATAAGCTTTGGAATTAGAAGGGCTAAATAAAAATCTACAGTAAAGTTATTGGCTACAGTGTTTTTGCTGATGACTGCATACAGCAGGCAAGAATACTTAGATATTATTGGGCAGCCATGTGAATTTAGCACAGTGGCTCTGTCATTATCCTTCTTTGCCTCTGACTGAACAAATGCTACAGCATCAGTTAGACTGTACTGAGATCTTCCAGTATTGGCCACAGATGTGAGCTGTTTTTCTGGATGTTCAGTCTGGCTTCATACTTGGTCTCTTCTCACTTCTGGGAGACTTTGGCCACAGAGCTCAGTTCTTCTCTTCATTGTCCTGTCTTGGACAATTCACACGGACCTTGTTCACTATTCAACCTAGCAGGAGTCTCCAGCTAACACTGGACCATATGTCAACTCTCCCCTTTTGCTTATCTTCAAAGCCCTCCTTCAGTGGCCTAGCTGAGCCTGATGCTGAGTCTTGCCTTTTGGTGTTGCTGTAGAGAATACAGACTGTATTTTCCAAGTCAGTGTTTCTCCAGCTGGAGCTGCCAGATTTTCTCAGTATTTCCAGAACCTCCAGAACCTTCTATTGCTTCCTGAGAGACCATCCAACTACATTCCTTCTAGAAAACACCAGTCCTTACATCTTCCTTTGTCATAGCAGCTCAGGGATGGCACCCTGAGCTCAGTGTCCTTCTCTTCGTCTTCCAACATCTGAACAATCAAGTAGCAGGTTAGACCTTGCCCATTTGGAATCCTAGTGTGCTGTCTATCTTCCTGACTGTGCGCTGACTGATAGCAATGTTAGAAGTCTCCGCCTCTCAATCATGGGGTACAATGTTCCTACCAAAGATGCCGCTTCGTCCCTCACGAGATTTCATATGTGAGAGAAACTTCTGTGAATATCATAACATTTTATAAAAACAACTTATTCTTGCCATTTGGACACCATGGTATGGACACATGTGTCATTTTCCAAGGCCAGTATGGGTATGGAAGAGGACATTCAGCTTCACTTAATAAAATGTCTCGGTCACTTCCACAGATAAAACCATGCACTGTTAAGAAGTATGTTATAAATGTACACTTTAACAGAAGTACTTGAAGTCCCCCCAAAATATAAAAAAGAAATAGATATACAGATGTGCAGCACACATAGGCCATTAAATTCCTGGCTCCACCAGTCCTTCTAGCCCACAATCATATATGTTTGCTTTTTCACATATGTAAAGCCAACAAATAGATAAAAGCAAATAGAAAAAAGGAGTAACTAGCCAAGCAAGGGTGTTTGCATTTCTGGCAACCCTGTTTTCTGCAGGGCTTGGGCAGCAGAGCCCAGAGCACCTCTTTACTTGTGAAGTTTACAAAATAGGCTCCAGGGACTTAATATCTCACCTGCTTCATCTGGCTGGCTCGACACATCCATGAACACCTTTCCCATTTCCTCGAAGCCTAGTTGCTCCAGCTGCCCGACAGGCTCCTGAAGGTATGGAGCTGCCCCCCTC
Source organism: Cricetulus griseus (assembly GCF_003668045.3). Classification (NCBI taxonomy): domain Eukaryota; kingdom Metazoa; phylum Chordata; class Mammalia; order Rodentia; family Cricetidae; genus Cricetulus; species Cricetulus griseus. The sequence goes on along the minus strand of NC_048600.1, from coordinate 79,273,282 downwards.
ACAGCCTGGGACAGAGTTCAGCCTCTGCCCAGGCCTCTGGAGCTTTTCTTCCCTTCTTTGACTATCCCCTCCCCTGGAGAAGAAAGTTATTTTCAAACCTCCATCTGTTTTGTGTTTAACGTGCAGAAAGGTTGTACATTTTCAGGGACCTTGTTCATAAGCAGTAGATTGTACAACAGTTTATTACACAAGCGGAGGTTTTTATGGCTGGCCTTTGTTGAGCTGCCAACTGGGAGAGAGAACATAACGTGCTTAGCCGTCCCTATCAGGAAAAATGAGAAAGCATTACATACCAGTCAAATCGCTGCACATCGAGAAGCTGGTAACCAAACCCAGAGCCCCTGGAGCACAGCTGGTGAGGAGGTTTTGCTTATTAATAGGATTTTTATATCCATAATTTTTCTTCAAGTCACTTATGTCACAGGAAGGGTTCTGAACTGCTACACAAGACATATATTAATGGCAGAATAAAGGTTCCATAATAAAACATTTTAAATCTGACCTTTGTTAATACAGGCATCAAAATGGACTCTGAAAAAAGCAGAGGGCAAAGGTGTGTGTGTGTGTGTGTGTGTGTGTGTGTGTGTGTGTGTGTGTGTATGTGTGGTGTGTGTATGTGTGGTTTGTATGTTTATGTGTGTCTGTCTATATGTGTTTGTGGCAAGTGTGTCTGTGTGTACCCACTTTTAATCACATCAAATGTTGAAGCCATCAGTTATGTCAACATGCTATGGCTATGCTAAGCCTCTGCCCTCACCCAAGGCAACACACTGTGTGGTCCTAGGAGGGATTGCTTTATAGTTTACTTTGATCTCAGGTAGAAAGTGAAATGACCCTGTTGGAGGGTCATTTCCACTACGCCAGACCAATACCCATGCTAATGGGTTCTTATGCATGCCATTTTCCTCAAAGCTCAGACTATCCCATAGAGGCTTCTGGTTTGGACGCTGGAAGTATTCCTGTCTAACCATGTACATCAAAGACTATATCTAATGTCATCCGGGGACCCCACCTCAGACTCACTGAATAGAATCTATTAGATTGGTCATGGGTATTAGAAAGTTCTGCAGATGGTTTTGGAATGGGCACAGGTGTTTAGGTGTTCTGCAGATGGTTCTCAAGTGGGCACAGGTATTGAAATGTTCTGCAGGTGGTTCTGGAGTGGGCACAGGTGTTGGGGTGTTCTGCAGGTGGTTCTGGAGTGGGCATAGGCGTTGGAGTGTTCTGCAGGTGGTTCTGGAGTGGGCACAGGTGTTGGGAAATTCTACAGGTGGTTCTGGCATGGGCACAGGTGTTGGGGTGTTCTGCAGATGGTTCTCAAGTGGGGACAGGTGTTGGGGAATTCTGCAGGTTGTTCTGGTGTTGGGGTGTTCTGCAGATGGTTCTCATTCAATCAAGAAGGTCCACAGAGACAAGTGCCTCATCTCATTAATGGAGAACAGTGAACTTGGAGCACAGCACAGTGACTGTCCACAAGAAGTGACTGACTGTGTTAATTCTCCTCTCCTGTGGGGCTTTTCTTACCAGTGTCCTGCAGCTATAACTTTGTGTCCCAACTTCTCACCCTTCACTATGAAAGCAACATTCCAGAACCCAGCCCAGTCCTGTTTTGGCATGTACCCAAACAGACATACAGCAACTACTGTCAGCAGCAACAACTCAAGTTTCCCCAGGAATACAGAGGCAATTGTGTAACCCACAGGAGGCAGTCAAAAGTCAAAAGACCCCAAAGACACTTCCTGCTCCAGATGGTTCACAGAGAGGGAGGTCAGGAAGTGAGCCTTTACCTGAAGAATTCTGGCTGGTTCTCATGAGAAGCCCTGTTGGTTTAAACCAGTGATTCTCAACCTTCTTAACACTTTGATTTTTTAATGCAGTTCCCCATGTGGCGGTGACCCCCAACCATAAAATTATTTCCATTGCTACTCCATAGCTGTAATTTTACTACTGTTATGAATAGTAATGTAAATATCTGTGTTTTTCCATGGTCTTAGGTGATCCCTGTGAAAGGGTCACTAAACCACTAAGAGGTTGAGACCCACAGGTTGAGAACCACTGGTTTAGCCAAAGCAGTCCCAGTATGTGCCTGGGTCCTAACACACATGAGTGGTTCCTGCATTTCTTCACAGAGGGTTCCAAATTAGACATTAAATTATATGACTCTCTTCCTCTGTCTCAGCTCCATGGAGAGCGTTGTGCACTCTGTCATTGAAAACTCCTCCCTCAGGCTGACAATCCCAAGCCTTCTAACTGGCAGAGGCCGAAAACAATGCTCTCCATCTGATAGACAGCTAATACCTCGGGGGACGTTGGTCAGTAGCCTTGGGTGTCTCAGTCTAATCACCCTAGCTTTAATGCCACTTAAATCAGGGTGTAAGCACTGAAAGAATTTGAGGAATTCCATGATATAAGTTGTATTTTTAGAGCTGTGAATGACGTGAGCCAGTAAGACAGTGTGGGTACTAAAGATAGCTCTCGCTGTTTTTCCCATGATTTATCACTGGTGAGTTCACAGCAGGTTGGGATGGTGGCATGCTGGGGTGACATGCATGCTGGCAAGGTTTTATGAGCAACCATTCATAATGTATTTGTCACAAAGCATAATTTCCATGATAGCAACCTGATTCATAGGCAGCTTTCTACACAGCAACACAACTGTACAACTCCTTGGTGGAGGCAGGGTACATTTTATAAGTTCTGATCCCAACTTAGAGTTTGGAGGAAGGGAACAGGATGTGACTAGTTCACCAAACAAGATGTAAATACATCCTCACCAAAAAACACTCTCTTCTGTAGGCGAACAAAGAAAAGTGTTCTCTACAGGGTGGGCTGTGCCTTGGGGACGGGTCCTTATAGACAATACTCCTTAGGTTTTCTTTTCTGTATTTACATCCCACTTGTCTGCTAAGGCACCTTTGCTCTTAGTAGGAAAGCAATTTTTCTACTCAAACACCATAGCATGAGGATAGAAAAAAGAAAGAAGGAAGGATGAAAGGAAGGAAGAAAGGAAGAAAGAAAGAAAGAGAGAAGAAGAAGAAGAAGAAGAAGAAGAAGAAGAAGAAGAAGAAGAAGAAGAAGAAGAAGAAGAAGAAGAAGAAAAGTAAATAACTGCAAAGCATTGTGGAACAGACTAGAAACTAGAAACTGTGACTGGATACTCAAAGAACCCACACTCAGCTGTGTAAAAACTGCACCTTGTGTTATTTCTCTGTAACTCTCTTTAATTTCTATGTGATTTCCAATTTGGCTTAGTTATAGAGATGTAATCTCAGTTAAATCAGAGGGGGATGTCCTCATCTAAACCCCTGGGACAGGGATGACATAAGATGCTGTCACCTCCCACTTTGTCTGGTTGCTTCATGGCTGCTGCACCTGAGGCAACTGGATTCTAGGACAGGTGGTGAGAGATGAGACTTCCTCCCCAAGGACTCCACCATCAGTTCAGTTTTCCTGCTTCCTTGGCTCTTCTCTTTCCCCGATTTGAAGAGTCTGGCCTGGAGAAAAAGGCTTCCAGCTTCTCATCTAATCTTTTACATCTTTGGTTTATGACCATAACCTGGGATTTGAGACTCAAAAGCTAAAAATATGCCTCCTTTGGTAGCTGTGTTTTGCTGGTTTTCCCTTCCCTCAAATTTAATAGAGGCCTAGCTGCCTAATGGAGAAAAACAGGAAATACCAGAGAAAACATATGGATATATGTCTCCTGAGAGACAGTTCACCTCGTTGCATAGCTAAAGCACTATGGAGCTAGCCAGAAGGTTACCACTGTCTACACACACACACACACAAAGTCAAACTCCCCATTTCCTAAATTTGTGTCCTTCAGCAAGTAGCTTAACCTTTCTGTACCCCTGGTTCTTCATGTAGAAATTGAGGAGTTGTAACTGTGCGTGTCTCACAAGGTCATATGTGTATAAGGCCCTTGATAAATGGATTACACAGTTATCATCAGCAGTGTGGCATGCTCCTGTCCCTTAAAACCACCGGTGGCTAAAGCCACCATTGTCCATGATTTTGTTAGCACGACACACAGAGGATCACAGACAAAAAAAGGCGAACTTGTCACATCCAGCGGTCCCAGGGCAAGAAGGAGCAAAAAGCTGAATTTCCTAGAAACAGTGGCTTCTGGTCAAACCTGACTCAGATTACACAAATGGCACTGGGTATCTTAAGAAGGACTCGGCCAACCTCAATAAACGCAGGTGTGAGTTGGTGGCACAGAGGCAGACGCTCGAAGGGCTGTAGCCAGGAGTGGGAAACACGTTAAAGCTTCTGGTCCACATGTACTTCAGGGAAAGGATGGCGGGGGAAGGATAAGAAGCAGAGTTGATAAAGGCTGGCAACCAGAGCAGAAACAAGTCATTGGAACAGATAACAAATACCAAGGCTTTCCTGAGATGGGAAGCCAGTTTGAACATTTGCTAGGGGGAGGGGGCAACTCAGTGAACAGGGACAGGAAGGGGACGAGGGAGGGGGTCAGCTCACTAGTCCCCTTGCTACATGAATCTCATTCTGCCTCACACCAGCAGAGGACATGAGGGTGACAAGGTGAGGATGTAGGGCACTGAAGAATCCCTGCTATTCTGCTCAACATCATTCTCAAGTCACAATTAGCTGGGATGAATGAGTCCAGGGTGGCAGGGAAAGGGATGTCACATCGGAAGACAGGAGTCCAGGATTCCCGAGAAGTTGGTGACCTCAAGTGTCTGTAAGAGGCAGTGGGACTAGATAGAAACAGCTTTATGTGAGTCACCTTGTGGTGTGAGAGACATAGACATTACTGTGAACCACCGTGGGCGTTTTCCAGAGGCAGAGATCAGCTTGCTGTCTCTTCCTGAGCTCCAATTTCCTTGTGTGTGCAGTTGGGGGTAGTAAGAGTGTATCCTTCAACTGACTGTTTTGAAAAATAGACTCAGTTGTGTGCTCACTAGTCAGTCTGCTCATTGTTGGGAAACGCTGTGAGAGCTCTACTGTTGCTAGTGTCACTGTAACAATTCCCTATTGGGATCCTGGGGACTTCTTCACTATGGACAATGTTCCTTCACTCAAAAGAGTGGCTGTGCTTTTCTTTCTGGTGTATATTTTTTTTTGTTTTAAACAAAATGAAATGTTCTATGCATCCGGATTCTGGTGATAGTGATGGTCTCAATCATTGGACCAGGGCTGTAGTTCAGAGGTGGAGCGTGTTCAACATGCACAACCAGTCAGAGCCATCGAATTAGATCAAGAGTTGGCACACTTCCTTTGTAAGGGTCTGAATGGTGGATATGTTAGGCTCTGGGGGGGGGGGTGTGCACAGCTGATCTCCTTTGCATATTCTCTGTATTCGCTAGAATTTGAGTTAGCACTAGGGTTAGAGCGTATCTATAAGGATGGGGTGGTGACAGGGTAGCACCGCCTTCACATATGTGTGTACTGAACATCTCAAAGACTGAACAGACTTAACAGATTTATCTCATGTAACAGGATTTGAGGGATCAAGTTCACAGTCTTTAGGGCCCTTGAGATCCATCCACCCAGGGGCTTCTTCATCTTTTAAAGATCTGGAGATGCCCACGAAACAGAAGGGAAAGGGATGGACTTAGACTCCAGAGACCTCATTAGACCGAGGGAGGGGATGGACTTGCATTTAAGAATCCTGTAAAGATCTAAGAACTACTTATATAAGCTCCCATTCAGGGGCTGCCCAGCAACAGCTCACTATTCTGGTTTGGTTTGCCGTTCACAGTTCACCCGCTGTTGAATCTCTTGGGTTTGTTCTGAAAAGGGACACAATTTTCTGTGATAAATCTTTAACTTTCTCCATCAAAGTAGCCTAGCTCCCCCTCCACAGCATCACCTATCTTCCATGTGATAATATTTTTCATATTTATAACAGTTGTCAGGTTAAGTGTTTTTACTAAATTTTATGTATGATATTACACAGAGTTCCTTTGTAGACAGATTTCATAAAGGTGGTAGATTCATCTCTTAGGCTGTGATAATGGAGGCTCACAAACTGGGTGGCATAAACAAACAGTGAATTTATTTGCTCACAGACTGGAGGCCAGAAGTCTGGAGTCAAGATTGGCAGTGTTGATTCTTTCTGGAGGGCGGGTCTGCTCATGAGTCTGGTAATGACTAGCTGTTTTGGGGAGTTCCTCAGTATTGAGACCATCATTCAAATCTCAGCAGCCCTTGTCACATGTGTCTCTGCAGTCCTCTTTGTACTGAATTAAGGTTCATTCCAACAACTTTGCCTTAACTTGAGTAAATTTCCAAAGATCCATGTAATTTCATATTTACAGATTCTGGGTTAGAATATCAAAATATATTTTTGAGGAACACAGCTCAGCTTGCATCAGGTGAGCAGCAATGTTACTCAATGGCAGGTGAAAAGAGCTGCCTGTGCTCCCTCCCATTTTGTAATGGTGACAGATAAGACAGATGAGGGTCCACCAGCTTGAGCCTTGTCCTTCCTTAGAAGCTGCAGAGTTTGCCGTTATTGCTGCTACCTTAAAGAATGTAGGATTTTCCTTTGTCCAGGGTTTTTTTTTTATGGACATGAAACAATGAACCAGAAACCCTGCACATTCTGTACCCTCGTCTATTTTCAATTTATAAATGCTGTATTCAAAATACCGGAACAGTGTGGCTTGTGGTTACTAACAAAATTAAAAATAAAAGCACAAAGTCTCATAACATCCATGTCACCCTGAGAGGGAAACACAGCCTGGTGCCCTGGACAAGAAATGGACACTGTGTTGCATTCTCACCCCTTTCTGCAGGGGTCGGATTGAAAATTACTACCAGCTGGTTATAATTCTGTTCTATTTTGAAACGGATGACTGAGACCTCAAAGCCATCGCTGGGACTCCTTTCTCTTTCCCCTACTTGGTGTAAGCTGGCATTATCCAGTTTGCTCTGCAAGGGAGCAAAATTTTGGGGGGTGATATCACCTCTACTCCACCAGGAGAAAAATCTACCAAGGCTCTAGAGTTTGAGCAAGTGGGCTCTCTATGTTCCGGGTCTCTTTGGGGGGTGCTCCTCAGCACTTTTCATTGTTCGCCTCTTCTAGAGTGTTGGGTACAGTCTGCCATGATTGAATTTCTGCTTCCATGCTAAAGAATATCCCCTTTCTGTTACTCTCTTTGAGGTCTTGGCCTTGGACTCCATAAGGAGGGTAGAACCAGTGGAGAGGGTACCTTGAGATGCTGCAGGGGACAGGAATTCTACTGCATAAATCATTCAGAACCAGGAAGGACACAAATGGTCTGACACAGTGTGGCCCAAACTTCCAGGTGGGACTTGTGACAAGGTAACAAGTCATAGCTGAGGACTCTGTACTATTTGTTAAGAAGCAGAGAACGTCCTAATTTCTGGGAGATTCAGGGAACAGTCCCACAACAACGCTAATGTCTCAGTAAAGACAGAGGCTCCTATGACACTGGATCAGCAGAACTGTCACTGGAAACTGCAGATAATATTTTTTAAAAGGGGGGAATCAGCAATATTCTTGGCTTCCTTGGTAGTGTAAGTGAACCTGGCTGATTGGGCAATGGTCTGCTCTGAAGCCAGTTTCATTGGTTACAGAAGTATCAGCCTTCAATCCGCTCCTAGCTTACAGATCCAGGCAGCTATTTCAGTCTCCGTTTCAGGGGAGGAGGGAAATCTCAACTTTGAGAAAGAACACGGGTCTGGCTAAATCTAGCCCATGGTTTATTCCCATTTCCCATGCCTTAATTACTTTTCTGTTGCTGTGATAAAACAGCATGGCCTCAGCAACTTGTTCAAGAAAGGGTTTATTTGGACTGACAGTTATAGAAGGTGAAGAGCCTAAGACTGTGGCGAGGGCAGGTATGGCAGCAGGCAGGAATGGTGACTTAGGCAGGTAGCAGCTACTCAACTCCAAGCACACAGAAGAGAGAAAACTGGAAGGGATGATGCTTTTTAATTCTCAAATCTGGTCCCCAAAGACATACTTTAGAAAGGCCCATCCATTAACCTCCCTCCACAGCATCACCATCTGCGGGCCACATATTCAATGTCAGGCTATGGGGGATATTTCTAAGAATATACATTTTGACTGAAGGAAACAAAGATTTGCATGGTGATTGTCTTAAGAGAACAATCATTGTCCATTACTTTCACACAGGGTTTAGCTCCTCAGACTACTCAAACTGGTCATGATCCATTCTGTGAGATGCCTGAGGACAGCGCTCCTATAACCTGTCTACATTCAAATGTTTTCATGGTTCTCAGACTCTATATGAACACATTTTCATTCTCAGGGATGTTGGTTGTCAATGGCATGTGACCAGCATCCTACCACAGAAAGGCAGTCACCCTTTGGAGAGATGGAAGATGTGGATTTAGGAGCTACAGAGGCCCTCTCACAACTTGTGCTTTCTGTCCCTAGAAATCTGTATTCCCTAAATCTATTCACATTTTTTTCCTTTGCTTGACATATAGTCCTATGAGCAGGAAATATCACCCGTTACATACATACTGACCCAACATAACTATGGATCTTTTGTTTAATAATTTATGTATTTATTATCATGTGTTATGCATGGTGCATGTATAGCTTTGTATACTATGGTGAACATGTAAGGGTCAGAGGTTAACTCTACTGAGTCTGTTCTCTGTTTCCATTTTTAAGTGGATTCCAAGAATCAAACTCAGGCCACCAGGGTTGTCCCATGAGCATCTTTACCTGCTGAGCCATCTCACTGGCCAAACTACAAATTTTCAAAATTCAATTTTTGATTGTTTGCCAGCCTGTCCCTGGGGATCATGACTCATGTCTCTGGCTTAGATGATATCTCAGCAGGTGGCCATTAATGACTGTTAACAGCTACCCTGCCTATGTGGGACCTTCTAGGCCTGATGCCTCAGCTCTCCCTTTGGCTGTTCAAACAACCTGGGCAATGGGATCCAATTGGTATTTTCTGCTTTGGAAACTACAAGGCAGAGAGGTCAGGAAACTGATCCAAGGCCACACAATCATCAAAGGGGCCAGAATTCCATCCAGAAAAAGAACAAGATCTCAGCCTCCAGATTTGCCAGCTTTTGTGCCAAAGCTGAGCATCCCTGAATGCACTTAAACGAGAGCAGCAGATAAGCATGGCTTTGCACGCCATTATTGTTTTTTCCGTCAAAAATAGAACTTTTAAGTTTATTTAAACAGCAAAAGGCACAACACTGTTGTTACCATGGCATTGTACTTTCAAAGATTTGGGCAAAGTATAAAAATATAAGCTCCAAGACACACTAAGCACCTTGTCCCTCAATCCTAAGCAAGAAATCTTAACCCTTTCCTCCTTTCTTTATGCTGATGAAGAGTTTTTATTGCTTTCTCTGTTTGCAAAATTTTTAATACTTTTGCTGTTCAGATTTTCCTTTATGGCATGACATTTTATTGTATTCTATCTCTAAAAACATTAGAAAAGGACCTGCCCTCCTTCTCACTTCATCAATGTCCTCCTGCACAAGGGCCACCTTGCGAGATTTCTTTCCACAAGGGAAAAATATTCAGAGCACACTCACATGTCTAAGCCATGTGGAGCTTGCACATTTCCTTCTGCTGTTTCTGTTGCACTGGCTGTGGCATGGAGTGTGTTGCAATGTGACAGCAAGAGGGTGCACCTATGCCTTGCAGGAGTCTGCAGGAGAGGCACTGGGTATTTCCCCATTCTTTCTGAAGTCCTGCGCACAGGCATTCTTGGATGCTCTTTGTCACATTACACTGAGGCTTCTGTCTTCCTTTTCTAGTTTGCTGAGAGTTATGTCATAGGTGGAAGGGGAATTTTGTCAAATGACTTTTCTACATCAGTTGACATCATCATGTTTTGATAATTTTAATTAATTTATTTTATGTAGCCGGTGTTTTGCCTGCATGTCTATCACATGTATGCCTGCTGCACATGTCATTCAGAAGAGGCCATCAGACCTTCTGGGACTGGAGTCATAGATGGTTGTGAGCTACCATGTGAATGCTGGGACTTGAACCCTGATCCTTTGCAAAAATAGGTAGGGCTCTAAACTATGAACCCTATCACTCAGGGCCCCATCATATGGCTTTTCTTCTGAAGGATACTGAGATAGTGGGGTTAAGCTTTGGGAATACTGAGCTAGCCTTAGACTCTGTATAATGTAGCACATTCTTTATATGCTTATTGGATACATTTTAACAGCATTTTCATCTACAGGCCTTTGGATGCTTTTAGTCTGTAGTTTCCATTCTTCCCTCATCCCTCCCTCTCTCTCTCTCTATTCTCCTTACCTGTCTGGCCTAAGCAACAGAGTTGGGATGACCTCATAGGAAGTGAAAAGTGCCTCTTCTTCTCCTTTTGGGGAGAGACATTATAGGATTGGCCCTCCTTTGGAAACGTTTGATAGAACTTTCCAGTGAAACCATCTGAGCCTGAAGATTTTTTTTAAGCAAGTTTTTGCTACCATTTTAATTGCTTAAAAGTTGTGGAGCTATCTAAGTTGCAGATTACATTTTGAGGGAATTTTGGTAATCTGTTGTTTCAAGGAATTGGCCTGTGTGCCTAGCTTGTTAAGATAGATATTCATAGCACTGCTCATCATGGAGGAAGAGGGATGAAATCCAGGGCCTTGTGCATGGTCGGTGAGCCCTTTACTACTGAGCTGCATCCTGACCCTTTTGTAAATGTTGAGACAGTCTCACTAAGTTCTATAGGCTTCTGGGAATGTGGGTGTGTCCCAGCACACCCGGGCTCCCTTTCTATTTTGTAATGTTTCTGGGAATATTAGCAGTATTTTAATCTAGTTCCTAATGTTGAATTTTTGTTCTGTCCCACTTTCTTTGTCAATCTTGATAAAATTAGGCTGATATTTTTGGTCTTTCAAAAGAATCAGCTTTGGATTTCTTTACTCTCTATAGAATTTTTCTGTTTCCAATTTCCTTTATTTTTACCATGGCCTTTATTTCATTTTTAAGTTTAAAGCTGCAATTCTTTAAGCATAAACACTCCGGGTTGTACGCTCCCTCTAAGTGTGGCTTCGGTTGTGTCTCTCACACTCAGCTTGTTTTATTTTATTGACACTATTTTCTTTCCTTAAGATTTTTCTCCTTCCCTCATTGGAGGCCTCCCTCTCCCTGGGGATTGGACAGGGAGTAGGATGGGGAGTCATGGGGGGATGGGAGGAGGTGAGGGAGAGGGAACTGGGATTGGAATGCCAAATAAGATTGTTTTTAATTTAAATAAAAATTGATTAAAAAACTATAAAAGAAAAGTTTTTTTCTCCACATTCAAAGATTACTTACAGGTATGTTGTTTTATTTCCAAGTGTTTGGAGTTTTTCTTTTTCTTTCTTTCTTTTTGTCTCTCCTGTTACCTTGTTACTGATTTCTAACTTATTTCCACTCTGAATTTTTCTGTAATAAGAATTATTAGTTGATATGTATTCTGTGATCTACATTGTTGACTGTTTCAATCTACTTTCAAAAATAATATTAGTGAGCTGAACAGGAGTGATACCAATGCTAAACTAGACAGGGAAAGTCCAGAAGGCCTCAACCGTACAGGAAGAACTGCAGACACCTGAGGAGTGCAGGGAGCAGGAAAGGCGCTCTTCCCTGAGGAAAAATTCACCAATTGGTTGTCTAGTGCCAAATGGTCAGCCCTGAAAGCCTACATACAAGTGACATTGTACAGACTGAACAGGTTATATTTGAAGATTATATATATAATATATATATATATATAATATATATATATATATAACAGGCAACAACAATTAGTGAAAACGGAGGCTGTGGATTTGAAGGGTGGTGGGGAGGGGCATATAGGAGGGTTTCGAGGGAGGAAAGGGAAGTGAGAAATGTAATTAGAATCTCAAAACAAAATAAAACAGAAAAGGAATGATTATTCACTTGGGTAGAATGACCTGTGACTGGTACTGATATCTGGCAATTGATGACTTATTCAGTTTGATGTCCTGGCTTATTTTCTGTGTATTACTCAGGGATATTGAAATATAATTATGGTGTTTTAAATGTTCTTCCCATCAAGTCTGTGAAGTTTTGTAATACGCCTTTCAAATCCCTGTTAGGGCCTTACATGGTAGCACTTGCATAGCTTTTCTGTTGTTCTGGGGGATCTGAGTGCCACTCCGGTGTCTCTTCCTTTTTGTTAATATGGATTCACTCCATGATACATCTGACACAGAGATCCTGGGCATTTATGCTTTTCTATACAAAGATGCTTTTGTCTACCTCCCTCCTATGGCTCTACTCCCCTGGGATGGACAGAAGTCTTCTCTCCTGGGACAGATTGAAGTGCTTTACCCCAGCATGAAGAACGCTCACGTTCTGAGTTTCAGAGGATAAAGCTGCACTCCTCGGAAGCACAGAGTAGCTTCTGTGCCTTTGTCTGCAAGCTGCTTCCAAGATTTCCTCCTTGTATTCAGCCTTAAGACATGTGGTTGTGGTACCCCAGCACTGCCTTTTCCTAGGTTTAACCATTCTGCCTCTCAGCTTCTGCATTTCTTAGGTTTATGCCTTTTTTAGAATTTGGGATGTTTTCAGCCACTCATTTTTTGTTTTCTCTCCCCTCCTTTTTGTATGTCAGGATGTATTTCTCCTGTCTTCCTAGAAGTGCTACGAAGTAAAGTGCACTAGAAGTGCTCTGGTGACTTGAAAATTAGATCTTTTCCTCCCTCTTGCTTAGGTCGGATAATTCTATCTTCTGTTTCCTTTCTATGTAAAGATTTCTATAGATTCCATGCAACTCTACTAAGAAATACAAGTGGTAGACCAACTCTTAAAATTCAGTAGTTGGGGCTGGGGAGATACTCAATGCATAGGATTGCTTGCTGTGTGAGCATGCGGTCCTGAATTTGGATCCTTGGTACCCACATTAAAGAACTGGGCATCACCACATGTGCCTGTAGCCTGTGGTGCTGGAGTGTGCATTTGTGGGCAGGGGCAGACAGGAGGATCACTATGGCTTGCTAGATAACTGGGCTAACTGGAAAAAAAACAAAACAAAACAAAAACAAAAACCACCTCCACAACAAGAACAACAACAGAAATCCCATCAACAGTAAGCTCCAGATTCAGTGAGAGACACTATCTCTAGGAAATAAGATAGAGATCAATAGTGGAGAACACAGGACATCACCTTCTGTCTTCTGTAAACTTATGCACTATTAATTCACACACACTCATATCCCTTATACCCCCTACTACCCTGCTCCCACATGTGGGAAAAAGCCTTAGTAGGGCTGGAAGCTTGGCTCAGTGGCAGAGGATGGGCAAGGTGGCCAAAGTGGGCAAGGTTCTGTGTAACTCCCTGAACACCAAATCCCAAATGTAAAGCCATTAAAAAATGATTGTGTATGCCCTGGTTTTCTTTCTATTGCTGTGATAGAAACCATGACCAAAGTTAACTTAGAGAGGAAAGGGTTTATTTTAGTTTATAGATTATTCAGTCCATTACTGAGGGAAGTCAGAGCAGGGTTCAAAGCAGGAACCTGGATGCAAGAACTAAAGCAGAGATCATTGAGGAACTCAATTTTCTGGCTTGCTCCTTATTGGCTTTCTCAGCGCGCTTTCTCAGACAACTCAGGATCACCTGGATATAGCACATCCCAGTGGGATGGGCTATCCCTGTCAATCATTAATCAGGAAAATGCCCTTCAGGCTTGCTCACAGGCCAATCTGACAGCAAATCCTCCATTGAGGATCCCTCTTCTCAGGTAACTACAGTTTGTGTTGAATTGTCATAAACTAATGTGCACAGTAAGAAAACACATAACTCAGAGTTTTAAAGGGGGGATAGTGTTTGTACATAAGTTTTGCCAAAGATAATATATAAGAAGAGAGAAATGTGCAGCGTAGGGGACACCTGGCTCCGTCAGCCAGTGGGGAGACTGCAGCCAGAAACCAGGGTGCTTGGGCTCCCTTTGCTATCTTAGGTTGCTTCTCTGTTGCTGTGATAAAACACTAATGAAAAAGAACCTGGAGAGGAAAGTGTTTATTTCCTCTTACAAGTCATATTCTATCAATCATGGAAGCCGAGGCAGGGACCTGGAGGCAGAACTAGTGCAGAGGTGAAGACAGAACTTTGCTTACTAGCTTGGTCCCCACCACTTGCCCAGCCTGCCCAGCCCAGGGGGTGGCACTTCCCACAAGGATATGTAATGGAAACTGTCTCAATTACTACTTTCCAGATAACTCTAACATGTGTTGAGTTGGTGCAAAGCCAAACAAACAATCATCACACTTGCACAAGAACCATCAGCTGCTTGATGAAGAAATACTGTAATACCCAGTGAGCATGGACCTTCAGAGGCATTGGCCACTTTGAGGGGTGGGATCCTAATTCTGTCAGCTTCTTTCAATCCAGAGTAAAGTCCAGCTGTTTGGATTGGGACTCAGAACTTAAAGTAGGTCTGTGAGGACCAATCAAAGGCCCTTCCAACAAAAACCCATTTCCTTACCTGATGCCACTCTCTTCTGGAACCAGTTTTCTGGAGATGTCTGTCAAGCCCCAGCAGAGGATCAACCTGAGCTCCTAGAGCAAGATCAAAGTGATGGAGTCACCAGGACTTGAGTAATGGATAGATGGGGAGCCAGGAGAATACTGTTACATTCACTGACAATTGTTAACCCCACAAGACATGGAGTTCACAGAGAACTCATGGTGTCTGAAGACATTGTTGGATAGCTTCCATTTCCCACTTATATACAGCAAGAAGGTTAAACATCTTGTACTTGACCCAAGGATGCTGCTCAGTAACAGAGCACTGGCTTAATGTTTTTAAGTCTGTGGGTTCAACCCCAGCCTCTCTCTATTAAAGCTCCATTCCAGGCTACCCAGCTTCCAAGAACTCAGTCTTTATTCATGCATTATCGAAGGATAGCATAAAGCTTCCTGAAGACTATGACAGGTCACTGTATCACAGCAATAAGTGACTAACACAGTGACCTTATGGAGGCTGGACCTAACTCAGAAGTTGGGTATAGAATGGAATCCCCCACCACATGGTTCCTGGGCTGTGTGAACTTGAAAATTTTGCCTGGTTTCTCTTCTGTTTCCTTACTACAGAATGATAATAGATAGTTGTCACTTTATAATTATGAAGCACTTGGAACACCTTTCTTTGTACTGAGTACTCAATATAGTACTTGATGTCATCAACAAGAGGCAGGCAAGCTTGTGCTCACTTTACACAGGAGCAATCTGAGTGTGAAGCCAGAGTCACCTATAGATATAAACTCCCTGGATTATACTTTTCAAGAACAGAGAAAATTACCTCATTTCCTGGGGTCTGTTGCATACTGAAAACCTTCCTACTGGGACAAGTCCAATTCTTTCCTCTTCTTTGTTCAAAGTCAGCATGAAATTGATACCATGCACTTGTTAAATCACAAGGGTTGTATGGTACAACTGCTCCCTGCAGTCGAACTTGTATATAGTAAATCACACTGACTAAACTCACCTAGAGAACCCAGGAAGTTGGGCCAGAGACTCTATCTGCACACAGCTGCTGAAGGAGCCTCACCCCAGCCTTGCATATCTTATTAATGCTATTAAAATATCTTAGTACATATGGAATGACAACTTAGCAAATAAAACAAACAGACTTTAGTTGTTTCATTATTTTACTACGATGGGGGATGTCCTTCTGTATATGTGTTTCTCTTATTGGTTGATGAATAAAACACTGTTTGGCCAATATAGGCAGGAAGATGGGTGGGACTAGGAGACAAGGAAAGTTCTTGGAAAGGTAGGCAGCGCGGGACCTCGAGAGTTACCATGTAACCTGAAGGAGTAAATGGTCCAGATCCTTCTCTAGAAAGACAAGACCATGTGGAAATACTTAGATTAATAGAAATGGGTTAATAATTAAGACAGAGCTGGCCAATAAGAAGCCCTAGCCATCGGCTAACAATTTTATAATTAATACATGTCTCTCTGTTTATTCGGGGCTGAAAAGTGGCTGCAGGACCTGGCAGGACAAGAAACCTCCAGCAACATTACTATTTCTCTAAAGGTTAAAAAATCTGAGTAGGTTTGTGATCATCAGACTCTACAGTCTTGTGCTGTAAGGCAAGGTACCCAGTTTGGCTGGACTTTAGTTTTATCTCAAAACACTTCATAGAGAGTTCAACAGCCTTAATAATGGCCCCCAAAGACCCACATCTTCACCTCTGGACCCCATGAATGTTAGCTCATATAGCAAGGATAGCAAGAAAGAGCTTTGGGGCATGATTAAGTAAGAATTTTGAGATGAGGAATCTGTCCTGGGTTTTCTGGTTAGAGTCTAAATCCCTTCATGGGTCTGGTTGTACAAGGTAGACAGAGAGATTCCATAACACAGGAAATGGGATGTTCCTATGGAGACAAAGATGGAGGGTACATGACCACAAGCCAAGAAAAGCTAAGTACCATTAAGTACCCAAAAAGCTGAGTGTCCCTGGAATGTGGCCACACTGAAGCCTCCATCTCAGGCCAGTGTTGCTGATTCCAACTTCAGCCTCTAGCCTTGAGAAAAAGTATATACTTGTCCAAATTCTTTATTCTAACTATATAATATACAGATGTAGTGTATTTATAATTCACACAGTCCCAGACTTAGTGGGCATTTTGACCTTCTCTTCAACCAGTGCTATGCAGTGCTCTCCTCTCACCAAAGTTGGGTGTCAGCAACCAACCACCGTGCCTAGTCAGTCCCATGCTTATGCAGTAAGTCATAGGCATCCTAACACATGTGCTGCTGAGATGGTGTGCGCGGGTGAGGTGTATGGGATGCATTTTTTAACTTCTGATAATTTTGATATATGAATGACAGGTGTGTGAGGACATCACCCAATTGTAAGGCAAGGGACATCTACACATATGGGGAGGGCTTATGCAAGGCACCTGTCAGGGTTTGCCACAGGGAACTTCACTATCAGCAGCACTGTAATTGTCTGATCACATTATATGAAATGCAGCAATATGCCTCCCTGATTGTCTCATCTTTCGTAGTAAAGCTTAAAAACAAACAGAATACCCTTTTTTATAATTCATTGATTCTTAGAGTTTCCCAGACAGAAAGTGAAGCATTGGCATATTAGTATTTCAAAGTGGACACAGCTATATGATTGTTTTTTTTAATTTAAGCACTATATTTCTTTAGTGGGATATATATATATATATATATATATGTATATATATATATATGTTGAATATATATATATTCAAAATTTTGTCAATTTTACTTAATATTTATTGATAGCAAAAAGTTTTCATGGACTAAGAATTTGTTTCTTTCTAACACATTGCAACTGTTTATATTATAGTTAAGTCAATAAGGTAAGTGTGCATACCCACATATGCATGTACTCAACACACACACACACACACACAGAGAGAGAGAGAGAGAGAGAGACAGAGAGACAGAGAGACAGAGACAGAGACAGAGACAGAGAGACAGAGACAGAGAGATAGAAAAGAAAGAAAGAAAGAAAGAAAGAAAGAAAGAAAGAAAGAAAGAAAGAAAAAGAAAAAGAAAGCAGAGGCAGTGGCAGAGTTGCTTTTCAGGGGCAACAACGCTAGCAGACCCTGAAGAAAGGCTCAGTGTTGGCAAGGGGAAACTTGAATTTATGACCACCTAGTTGTGTGGTGTGGCCACACAGGTGAGACTTCAGTTGTCTGAGCCTGAGGAATCCAGAAGAGATCCCAAGGTCATCCTGCCACAAGGCTATTGAAGCCATCTAGACTTTCTACAGAGCTTACAAAGCAGGAAAGCTATAAGCCAAAGTATTGAGTCAATCCATGAGTTCATTGGCTTGGTGGGAGTCAGGAGAGTCAAGAGAGACTGAGAGAGGAGTGCGAGCTATGAATAAATTGCTCTTTGCAAGGCCAGTTGGCATCCACAGAGATGTGATGCTGTAGAGTTGTGGCCACTGTCCAGAAGTAGCCCATGGAGCAGGCTTCTGCTCCACACCCCTCACCTTGGCCTGTTGAGCTCCATGGAGATTGGAAAAGGAGCAGCCACTTTTGAAAGAGCGTCAGGGGATACTGGAGGGAGAGCCTGTTCCAACCAAGACAAAGATGCGTGTGCAGGTTTAGTGAAGAGGTCGGGAGGAGAAACTTGTTATGGGCAAAGTATTAGGAGAAATAAAAGGAGAGGGAAGTGGAAGTAGATGGGCTCCAAAGAGAGAAAGAATCAATGAAAGGTTGAACTCTGAGACTCAAGGGTCCCCTGGCATGACGAGTTAGCTCCTTAGTTTCCACCTGATAGGGACCTGCATGAGCAAGACCTTCAAGTGCTTGTTCTCCCTGTGTCCAAGGAAAGAGGCAAGAGCAGATGTGAGGACATGTGATGCTCTGAATAGGAAGAAGCAAGATGCAATGGAACCCCGGAGCACAGTGCCTTGCTGCTCTGCTGTGGAGCACAGCGAATTGTGGAGCTCTGAACTATGTCCTTGCTGCTTTCCACGCTTCCAGTCTTCATCCTTCCTGTGCCTGTGAAGGGATGTCTCCGTGTAGGTGACTAATGTCCTCTGCTCATCTTGTTATCACTCAGCTTCTTTACTTTCAGCCTGCGGAATTCTACCTCTCGTGTTTCAGTAAACTTTGACCATAAATCTATAATATAATATTATAACAGACAGTGCTTTAGTCTTCTGACTGATTCCCCCGAAGCAGGCATCAGCTTGAGGGTGGGCTTTCTCTTTGCCTTGCCTTGCTAACTAACTATAAGCACAATCTCTCCCTGCCAGGGAGGGACACTGACTAGAACTGTGCTTTGCTCAGGGGTCCTGGCTTGGCTTCTCTCACCTCTATAGGCATGTCCTCTTTTTCACTTGGGTGTTAGTGTCCCTTGCCCTCAGCCTCCTAGGTTGGCACAGACAATTGGGCCTTCTGGTCACTCTTCCCCCTAAATATCATATTATGTACCTAGTTTCTTGGCACCCAAATTATCTTTTTCTTCCCCCTTTGAGTTCTTCTATATACTAAGTATATATTTTTATCACTTCTGCAGCATTTCTATTAAAGGAAGGCAGTCATATTTGTTTGCCTGTCTAAGTTGTCCCAAATCCCATTGTTCCTAGATGTGTTTTCAGAGTTGCCTCCATTACTCTGCCTTCCATGTCCTGTGTTTCTTCCTCCCTTGGTTGATGGCCATGACTTACCTTGCTTCAATCAACACAACCTAAAGAAGATGTCCGTTAAGTTACCAAGTCAATAAGAGAGGCAAGTGAAGCTTTGCCGTCCTCTTTTAAGATGTAAACCAAAGGGATGTCCTGTTTAACACAACTGGGATGGGAGCAAGCTGTGATGGACCATGATGTGTGCCCCCTTCCCAGCCCCACTATTTATCAAGTACCACAGCTTAAAGAACCACAAAGTGCCAGCCATAAACCCCCGGAGAATGTTGCCCTTTTAAATCTGTTTGCATCTGAAGTCAGCCACACCTCCTTCAACTGATCTTAAAATAATTCCTCACTCAGCGAATCCCAGCATCTCAGCCCTGAACAATAACACTGGAGAGCTGTGGCCTGGAGCAATTGCTTATTTTTGCAGGACCGAAATCAACTCTTTTTAATGAACACAAAGCTCTGGGTAGGCTTGGGGGTTTTGTTCAGATGTTTCTCAAATCTCTCAAATCATCTTGTAAAATCTGATCAAGAGAAGTTTGACCCTCATCCTTCCCAGCCTGGGCATTTCTTTCCAATTGCTGTTCACCAACTCTGACTATAGACAGACAGAGGGACAGGCCTTACTGACTAATGAGCTCCAACTTTCATTTCTTTGCAACAAAGCAGGCTGAAGTTGGCTGGATCAGAGCATTTTGGTGCTGGAAGCCACACACAACTCCCAAACACATATAGACAATCACTGTGAATTCTAGGGGGCTATACATTAAGAAAATCTAATATGAAAAAATTTAAAACTAGAATGCTCCAATATGCAACACTTGTTTGCAAGAAGACACGAAGATACAGGTAGAAAATTGTCCCCTTGATGCTCTGTGACAGGTCATAGTCAGAATGCAGACCATTAAGAAATATTGCTTAAAAAACAGAAATGATAAGAAGGAAGAAAGAAGAATAAAGAAAGAAGGAGAGAGAGAGAGACAGAGACAGAGACACAGAGAGAGAGAGACACAGAGAGAGACACACAGAGAGAAACCTCTGAGCTATTACTAAAGGTGAACAGGAAACACAGATTAATCTTGTGTTTAGACTTGGGTGGCAGTCTCAAGCAATCTCAATATAAATAAGTGTGTGTGTATTTAAATATCCCCAACTCTAAAGGAAAAGTCTGAAACCTTAAAACACTTATTGCTTTTCATTTTGGATAAGTTACATTTGGCACTTAAGGAAGAGAGGGGCCTGCACGCCCGTGCTCTGTCTACTAAAGTGTGGCAGACATTCAACTCTACCCCCAGCACGACACCCAGAAACCCAGGGGTGGGGGAATGTGGAAGGGAAGATATCTAAAACCCTAGATGTATCTCCTTAACCCCCAGATCAGTTCTCCACAGCTGCTTTGGAGCCCCTGCTTCCACTGGTGAAGCCTGGCATGCCAGGAGCGGCCAGCAAGGTGACCTCAGGAATAGCTGGCCTTGGACAGAGGATTTGGGCAGGGACAACAAATCCCTTCTAATGTCCAGGTGGCTTCACACACCTGTGGAGATCCTGCTGCTTTCTGCTTCTTCCTTGGTAAACCAGAAATGATAGAGCGAAGGAGAGCCAATTCTCCCTGCTTGATTACAGAATGCAGGACTGACTAAGATAAATGAACCCAGAGAGAAAAACCTATCTTGCTTTTAAGTGTGGAATGTTCTAAGCATAACTTTGTAGTTTCAAGAGTACTTTTCTACATAATTTCCAGATCTTTCTTGAATACACAGAGCATTGATCAAGACCATTCTAGAATCCTACAAGGAGGGGTGGCTGGCTGCCAATATGAAAGCTACATTTGTTGGGACAATTAAATCCAGTGGTCCATCCACATGTTTCCATTACTGTAGGCTGACTGAGGCAAGCAGACACAACTTGGTCACTTTTTCATCTCAGGAACCTGGTGGAGTGTTGCTATGGTTTGAACAGCCTCACCAAGACTCATGCTAACCTTTAGTCCCTACTGTGAGGTACTGGAAGTGTAAACCTATCCCCACTATGGTATCTTCAAGTAGGACCTCTGGCAGAGTTAGTTGAGGCCATAATGATGGCATTAGTGGCTTTATAAAAGAAAGAGTGGCCTGAGCCTGGGAGCTCACTATGTCTCTATATAATGTCCAGATTTTCCTGGAGATAACACAGTCTTTGTCAATAAGAAAACCCTCACTAGATGCAGCCCCTCAACCATCCCCATCCTGGAGAAATGTAAGAAATCAACCTCTTTTCTTCCTAAGTTATCCAGCCTGTGATATTCAGTTATAGAAACAGGAAACAATGAAAACAAGTTTCTATCAAGTAGTGTGTGCTCAACAATTGTCTCAAATTCAGTCCTTCATGGGTGAGCCTGGAACTCAGACAGGTCCCTCCAAAGGCAGAGTCCTGCCACCTGTTACATCAGGCCCCTCCACTGTGTGTTTTTCCATGGAGCAGTGAGACTATTGCTAATCTCACCACAGGGTCTGCCCTCTTGGGGATGCCGTGGAGTGCCATGTGTGCAACTCCTGAGGAATGAAGTATTCAGCCAAGTAAAGTCTGGCCCTGACGAGAGCCCATGTGGGTGACTCAGGCAGTCCCAGGCAGCTCTCTGTTTGTGTGCATCAACACTGGGCTCTGAGAGAAAGGTTACTTGTGAACAAACTAGTCTTTCTGTGGCATGCGTAGCCACCATGGTGAGTACTTCACTCAACAGAATCAGAAGATGGAAGGTACACAAGCCACGTATAGGTACGGAGTCTGCCACAAGGCTCCCGTTGTCCCAGCATCACTTCTTCACATTCTGCTGGCCTCTGATGAGGTTGGAGAATATAGCAAATTCTGAAGCCTTCCTGACCCCACCCCCACCCCCAGTTCTTCCCTCACCTGTAACATGGGCTTAGAGATCTGCCACAAAAATAAGGGCTTTGAAGTTGAACTTGAATTTCAGTTCAGTTTGAAGAAATTTTAAATATGTATCATGCATTATTTATCCCATGCCGTGTTTTCATTTGCTCAATCTGGCAACTCTGGTGCTTCCGTTCATCATTTGTCACTAAGTAGACCAGGCCTCCCTTACTAGTTCACCAGCTCAGAAGCAGGGACTTGGGCTCACCAAGCTCCAACTCTGCAGTTTCCTTTTATGGTAAGTGAACAGGATGTTGAATTAGGCATAGTGATTAAATGCTATTTTGCGTGATTTTTCGTAGATCCCTTAATGAGGAAGGTGACTAAAGAGGAGATTCCAGCCTTGAGGAACTGCTCCTGGCTGCTCCCTGCTGACAGCAGGAGTGAATGGCCAGCCTGCTGCACCAGCCAGACTCCAAGGCAAAGGGAGAACTGGCTCCAGGAGCTGGCAGAGCCGGGGTGATGGCAAATGTGTGTTGGGAACTAGCGGCTAAGTGAAAATGTCACTGATCCAGACTAAGAACGTCATTTATGTGCACTGAAAATTGGGGAAACATACAGAAAACGTTAAGGAAATAAAATTTATAACCTCACATACCAGAAATAAGCACAACTTAACTTTATAACTATAGTATCTCTGATCAAAATCTACATCTATCCTTCAGTATCTGTCTACTTAGAAAATCAAATACATGTCATCATTCATGTGCACTTTTTATCTCATTTTATGAAACATTTTATGGTGAGCTTTAACTCCATGTCCTTAAATATTCTTTGGGGAAGTGATTCTAGTTCTTACAATTTTCAACTTTTGATTGGATCTTAATCTGTTAAGTAAACAACAAACACTGGGGATTTGGTGTCCTTCAGTTTCCTGCTATTTTAAATACAACTGCTATAATCATTTAGTCACACAGGTGTGTGTGTGTGCCATCATGCACAAATATTATGTGCACATATGTGTAAGTCTCTGAATATTTCCTTGGGGTGTTACAGTGCCTTTTGAGATCAAAGATTACCCACATGGAAAAGGATTTTTGAGGGATGTTTACTAGGCACCTAGGACATGTCCTGCCCTGTTCATTGTCTCTGTTTATTTACTTCATCTCATTGTTCCTAAGGGTAATCGATACTGTTTTTCTCAGCTCAGAAGTAGCTAGAAAAAGCGAGTAACTTTGTCACAGCCCAGTTTTTCAGCCACCCAGGCTAAGTGCCCTTCATTGTAGCATGGCAGCTGATGGTTTTCTTCTTGTTCACTGGGCAAAACAGAGATGTGTTTCTACTCCCACAGTGTGTGGATTGTTTTGTATTTGTTTAGTTTGGAAATTAAAGGTTCCATATTGATTGAATGTTTGCATTTTTCTTTCTTGTAAACTAGCAATTCTGTCCCAGCATCTTCTTTTCCCCTGATATCTGTGTGTGTCAACATTGTATGTAGCTGTGCAACACACTCTCTCCATACTGAGGATATTGCTCTTTATCATAAAAGTTCTATCATGCAAGCATAGGATTGATATTGAATTCTATAGTTTTTTTTTAATGGACTATTCTTTTTCCCCCATTTTTATTTAAATTAGAAACAAGATTGTTTTACATGTCAATCCCAGTTCCCTCTCCCTTTCCTTCTCCCTTGCCCCCTACTAACACCCTACCTATCCCATACCATTTCTGCTCCCCAGGGAGAGTGAGGCCTTCCATGGGGTATCTTCATAGTCTGTCATACCCTTTTGAAGAGGGCCTAGGCCCTCCCCCATGTGTCTAGGATGAGGGAGTATCCCTCCATGTGGAATGGGCTCCCTAAATCCATTACTATGCTAGAGATAAGTACTGATCTACCACAAGAGGCCCCATATATTTCCGTGGCCTCCTCACTGACACCCACATTCATGGGGTCTGGATCAGTACCATGCTGGTTTCCCAGCTATCAGTCTGGGGACCAAGAGCACCCCTCCCCCTTGTTCAGGTCAGCTGTTTCTGTGGCTTTCACCAGCCTGGTCCTGACCCCTTTGCTCATCACTCCTCCTTCTCTGTAACTGGATTCTAGTTCAGCTCAGTGTTTAGCTGTGGGTATCTGCTTCTACTTCCATCAGCTGCTGGATGAAGGCTCTAGGATGGTATATGAATTAGTCATTAATCTCATTATCAAGGGAGGGCATTTAAGGTAGTGTCTCGACTCTTGCTTAGATTGTTAGTTGGTGTTATCCTTGTAGATCTCTGGACATTTCCCAAGTGCCTGATTTCTCTTTTAACCTATAATGGCTCTCTCTCTTATGGTATCTCTTATTTTGCTCTCCTCTATCTTGAAATTGGCATGCAAATGGATGGAACTAGAAGAAACCATTCTGAGTGAGGTAACCCAGTCACAAAAAGACAAACATGGTATGCACTAACTCATATATGGATTTTACACATAGAGCAAGGGATTACCAGCCTACAATCCACACCGCCAGAGAAGCTAGGAAACAAGGAGGACTCTAAGAGAAACATACATGGTCCCCAGTAGAAGGGGAAAGAGACGAGATCTGAGCAAATTGGGAGCATGGGAGGATAGGAGAGGGAGCTAGGACAATGAGAAGGGGAGGAGAGGAGGAATTAGGAGGACATAAGGGAGCAGGAAGGTGGTGTAGGGGGAATTCCATGGTTTTTTGATGTATTTTATTTACCCAAACTATTTTTATTGTTTCTTAAAAATTTTTACTTAAAAATAAATTCTGTCTAGTAATCATTTTCTTTTTAGCTCTGTCCTGATTTTATTGACTTTTCCACTCAGATTATTTTTTCAAATATTTAATCAACTTGGAATTGACTTATTGTATTAGTTACCTGTCTCATCACTGTGACAGACACATCTTAAAAGAGGACTGGTTTCAGCCCACTGTGACAAGAATGGCATGATAGCTGGCTGTATCTGAGGCACTGCCAATCCCCTGATGACCACACCCTCAGGAGGGTGGATCTACCTTACACCAAGGTAAAAAGGGAAGGTCAATAATTATGCCTTTAATGAGAGAATGTACTTTTCCTTCCCAGAATCCTCCCCCACACAAGCGCAGTGACTATGAGCTGTCATGAGGTTCTGTTAGCTCATAGGTTCTGGTCCCTGAGTCCTGACTCAGAAGGATGGAACTTTCCCTTGTTCTCTTCTGTTTCCATGCTGGCCAGAACCTAAGCACACTTCTCCTGGTACCCAGAGCTTCCTTGTGCCTTCTCTGAAAGTCCTACCTTTTGCCAAACCTAACCCAAATGGTGTGCCTCTCTCTCTCTCTCTCTCTCTCTCTCTCTCTCTCTCTCTCTCTCTCTCTCTCTCTAAGCTCCCATCTGTGAATCTGTCATAAACTTTGTCATAAACATAAAAAACTACTAATATCCAAGATTCCAAGTAGTAATTGCTAACTAATGCTTCACTTCTCCACTTAGTTTTCACGTTTTCTTTCAGCAGGTATTTGAAAGGCCACTTCTGCCTTCTGCGCTGGGGATGCCTTATTGCTTCCCTCATTTTCCCTCATTTCTCTCTTTATCTTGAAGCCCCCTGTCTCTGCAGCAGTCTTCAATGCCATTGTCTACCCCCCATTCCTTTGGCTCTGAGTGATCGGAGTCACATTTTCACCTTATAAAACAATGTGAGCAGGAAAGCAGCCTAAAACCATTGAAATGCGCCCATAACCTGGAAAATCAATACATTCACAACTTCGTGCTTCGCTCTTCAGAAACAATACATTGGACTTGGACCTTTCGGTAGTATAGCTTGGTAATATTTTGTGGTGTGTTTTACGTGACATCTGACTGCCATCGAGTTTCCTGATAGTTTAAAGAAACAACTGTTTTTGAAAAGCTGCTTTTAAAGATGCCATGGGGCCTTACGGTGGCCGCTGTTGTACTGGAGCAGGGGCATGTTCGTGCTCATTTTGCTTTTTGTCAGCTTTCCAAATATCTTGCCGATTCAAAGCGAAGTTTACTAAACCATCTTGAATCTTAAGGGAAAACTCATTCGTTTTCTGAAATTTTTGCAATGATGGCTGTGCCTCTGTCACCAACTGTTCTTTGTATTGCACTGGCCGGAATGCCCAAATATGTTGTAGAGGTGTGGAGAGGACAGGTGTGCCCTGATTTGGGAGGACTCGACTTCCAGCACCCCACCACTGATTTTGACCATTCCTGATTGAAAACCCACCCTTTTCTTCCATGTCAAAACAGCCTTGATTTTTCCAACGAGCTAGTTAGTGTTCACCTTTGATTCTTCTAGATCTTTACAATTTTCCCCCTGCAACCTTTCCTCTCACCTGCGTATTGCAGGCTGTGGTATAATGCTAATGCATATTCAGCTCATTAGGGGAAAGAGGAAACTCAGCCCCAATGTGTGGCTTTTGACCTGGTATCAGGCTCTGCAATTTGTCTCCTTTTGACTGTCGAGTGGGGGTAGCTTGTACTCTCCTCCCTTGTGCTATTGCTGTCAACTGTGAAATCAGGGTCAGGATCATTTCATAAAACCAGCTAGGAAGTTTAGGATCTTCCTCTGTCCTCCCGGTTTATAGAGCAAAAGAATTATCTGTTCTTCAAACTTGGAGAAAACAACACTTGTTCCTAAACCCAGGGCTCCTCCTAGACAGGGCCTTTGACAGCACTCTCAGTTTTTCCCTAGTACTTTTTTATTTCCTGGTCAGTTTTTCTCTTTTGCTCCATCCACAGTCCATTTTGATCCTTTGTATTTCCCTGGAAAAGCATCTATTTCACTGAGACTTCCAATTATATTAACATCAGGCAGGACACAATGCAGTAGCACTCTTAGGATACCTTGAAACACTTCCCAAGGCATCCCTGTCCCCCAACCCTACCCCCAGCCCCAGCCCCTGTTTCAGGTTTTCCTTTCTCTCATTTGTAGATTGGTAGGCCTCTCTTAGGCTGTTGATTCAGATATGAGAATGATAAGCGCCAGAAATCAGATTTTAAGAACAAATTGCAAGGCACCTGTCTTCCTAAATAACACAGGTCTCTTGTTTTTCTCTATTCTTCTTCCCTAAGGATGGTTGGCTTTACCTACACAGGCTACGGATGGGCATTCTGTACTAATAATGGAATATTTAAAACCTGTGCATTTGCCCTGCATGTAACCATGGTAACATCCCATAGTTTTCCACACCAGCTTCCTTATTGTTTTGAAAGTAATTCTGAATTACATTTCCCCCCTCATAGGTACAAACGCTACTTTTATGGGATTTTGTTTTAATTTTATGAGATTAGGTTTGTTTTATTTGATTTGGCATTAGTAATTTATATATATTTAAATGAAAGTGTGTTTAAGTGCTGCTATTATAAAAGTTCCATTTTTGAGAATATACTAAGATTTATTTTGCAAATAAATATGCGATTAGTTTATATTAATGTACTATGGGCATTTTAAAATAAAATGCTTTGTGCTTTTTTGAGAGCTCAAGTGTGGTATGCGTCTGTTCTTTTGTAGTCATTACCCTTCTTAAATCTATTATTAAATATGTATAAATGTCTGCACTTATTAAAAGCCCAAAGTGGCATAGTAGAGTGCATTAACAGTTTCTGTTCACATCTCCTAGTGTGTTTGATTTATTTCACATTTTGATGTGCTTTTGCTCGTTTTGCCTATGAGTTGTATTTCTGCAGCACAGCATGCCTTTTCAAACACAACAGAACTTGTTTCCTATGTAACATTTTGTGCCTACTTTTGTCTTCAGTGTAAACCCTTTGCACTCTCCTTTCTCGGAATGCCGATGAGTAAGACTTTAGCTAGCAGCTTTACTGCAAAGCCGTCTCATGATTTTAGTTGTGTTTTCCTTAAAGGAACAGAATAGTATTTCCTGCTTCTTACACAGATGCTCCTGTACTTGTGATGGTCCTGTTAAGCTGATCACAAAATGAAAATATCCTATGTAGAAAATACATAAAATCCACCTAGCAGACAGAATGTCACATCTCAGCAGCACAACATCCCAGCAGGAAGGAGAGTGTTAAGGGGATCCCTACTGGGCAGGACTGAGGGCTAGCTGTAGCTGGGAGCTACTGCCAAAATCACCAGGGGAGAAACAGACCAGAAGTCAACATCAAACTTTGAGATGCAGTTTCTAGGGAAGGCATATCCTTTCCATCATCATGTAGCCAAAAAAAATCATCACTCAACCCCTTGCAAGGCAGGCACTGCCTGCAGTTATTGCAAAGATTAACTGGGCTAACACAGTTAAAATAATTAGTGTAGTATCTGGACAATGGACAGGACTCAGTAAATACCAACTAGCAATAGCACTAAACAGCTCACATCAGTTCACAAAAATTATGATTAAAGATTATAGGTGATTTCCTTTGATCATTGCATGCTTGATATTAAATATTATTAACATCGTATTTCATTCTCTTAGCTTTTGTTTATTCACTTATTTGTGTGTCTGTGTGTGAGCCCATCTGTGCCATTATACACAAACACAGGGGTCAGTATTCTACCTTAACGGTGTGGGTCAAAAGGATTGAACTCATTTCATTGGCCTTAACAGCCAGTACCTTATCCACTAAGGCAGCTCACTGGCCCAGTCATACTTGCTATTTTTCTTATGCTTTTCTTCATTCTTTTTATTATTTGTTCACTGTTCTTTCTCATGTTTGGACATGGTGGCAAATGCTAAGGATGCTTCAGAGATTGATTTGTTCTGACCTAGAGAGCTTGTATCCTGGAATAAAAAGGTAATACACATGATCATCACGCCCAAGTATGACTTACAAGCATGATAAGACCTTCAGAGGTGTTATAAGAATAAAATTGCAACTCTCATCTTGGAGTTACTCATTTGTGAGGCATTTTCTAGGCCTTATGGTTTTATGAGACAATGTACAGCTGCATAGGTGCATAGGGGGTGTTCTCTGACAGGAGGCTGATGAGTTCTTCCAGGTCACAGAGAACTCAGACAGGAATCTGGAACCCTCATACTGACAAGGTAAAGACAGGTTGTTAACTAACAGTATCCAAAAGGTGGATGGAGTACAGCAACATGGCATTCCTTTTGTGTGTCAAAACACCTGAGAATCCAATTGTTGAGAGGGAAACATCTTCCCCAGCCAGCATATGTTTAATAAGTTTTCATTGCATGTCTCATCTTGTCCGTAGCATCCTCCTATCTATGAGGGTGTCACAGACTCTGTGGGTGCCTGTAACCACAGCCAGCACTGAGTCTGTATGCACTGTGTCCCTAACCATACATGGCACTGTATCTTATCAGTGCATCTGACAGCAGAGAGAGCTGCTATGTGATTGAAGGGCAGCCAAAGGGAGGCCCTTATCCTTCCCTAACACGTTATTTCTTAAAGTGTTTGCCAAGTGTCTTCGTGGGCAAAATTGCCCCTGACAGACAGTGGGTGGATTGTCCAGAAATCTGGGAATTCATATTTTTAAAAATTGCTTAAGTGAAATCAGTAAGCTGGAGGACTCTAACCCTAGTTTTTAGGTAGAAAAGTTGGAGCTGGACAAGTCCTCACTCAGTTAGGCCTATCAGGCAGGGTTCTGTCTCCTGCTTGACCCTGACTAACTCTGGGAACATTCTGGTCCCTGCCTCCCACCTTCAAACCTTTGTGTGTGTGTGTGTGTGTGTGTGTGTGTGTGTGTGTGTGTGTGTGTGTGTGTGTGTGTGTGTATGTGTGTGTGTGTGTGCCAGTCTGTATACATGCATATGTGAGTGTCTGTCTGCATGTGCAGTACATGTGTGTCTGTCTGTGTGTATGCATGAATATGTGTGTCTGTGTTTGAGTCTGTGTCTCTCTGTGTGCATGAATATGTGTTTGTGTGTGTATGAGTGTGTGTCTGTGTGTGTACATGTGTATGAATATGTGTGTCTGTGTGTGCATCCTTGTTTTAATAGCCAGTGTTTGTTTGCTGAAAAAATAAACTCAGCACTTTCTAATCTGTGCAAATGACACTCATGTCCAGTGCTCTTCAGCTCTTCTACCGGTATGAGGCAGTCCATACACATTTATGCTCTTGTAACAGAGGCCAAAGGTCACCATGCAGTTTAATTTTATCTGTTGCTATGGTGATTTGATTCCTGTCTCTCTCCCAGACTAGACTGCATATTTCACAAGGCCAAAGACCATATCTATTTTTGTTCCTCTCTACATTACGTTGTCTGGCAATAACATCGAGGAACAAATGAACAAATTCATTCATTCATTAACCTATCCATTAATAACCGTGTTATCTTGTCTTTTCAACTTCAGACTTCTGCAGCTGACTTCCTTTCCAAGTTCCCTTCCAGAGTTATGAATGTAGAGATGTTTAAACCATCCATGTCATAACACTGAGCAAGAATGACTGTGTGTCAACTCCACGGATGTTATCAGCAGTCCTTTGCAGAGACCAGCTCCATAGAGGAGCCAAGTGCTCATTTGTTTTAAAAAATGAGCAGACTCCCTTTTGAAAAGAAAAACAATTGCATTTCAAAAGAAATACGATGTTCTTTATGGCTATGATGTCATTGCTTATTCAGAAAGGGAAAGTGAACAGCAGTGTCTAAACCCAAACCCAGCCTCCCATTTGACAAATGTTACCATGGTCAGGATGACCATGAATTGAATGGGCTCAGCAGATAGCATGCCCTGGTGCAGTATAAAGCTTTGTTTCATACACAGAGGTGCCCCACAGCCCATGGAGTGGGAAGCAGTGGTCTTCCACCCCAGCATCTTCAGTACATTTTTCTTGGATCATAAACATGCGCCATTGTGCTCAGCTTTGTGTGTTACAAAGAAAAAAATCTTAAATCCTAGGGATCCCTCCCCCCATTTTAAGTGACAATTGTGTTTGCTTAGAAAACTCTGGTTCACTTCCATATTTCTGAAAGCCGACCCACTCTCAACCCAAAATGCCTACACACCCATGACTCTGGGGGTTTCTGAGGTCTGAAGGGCTTGGTAGCCCACTTAGTTCCCAGAGTCCTTTGCTTTTGTTGTCTTCAGCTTCCAGTATCATAACACAGTAAGGAATTCATCACTTCCCAGAAAGCAGATTTTGATCTGTCTTAAAGAGTTTCGATCCTCTGAAATAAACCCAAATTCCACAGAAGTTAGAGGAGTTCCAAGATGGCAAGGCCACAGGTCCAAAGTCACAGTAGTGGGTCACACAGGCAGTGACAAAACAACTTCCACATGCTTTATGCCTCTGCTTTCCTTTGAGTCCTTTGCCCAAGTGTGTGGGTCAGAGCATTCCTCAGGGGACTGCTTGGGCACTGAAAGAAGCTACAAGCCCCATTCTATAATGTGAATATGAAGAAACACTGTGCAAATATGTTGTTTGTAAAGAAAACCTATGTGGCAAGGTAGACACATGGCAGTTGCCACATATTGAAATGAAAAAATACATTAAACTATCTTTCAAAGTAACAAAGTGCACACACAGAAAGACATACATCCATGCACACACACCTGCATACATTCCCACACACACATGCATGCACACACACATATGCATGCATGCGTGCATACACCATAGTCATTCTTCATGGAAGAATGAAACTGCACTCTTAACAAAACTCCACTCCATAGGAAATATATGTTATACCTTGTAAAATATCCCCAAGAAGTGCTCCATATATTTTAAAAGTGAATTTTGTGTTGTGGGATAATCTTTTTGTACACTACAAAGGCACCTTCTGATTGATTTAATAAAGAGATGAATGGCCAATAGCTAGACAGGAAGAGATTAGGCAGAGCCGGGGAAAGAGAGGAACTAGGGAAGAATCTGAGGTGTGCACCATCGAGACACAGAGCAAGTTGGATGTAGAGTATGGGGAGAGATAACAAGCCATGCAGCAGAATGTAGATTAAAATAAATGGGTTAATTTAAGTTTTAAGAGCTAGTGGGGAACAAGCCTAAGGCCAAGCTTTCATAATTAATAAGAAGTCTCTGCATCATTATTTGGGAACTGGTGGTTCAAACAAAGACCAACTACATTTGTGACTTAAAGAAAAGAAAGAAAGAACAAAAAAGAAAAGAAGAGCAAAAAATGTTCATATAGAGATAAGGAAAAATCTAAATAAAGCCAGTCTAAAAAAAATGTTCTAACCAGATAGGAGAAGAAAGAACTGCAAATAAACAGAGGGAAACTGTGCCTCCAAATGCTCATTTTGCAGAACAGTCAGTATTGCAAACAAGCAATACCCTGAGTCAAAGTATTTATGAGTGATGTCTGTGAAACTCAAAACCTAAGAGAGAGATAAGAAGTTCAAAGAATGCATGAGGAGGCAATCAAAGGAAATATGTATAGCTGAAAGAGCACCAGGAAATGTGGAAGAGGTGAAATTCTTTTTAAATCTAAAACTATGCTGAAATTAATATGCATTAACATATTATATGTTAAAAATATATAATACTAAAATTAAAATGTATATATATATACATATATGTATATGTATATTTCTGAGAAAGAAAAGAATGGTTGTCAAACTTAGAAAACAAAACCAAAAAATATATGAAAAAAATCAAAGTATTACATGGGAAATGTAACAGTGGGTAAACAGGCATTCAAACTATAAATCCCACAAAAGGATCTCAATGTGGTAAGTAGAAAAAACCACACGCAAGTATTCATAGGATGTTTTGTTATATGTCTCTAATTAAAACAGCAACGATGTCCCAAAGAAACACAGATATAACATGATTGCACTGGTTAGTTTTAAATGTCGATAAACTGCAACATAAAACCACATGGGAAGACCACCTCAATTATGGAATTGCCTAGATCAGCTCAGCCTATGTGTACATCCTGAGGGATTGTCTTGATTGTTGATTGATGCAGGAAGACCCACCCCAGCATAGATGACATCGCTTCCTGTGGTCCTTGGATGCATAAGGGAGTTAGTAGATGAGAGCATGAGCAGACCAGCAAGCAGGCAGCAAGGGTGTGTTTATTCCTCTCTGCTCTTCACTAGACTGTCATGTCACTAGCTACTTTGAGTTCCTGCCTTGATTGCCCTTGGACTGCAACTTGGAATTGGGAGCCAAATGTATTCTTTCCCTCCCTGTGTTGATTGTGGCCAGGAGTGTTTATCACAGAAACAGAAAGAAAGTTAAGATGAGGATCAGACCGTCACATTTTTAGTGCCTTGGCCATGGAGGCAGGTATCCTACATCAGGGGCTCTGGGGCATCCCTTCGCATAAACAGATACATGCAGGAAAGAAAGATCTATTCTATAAAGCTGTCTTTAGAAAAAAATCAAACTGACTAGAAGTTTCTAGGAAGCAACATCTTAAAGTCCCCAGATATAGAAATGTGACCAAATGATTTACCTCAAGACAGACACGTGCAAATATGTAAAAGGAAAATGAACATACTTCACCAAACATTCTGGGTAAGAAAAAGTATTTGGTCACTGGACTGGGGTTTCCAAGAGAGAAATGGAGATGACTCAATAAAAACATCAAAAGTGTTGGTTAAATTAGCCTAAACAACTTTGAAAATTATAACCACAGAAAATATTATAACTTTCTTTATTAATCTTGAAAAAAGGGGAAAACATCATAAAATGTACTGTTGGGGCAAAACCTTGTCCTGAAACCTCCTTGTAAAGCAAATTATCAAAAACAAAAACAGAATTTCAGCCCATCCAGCTAGAAATAAAACATTTCAGTAACCGAATCTTTAATTTATAAGGAGAATAGCAGGTCAGAGCCCCACATCTATAATCCTTCAACTGGGAAGACCAAGACTGAGGCAGAGAGTCAGCCAGGTGTCAGACAGTGACACCCTGTCTCAAAAATTAGCTACAAAATCAAATCTCAAAAAATAGCCACCATATACTATTGACCAGCAAACCAGGGACAAGCCAGGGAGATGCAGTGTGGCACAGCCTGCTGCAGTAGAGTGTGGCAAAGCCTGCTGCACCAGAGCATGGCTGTCCGGAGGCACTCAGTGAAACTCAGACACTAGTGCTCATGGTGTGTGAGGTGTGTTCCTGCATCTCTAGTAAGGCTGAGGTCTGGTAATTGGTGTTGGACTATCCAAGAGGAGGGCTAGAGAGAAACTAAAGAGTATTAATCTCTGGTTTCCTCACTTCCATGTAGTCCAGAAATACAGTGTAAACATGATAAGGAAATAAAAATTTGTCAGGCGTGGTGCCTCTTTCCTGTGATCCTACCACACAGGAGGCCTAGCCAGGACGACTGTAGTGAGTCTGAGCCAGCCTGAACTACACAGTGAGTTCCATGCCAGGCTAAGCTCTAAAATGACACCTGTCTCAAAATGTAAAAACAGGGCTGGTGAGATGGTTTAGTAGGTAAACATACTCACTAACAAGCCTGGTGACCTGAGTTTAATAGTCCCCTGGGATCTACATGGTAGAAGGACAGATGTCTGCAACCTACTCTCTGACTTCCATGTGCCATCACTCGCCCCCCCCACACACATACACATGCCTGACCCAAGCACACATGAGTGCACACATACATACACTCACACACAGACACATATACACACACAATGTAATAAAAGTATCTTTAAAACAAACACTCCCACAAAATGACAAATTAAATGAAGATTCAGACATACATTTGAACATTGATTTTTGCCAGAAGGAACACACACACACACACACACACACACACACACACACACACACACACACACAACAGAAGGAAACTGAGGAGATATGCCTAAGATGGGTGTCTTCTCAGCATGTCTCCCGCAGTGGCCTCACTCCTCCATGATGTATTTCCTGGTGCCTGTCACCTCACCTGGCATTTCTCCACAGTACTTGTCACCACCAATCACATGCTTCAGTGTTATTACTGTTATTGTCACTCCCAGTCACTCCTAACCCAAAGTTAACGCCACAGCAGTTAGCGTTCTATCTTGTCATGAACACTGCACTTAGCATGGAGTCAATGCCCGATCAGTATTGTTGGAAGAGATGCGTGAGCAGAAAGCAAGCTACAGAAAGAAATTGCAGAAACAAAGCCAAGCACAGGAAACACCCGTGTGAACAAAATAAAATGGATGACTTATAGGAAAACAGAATGAGATTGGGTCTAAAACATAAACCAAATAAAACATTGTGGTTGAAAATTAAGTACTATAGGCTCTGTAGTAAAAATTCACATTTGATTTCCAAGTTACAGTCT
Organism: Cricetulus griseus; assembly: GCF_003668045.3. Lineage (NCBI taxonomy): Eukaryota > Metazoa > Chordata > Mammalia > Rodentia > Cricetidae > Cricetulus > Cricetulus griseus. Next base: position 79,238,146 of record NC_048600.1, on the reverse strand, counting down.
TATTGACTGTTCAGGTTAAGTGAGTTATCCTTTCTCTTTAGGCTGAGCTTTTTTCTTATTCGATGTTCACATTTGATTTCCAAGTTACAGTCTTATTGACTGTTCAGGTTAAGTGAGTTATCCTTTCTCTTTAGGCTGAGCTTTTTTCTTATTCGATGAAATTGAAAATATAATTAGATGATCCACCTAGAACAGGATACAGAGTGTCTACGGTAGGGAACACAGACCGTAACTGGTAGTGGATGACCACAAAAGTAAAATGGTGACTGAGAGACACTGACTCAAAGTTGCATGACGCTATGGAACTGCAGTAAAGCAATCACTCTCATGATAGTATCAACGAAGAGGGAAGAGGGCTGGTGTGGTCTGGAGAGGGATCCAAAGTTTCTCAAAAGAAATGACATTCAAGCAGGTGCCTGAAGAGTAAGTAAGAGTTGGGCAAGGGGGGACGATGAAAAAGAGTTTCTGAGGTATGAAGGAAGACCATAAGTAGCACGGGGAGAAGCCAACAGTATACGTGAACAGTGTGTTTCATATTGTCAAACTCCCAGAAAAGGTCACCATCTCAAAGGACACAGTTACAGATGCCGTGAATGGAATTTTTGTTAGTAATTCATTTGGTTTTTGAAATAAAAAACTTGTATACGCTCTCATGTGCCAGGTGTAGGTAGGGAAAGAACCAAAACACGTGGAGCCTTCCATTCACAGGGGAATCTGATAGATGGGGAATGTATTAGAAATTGGTAAGTGTGCTAGGTTTTAAGGTGAGAAATAGCAGGGCACTAGCAGGCAAGCCTAAAGTAGCTTGTGGCCAAATGCCCCTTCTACATGCTGGGTAGAGTGGTGCGCACCTATAGTTCCAGCTAAATGAGAGAGCATCTTCTTATCCTGTATAAAACCAGCTTGGCTCACAGGACAATACCCTGTCTCAGAATAAATAAACTACTTCCCCTAGAAAGAGTAGAGCAGTTTTCAAGAGATGAAGGAAAAGAAAATTAACATTTCTGATCAATAAGTTTGTGGCAGTGCTGGGGTAAGGAGGATACTGCAGTTAAATTCCCTTTTTTCTTTTTTTCTTTTCTTTCTTTCTTTCTTTTTTTTTAATGTACCAGGAATCAACAAAACTGGAATGAGAAAACAAGAGTAAGAAAGTGGGAGTGGGGGAGGGGAAATAGGGAGAAGGAGAAGGGGGAAGGGAGGGGGGAGAGGGTGGGGGAGGGAGAGGGAAGGATGAAGATTTCTCAAATGTCAGTGGCTTAAAAACTCAAAATGCTTTCCCCTCCATGCTGCATAGATACTTCTGGCTCCTAGTACTTCTTGTCCCCATATTGAGGTGCAGAGAGCAAAGTGGGCAATGACTTAGTATGTCTCTATCAGTGGAGTATTTCAGGCAGTGCCCACTGATGGCTAATTTTCTATGCGAGAAGTTCTATCCTATGTCTGGAAGAATTTGGGCCATGTGGAAACCCTACCACTTAAAACACAGTGGGACTGTAGGAAAGCAACAAGGAGTGGCAGGTAGGAGGAGAGTTACTGAAACTCATCAGGTAGCCGGAGCTAAGAGGATGCCTCAAGACTACACCCCTGTGATGGACACATCAGCTGATCAAATATCCTGAGCTATTTAGGTGAAGGAGGGAATAACCAAACAGACACATCTATCCCGTAGTTAAAGATCGGATCTGCAGAGCAAGCTAGGATGAGTGAACAATGTTCCTCTTTCACATCTAGATGGCATCAGAAGTGGAAGAAACACAGATGCTCTGCCTGATCCTCCTTTGGCTAGAAAGTCAGTTTTAGGGCTAAGAGTTTCACGTCCTCAGAAGCCTCAGGCCCAGGCAAACTGTGTTAGCCGTCATTCCTGGGTGCAGGGCTGGGGTGTAGTTTATGTAATAAAGAGCCCCGAGTCAGAGCCTCAGGTAGGGAACATGCTCCTTGATACAGAATGACATTGAGAAGTACGGTCATGAAGACAGCAAGTGAGTTAGAGGTGGGCGTCTGGGGAGCTCAGAAACTGACAACAGAGCGAATCCAAATAGTGCAACAAAGTCAGGAACACAGTGCACACTGCTGAGTGATTGGCACACAGCTTAAAGAAGACCTCCTGGTGTCCACACAGCCAGGAAACAGTATGGAAAGACTTTGTTCAAACACAGGCAGCTGACACACCAGGAAGACCCCGTGCCTGTCCCTGGTAGAGTGACCTAATGCAGCAGATAACAGGCCATAGCAGAGAAGAAATGGAGCCGGTCTTGCCCCGCCCCTCGGCGCAGACTATGCAGCAGAATGAGAGAATCCAGTCAGTACATGGCAGGATCAGACATTTCACACACAGAAATAAGTAGAATTCTCCCATTCCACTGGGGAATAAAGAGGCAGAATGCCAACTTGTGGCTCCAAGGAATCTCTGCCACAAAAGAAAGAAAGAAAGAAAGAAAGAAAAGACTAATAGAAGCAAAGAAGTTGGGCTTGTGATCATCTAAAATCCTGTCACGTGGGAGGTTGGAGAAAGAGGCTCCTGAGTTCAAAGCCAGCTAAGACTACACAGCCAAAGCATGATTTCATGATCCCCACCCCTACCCCCCCAAAAAAACCAAATTCAGGGAGGTAGAAGTTGTTGTTTCTGTTCATTATGATGCTGAACTATGGGATTCCTTATATATTCTAGTGTTATAAGTTGTTGACTCCTTGTCAGATATGTGGTCTATAAAGCCACTCTCCATCCCTTCCATTTCCTTTCCATCTGTTAATTGTCTCCTTTGCTGGGCAGAAGCTTTTCAGTGGGTGGAATTCTACTTGTCTATTTCTGCTGTGTATCCCTTGTTATCTGGATTGTAGCTATGAGCTATGAGATAACTGCCTGCTTTCCTTGTATCATTTCATCTACTGCTGACTTCTGTAAATAGCCAAGCTAGGGTCCAGTCTTACTCTTTTGCAAAGGGACAGCACTTTCCTGAGACCATTTACTGAGAAGAGGTGTCCTCCGCTGTGTGCTCTCAACACCTTGTTGAAGTACTATTTTATTCTGTCTGCCTGTATGCCTGTTTTATGCCAGTTCCATAAGGTTTTGGTTGCTATAGCTTGTTATATGTCCCCAAATCAAGGGAAACAATACCTGTCACATTGTTGATCTTGTTCAAATGGGACAGGGTCTTCTCCCTACTGTGTAAACCAGACTAACTAGTCTGTGAGCTTCTGGAGAAAGTCAACCTGCCATTTGCAACAGCCACACTGAAATTACAAATGGACACTCATGCTACTGAGTCCAGTATGGACATGGGTTCTGGGCATCCAAACTCTGATCATCAGGTTCACACAGAAAATGCTTTTACCCATTGAGCTTCCCAACCCTCTATCTTACATTTATTAATTTTTTCTGCAGTGTACCAGGTGCTTTGTTCTGAAGTTGCACACACTTGAAAACATTGGACATTTCCAGATTGCCAGGCAGAGTGCCCTTCCTGTGCCTGCCAGGTCTGCTCATCTGTAACTCCACACAGGACTGGCTTCTTCATTGCTTCTATCTGACTCACACATACATATCACAAGTGAGCTATTGAACCCACCTGTTACTTGATGCTGTTTTCTCCTTCGGGTCTGTCAGTGCTGGCCTTATATGTGAGGTACTTTGAGGTTGTGTACACATGTGTATAGGAGCTATATCCCTTGTTTTGATGACACTTTACTCATTACATAATGACCTCTGTTTCTTGTGATAGGTTCTGTATTGAGAGTTTCTTTTACTGTATAGCCAGCCTCTGCCATTTTGCTTACTGCCTATGTGGGAGCCTCTTTCTGCTCCCTTACTTTCAGTCCACATGTGTCCTGAGATCCTAACTATAACTGACTTGCAACTGGTTTTGCAAAGCTACTTACATTTTATTTAAATCATTGCAACCAGGTAAGGCCTGGGTATCACTTAGTGTTTGGGACTTTGCCTCCTGTTTTGGCAGTCCCTTGAATTCTTTCACTGTTTTTATATGCAATATGATGACTTTGTACTAGTATGTTTTAATATTTTTTCTTTCAGATTATGTTGTGTGGCTATTATGAAGCTTGTGTATGACATTAGATAGTTATAACCACATACTTAAAGCTGAAAACTATAACGATAAGTCTTTCCGTTGAAGCGACCTGAGCCTTGCTGCCACATGGGTGCTTTCCTCCAGGTGGCCTGAGTTCTGCCCACCGCCACATGGGCGCCCAGAATAACACACAGAGTCTTATATTAGTTTCTAGTACTTCTGGCCAATTGACTAGGATTTCTTACTTGCTAGCTCAGTCTTAAGTATCAACCATAAAGACTTATCTTATTGGACACCAGCTGCAGGCATCTTCTCTTGCCAGGATCACATGGCAGATCCATAGGGAAGAGAGCAGGAGAAAGAGCAAGAGCAAAGAGGACAACTTCCTTCTTGTCCCTGCTTATATTCTGAGCCTGCCTGCTATGTCACTTCCTGCCTGGATCTTTTTACATTTCTCAGAATCCTCCTTGACTCCTATTCCTGCCTATCTTGCTTTCCTATTGACCAACAGTACTTTGTTTAACAACCTATAAGACAAACATATACACAGAAGGACCTCCCCTATCAGAAAACAGTGTAACTTCAATTAGATACACTCTTTACCCATATATATGTAAATATACATATATACTTATAACTGAATTGGGATTATTTTTTCTTCTCTATATCTCTATATTGTGTTTCCTTTAGCAATTTTGTAGTTATTGTTATTATAATTGGTTTTGTCTTTTAATTTTAAAATGTATTTAAAATTATCGGTGTGCCACTATTCTCGGGTTGCAATACATTTTGCGTCCTGTATCTACATTCAGGAGAGAAATGTTCACTTTCTATGCTTTTGTGTTGTTGATTAACAAGTCGAAAACTCACCCTCTCAACTGTCACCAGGTGACACTTGGTTTAATGAAGATCTAGAGGTAGCGACTTCAGCTTGTTGGGGGAATTTTTTGTCTCTTCCTAAAGCATAGCTTTCCCTTATTTTCTTGCTTGGTTTGTCGGGACTTTAGGAGGGTCTTTTCATCCTGTTCTGCCCTGCACGATTTCTGCTAAGCTATGACTGATAGCCTTTTTGCTAATAGCAAAATTCTCCCTTTTCATTTTCAACATTTGATAATTAACTATAATGTCTGGTATCTTTCTGAATTTACCTCTCTTTAGAAAAGCTCAAAACCTGGGTGTCTGTTTTCCTCCCTAGATTTGTGTGGTTTCCAGCCATTCTTCTTTCAATTCTCTGTCCTGTTGCTTGTTGCCTTTGTCTCCCAGAGTACCTACAGTTTGCTTGATGGTGTTGCAGATGTCATGTACATTGTCTTCATTCTTCTTCATTTTTTCATCTTTGTTACTACCTGTAGATAGCTTCACGTTGTCTATCTTCAAACACTTATTCTTACCTCTGCCTGAAAGCCTGTCTGTACAAAACCATCTCAAAGGCCATGACTGAGCAGGCCACAGTTGGGAAATGGGGCTTCTTCTGCATCTGTCTTCAGCCACGGGGATCACAGGGACCAGGGACCACAGGCAGCATGCTTTCTGCTAGAACTCCAGAAGTGTGGTTGCTGGTGGCAAGAAGACATGGAGGCTGAACTGAAAAGCCATAGAGAAACAGTTGTTTATAGACCCATTGGTGATCAACACAGTCAGCATCCTGCTCTTCAAGTGAAGTGCTACTAAGCTTCACATCCCCTCAACCCAGTGCTGAAGCTTCCAGAAAAGTACTTCTGTCGATGAATGGAGCCAAAACAGTTTCTGTAGGTGAACACGGCCTAGTGAGTTGTTATTCTGTCAGTGAGCTGACACCAGTCTCCATTTCATTAAACCTAAATGGTGGTTATAAATTTTTAATCATCAGCATTCTTTATAGACTTAAGGGCGCTCCCTTCCATAAAGATACTGAGGGTTTCAGTCACAAATAAGTGAGGCTCTACTCAATGTTTGGTAAGGTCTCCATTGGAATGATCATGCTCTATTTAGCTTGTTCTTACGGTTGGCTGTGATGATTTTCAAGGACTGGATCAGCTTGGGGTTTGGGGGACATTGTTGAATTACCTTTGCGGTAGGTAACTGCCAGGTGTCAACCATTGGCCATTCTGTATCTCCTTCCCTATCTCTAGTATTTTTCTCTATTATGAATCACTTTGTCAGGTATTGACGTGTTGTTCCTGCTGTCTCTGCACGGATGTGGTAAGGTACATCTTTTCCCTATCCCTTCTGCTTTAACTTGAAGCATTACATTTGAAGTGTCCTTCCTGTAGATAGCCTAATGCTTTTCCCCCTTTGCTGGTTTACTTGATTTACCCATTCTGTAGGGAGCCGTCCCTGCATTCTCCATTACAAGATGGCGCCTGCATCCGGCAGGCACCGAATGTAAACAAGATTATTGCGCAGGCGCTGGGTAAATTTCCATTCCTTGATCTCTGCCTATTCCGTGGCGTCATATGGCCGGATGAGCTGCAGCCAATCATGGGGTGACATGTCCAAGGCGGCGGTTGCCCTCCTTTATTAGGGGACGGGCTTCTTGGTTCAGGGTCTCCGCTCTGGTAAGCTTATGCTCTCCTCTCAAGATGCATTAAAGCTTGTCTGCAGAAGGATCCGAGTGTCCCGTGTATGATTTCTTGCTGGAGAGAAATACAGAGAGTGCGCGGGACATATGGTGCCGAAACCCGGGAACATGTGAACATTTCCAGCACCGCGGAGACCCCTCTAACGAGGCGGATTCAGAACTGCAGGGTGGTAAATTCGGAGAGGTATGATTTTTCTGGACTTTGGCTTGGGAATGTTGCTATTGTGGGAGGTTAATATAGAGGCTTCTATGCTTTTACTAGGAGCTATTTTGACTTTTCTCACTGTTGTAGCAATCTTAAAGAAGTCCAGAATTACATATCAGAAACCGAATGTAGTGAGAGATGGGGCGCGCCTAACAATAAAATATAAGAAAAAAGGACCTCCCGGGATGTCTAGTGACAAGGGAGTGAATAATTTGTTAAGAGAAACAGCAATAAATAAGAAAAAAGGACCTCCTGGGATGTCTACTGACAAGGGAGTGAATAATTTGTTAGATGATTCTGTAAATAAGTTTAAAGCTTTAAATCTTGATAGCTCTAATGACTCTAAAAGCTCAAGAGATGGGGTTTTGGAAGGAACAGCTCAGCTGGATGAGGGAGAGACAGAGAAGGAGGGAGAGAAAATAGGGAATAACCGGTCACACCCCGGTAAATTTAAGAGAAATAAAGACTCAAAACCTAGCCTCTGCCCTGCAACGAAACTGGAAGCCTTGGAGCTGAACAGCTCAGACTCTGAGATTTTAGACTCTAGCAAGGAAGCAGAGCTAGAGAAAGAAGCAGCACGATACCACCCCGATAGATATCGGCTGCCAAAAATGCCAGCGGGTGTGCTTCCATCAGCACCCCCACTATTTGGTACCGACTCCTTTTTACCATCAGAGGAGCGGAGAAAATTACAGATGGCTTTCCCAGTCTTTGATAGGGGAAAAGGCCATGCATGTTATTCAACACTGCTTGGAGGCCTGGGATGCCTGGGAAAAGCCTCATATCCTAAAGTTGCTCAAGTAATTTATGTATGCTTGTTTTAAAATGTTCTATTTCCTGGTACGGCCATTTTGTAGCTGGTCACATGACTGACGGTAGCCATTTTGCTAAAGTTAAAAAAAGGATACTTAGACCGCCATCTTAACTAAAGGTTACCGCATGGAAATCAGAGGTACCATCTTAGAAACAAGTTTTTCAGTTAAGATTTAAAATGTTAATGCTTCTATATATTACAGAAAGACCTTAAGGGAATTTAAATTTCTTTTTAAAACCAGTTTTTCAAATGTTTGATTTTATTAATGTTTGTACTTAAAGAGCTTCAATTTAGAATTATTTTTAAGCAAAGCCTGACAATGTAAAGTTCTTGTTTTGTAAAAGATGCTAATCTATTATGTTGGTAGCACACACCTTTAAGCTCAGGGTGTTGGTGACATACGCCTTTAAGTTTTGGGCGTTGGCGGCATACGCCTTTAATCCCAACACTAGGGAGTAAGAGACAGATGGATCTTTGAGTTCAAGGCCTGCCTGGTCCGACAGATCGAATTCCAGGACAGGCTCCAAAGTCACAAAAAAAAAAACCCTGCCTCAAAAAGAAGTTAAGCTACTGTTTAAGGAAGTTCAGCTGTATTACAGAAATAAGACTTTACCTAGCCACCTGTGTGCTTCTTAAAAACAGATAATGGGCCGGCTTATACCTCTCAAAAATTCCAACACTTCTACAGACAAGACATTGTGGAACGTGCCCATCACACACTTAAGTCTTATTTAATCAAACAAAAGGAGGGAATGGGAGCATCCTTACCCTCGGTGCCAAGAGTTGCAATATCCATGGCACTCTTTACCCTTAATTTTCTAAACACCGACGTTCAGGGCCATACAGCGGCCAAGCGTCATACCTCAAAACCTGATAGATCTAAGGAGATGGTAAAATGGAAAGATGTCTTAACTGGTCTTTGGAGAGGCCCGGATCCTATTCTCATAAGATCCAGGGGAGCGATATGTGTTTTTCCACAGGATGAAGAGAATCCCCTGTGGATCCCGAAAAGACTCACCCAAAGAGCCCCTTTGGACCCTCAAAAGTCGGAACTCCACCCTCTCCCCGGGAGTTGAGAGCCGCTATTATCCAGATTAACTCCTGTCCTTGACGGAGGGACTGTCATCATGGATTGCTTCAGCTGTCTCCTATTTTAAGGAAATGGGTGGAGGTGGGATTGTTTGATACAGCCGTTTGCTGCGGATTGATGTTGCTTCTCTGGCTGGTCTGTAAGCTCAGGGCTCAAACTAAGAGAGACAAGGTGGTTATCGCCCAAGCGCTTGTAGCTTTGGAACAAGGGGCTTCCACTGATATTTGGATAACTATGCTTAAGCAATAGGCCGCTGGCCAGACAGCTCTTGCACACCCGGAGCCTAGGCTCATTGCACAGGGTAGAGTGCCTGGCTTGAGCAGCCCATGAGGGATGTCGAGCAAGGCATCGCACAGAGAGTTGCCCAATATGCAGGCTTCTCTGGGAGGCATGTTGTCCTGCATAAGGGTTGCCTGCCCTAGTCTCCCTTTCCCAGAAAAACGGCAGAGGACAGGTCGAGAGCGCTTCGGGTCAAGCTAACAGCCTGATGGCGACTCTTGTACACAGTCTTAATATTTGATTGGGAAGGTACAACCTCTGCCTCTATCCCTCAACATTTGGGTGACCTATTTGCTTGTAAAAATATAAAGCCTTATCATTAATTAATAAAAAAAGGGGGATCTGTAGGGAGCCGTCCCTGCATTCTCCATTACAAGATGGCGCCTGCATCCGGCAGGCACCGAATGTAAACAAGATTATTGCGCAGGCGCTGGGTAAATTTCCATTCCTTGATCTCTGCCTATTCCGTGGCGTCATATGGCCGGATGAGCTGCAGCCAATCATGGGGTGACATGTCCAAGGCGGCGGTTGCCCTCCTTTATTAGGGGACGGGCTTCTTGGTTCAGGGTCTCCGCTCTGGTAAGCTTATGCTCTCCTCTCAAGATGCATTAAAGCTTGTCTGCAGAAGGATCCGAGTGTCCCGTGTATGATTTCTTGCTGGCGAGAAATACAGAGAGCGCGCGGGACACCCATTCCACTCTTTTGTCAATATGTATGTGGTAGGCATGTGTGTACGTCTGTCCCCCTGTATGTGGGGTGTGTGCTTGTGTACATGAATGCCAAAGTTAACACTGGATGCTTTCCTCGACCACTGTCTACTTTGTTTTTTTGAGTTAAGGTCTCTTGATGAACCCAGAGCTCAGTGATTCTAGGTAGTCTACCTAGCATGCCCTGGGAATCATATCTCTAACTCGAGTGCTACAGGTTTCCACCGTGATTACTAGGCTTTTACATGGGTTCTGGATCCCAAAGCTTGTCCTCACGCTTGCACAACCAGCACTTTATCCACTGAGCCATCTCTCCAGCCCATTTACTCTGTTCTCCATTGTATATTTAGATAATTAATTTGAATTATATACATGTTTAAACTTGAGCCAGCCATTTTACTATGTATTTTGTGTTCTGCTTATTTGGTTTTGCTTGTTGTTATAGCTCTGCATTCATTCTTCTTCCTTCTGATAGGGTATTTTAACTTAAAAAATCTTTTCTTCTTTGTGTGTACACATGTGTGTATATTTTGCCTCTGTGTGTGTGTGTGTGTGTGTGTCAGAGAGAGAGAGACAGAGAGAGAGAGAGACAGAGAGAGAGAGAGAGAGAGAGAGAGAGAGAGAGAGAGAGAATGCAGAAGTCTAGGGTTGATGTCAGGAATCTTGTTCAGCTTACTCTTCCAGTGAATTCTTTGAGATAGGTTCTCTCAGTCAGTCCCAGAGCTTACCAATACAGTCAGCCTCTAGCTGACTTGCTCCAGGGATATACTGTCTCAGATTTCTGAGCCTGGCATTAGATCAGGAGGGCTGCTAGGTATCCAGCATTTATGTGAGTTATGGGAGCTAAAAGCACTCACTGCTCTTTCAGAGTGAGTTCAATAACCTACAGCTACATGGGGGTTCAAAACTATAACTCCAGCTCCAGGGGATCGAACTCCCTCTGGACTCTGAGGGCACCTGTGCAATGTGTGATGCACACACATACATTTAAGCAAAATATGACTACTCATAAAATAAAAATAAACAGATCTTTTTAAAATAGAGTACTTAAAATGGTTATAACCCAACACTTTCACTGCTTAGCGATGTCATTGTAGATGAGGCTCTTCCTAGCACTTTTCATTGTGCCATTCACCAAATTGGGGTTTTCATTTTTATGTCTGTTTCTTCAATATTGTGCATGGTTCATACAAATGCTCCACACTTGGAAGATCAAGAGAGCTCTCTTCTCAGAATTTCACTTCTGCAGGCTTCCTTACAGCTCACTTGGACATCAAGAGGTACAAGGGAAGCTGAGAAATGAGTACTCTGTCCTTCAGACCCTCAAAGGAGAAGATGGCAAGAAGGAGAGTGTAGGAATGGACAGAAGTGAGCCAACAGCAGTTTTTACATAGTATTTTTATGTAGAAAATTAAAAGCATATTTTGTTGAGTGCATGGGTTGGTTGTAGTGACAACCAAAATATGCAAGAACTGTGCTGTGCCGGCCCTGTAAAAAGCACTTGTGACGTGTGACCATTAAAAGGAGTTAGGAGATGTCCTTACAAACTATTCAGGCTCTGATCCCTACATTGCGGGGGTGCCATGCTATAAACTAGACATCTTCACACTGAGAGGAGATGAGATTGTTAGTGTCAAGTGCGCATGTCTCCATCATAAACTCCTTCCCAGACACTTGGCTGTGTAGGGTGGGGGAAAGCACTCTCAAACTGTGCTTGATTGCATGAAACCCAAGTCAACCAGGCAGCGACCGGGAAAAAAATCGTCAAAAAGCAAGATTTGTTAGCAACCAACTGGAGATAGCAAGCTGCTAAACCAAAAGCCAAGATGGAGGTCAGGGAGCTGAGATTTCTGTTAGTCTCAGCCATTAAACAGCTATGATCTTTGACACATAATCAGCACCAAAGAAAACCAGTTTCCTAATCTTAAGGCCAGGGGGTATGCAGAAGATGTGGAGGGAGCAATGAGAGCATGAGGAGCTTGTGTCCTGTGGTAACTGATACCCCTGAAAGTAAGTGACTGCAAAAGTAACAAATCACGCTAAACCTTTCACCATGGCCTGTCAGAAAGAAAGGGCTGTGGGCAGCCCTGGCCTCTATCCACTACCATCTTTCATGGGAGATGATACAGAGCCAGTAAGTCTTCAGAATCCAATAAAGCTCTATCAACATTATCTTTGCACAGTTGGAGAAATAGTTTAGCCATGCAGTTTATGGAGCCCATCCCAACTCAAAGGCTGGAGCCCTTGTTGATCTCATTTTACAAAATAGAAGGACCAGGCCTTGAGATGAATCACAGTAGTCAGGAGGCTGTAACCATAGGCAGTAAAATCTGTCAGCCCAGAAATCACACACCACATGAAGGACCCCTGCAGGGGTACCACTGCCATCCCTAGCCCTCATGTAAGTTAGGACTTTCATTCCAGGCTCTGATGGATACTTTTTGATCTACAAGTTACAGCCATGAGACATTCAAAGAGTGGCTTAACCTCTTTGTGCCTTGGTTTCCCATCTATAAAATGAGAACAATGGTCACAAGCTCCCTGGAACACAACAAACACTCTCAGCATAGTGTCTAGTCTCTAAATCATGACTGTCAGAGAGGAAAATGGGGGACGATGATTCCATCTGCTCCTTAGAGTGTGGTGAAATTGAAGAACTCTGCTCCATGTCTGGGCTGTAGCTAATTACTGTCAGAGAGGAAAGTTTTCATTCTTTTGGTAATTAACTGAACTTTCAAGTAAATTTATAAACTGTTAGGTACTTAGTGACTTCGGAGTTTCTTTTTATTGCATTCATTTTACTTTGAGAATTGCATACGTGAGTACTGTGTTTACATCCTTTCCACCTCACCCTCTCTTTCTTTTAACTCCTCTCTCCATTCCCTTTCAAATTCATGACCTCTTCTTGTTAATTATTATTGTTACAAGAGCATGTATGTGTACATATAAATATACACTGCTGAGTCCATTTACTAATATATACATATACATATACATGTGTATGCACACACACACACACACACACACACACACACACACACACACACACACACAGTACTGACCACTTGGGATTTAATACCCTATCTGGAATCTCATCCTAGGGGAAGACTGATTGTCTCTCACTTAGCAGCCATTAACAGCCTGTAGCTCCTCTTCTATGGGGAGGACCTTGACGATTTTCCCTTATCCATGTTAGCATGTCAACTGGTGGAGTCATGGTGCAAGTCTTGTTTGGGTGACCATGCTGCTAAGATTTATGAGTGCCGTCCCCTGTCAGTTAAAGAAGATATAATCTCACAGCTGGTCCTCTGGTTCTTATAATCTTTTCATCCCCTCTTCCTGATGTTCCCTAAACCTTAGGTGGAGAGGTTGTTTTTGAGATGTACCAGTTTGTCCTGAGCATCCCACGGTCAGTTTTTCTCTATGTTCTGACCAGTTGTAGCTTTCTGTGATGGTCTCTGCTGCAAAAGAAGCTTCTTTGACAAGGGGTGAGGGCTGCACTTATCTGTGGATATAAAGGAAGTATTTAGAATGCAGTTGGGAATTATACCAGCTTAGGACAGTGGCAGGAGTAGGTTCCAAATTTGGTGAATACAGTTTCTCTGCACAGAAATGTATAGAAATGACCAAAGTAGGAAATTTACCATGAAGCTTGGGGAGGTTTCTAACAGAGTGTATTTCAGAAGACACACTTCATTTTGTAATGGACTTTGCCTGAATCCCTGATCTGTTCCCAGGATATCCTCTTCATGGGACTGGAGGACTGGACTAGCCCAAAAGACACAGATCACTATACTTAGATTAGACTGTCCTTCAGCTGGCAGTGGAGCTGAAGTCACTCTGAGACAGAACTTGAAGGGTTTTTAAAACTCTTCCTCTCCCATCTCCCTTGCTGAAACCCTTCTAAGATAGCAGATGGTGTGTTTGCAGTCCCTAAGCATGGGCATTAAAATGGATGGTGAAACAGTAGGAAAAAAGTTGGGTCATTCATCAGATGGTGTTGAGACAGCTGTCTAACCATTTGGAAAAACAAAGTTAGGGCCCTTTCTGAAAACAAAACAAACCACAAATGGCTTCGATATTTAAGGGCCAAAGGGGGCATGAAAATATCACAAGAATCTAGGCATGGTAACCTAGGTCTGTAATTCTACCACTCAGGAGATGAAGGCAGGAGAGCCGAGTCTGAGGCTAGCCTAGGCTACAACATGAGTGCTAGGCCAACTTGGGCCACCCAGTGAGACTGTCTCAAAATATCAGAAAAGGAAAAAAAAAAGAATTTTTCAATTGAATACAGGCATTAGTAGCCACAGGATGTATTAGAAGAAAAGGCTTGCTGGCCACGGCACTAAGAACAGGATGCTTACACATGAAACTCAAAACTTCTCTTCATATGAATGTCGAGTGAAAGACAGACAGAAGTACTTACACATATCCCTACCCCAATATAGCAAAATGACCGCAAACAAGATCTGTCTAAAGGAAAAAATAAATGAGGCCAGCAAACACGAAGTCCACCATCTGACATCCATCAGATTGATTAAAACTGTCAAGCAATGATGCTTCATGGCACAGAGACCAAGGCTCAGACAATGTGCAGGGGCACATATTAATGCTGGCCTTTTTAAATGTATGGGAAAGTTTTGAAGATCTCTTGGAGCCATGAAGGTAACCTTTTAAGTAAACAATCCTTGGCAATTTCTGGTATTATATCCTTCCAGCTTCTAATATTTTGTTCATAGAAAATTATCAGCATCGTGCCTGGAGATTTAAAGAATTGCCATAGTTTGTGATTTCAGTATATTTGCTTGTGGGGGCTGGTATCACCAAGTGTTGTTTACTATATGTGGAGTTAATCTATGAAGTGGATTACTATAAAAAATGCCATAGCCCTAATTGTTGATATATATGATACATATAAAAATGGCATAACAAAAAGAAATACAGTGCTGAATTTATTTGTGTCTAAGTTCAGTGCCTTGGTATATTTAGTATTTTTAACACTAACACTAAACAAGATGCCAATATACATTAAAATTAAGTACCCCCCCCCAGGCCTGGACTCATCAAGACTGTCAAGGTCATATAAACTTGGCATGAGTGACAAGCTGACACAGACCAGAGGAGCCTAGGGAGACCTGAAGCCAAGCTCAGTATGACATGGTAGGTTAATCATGGAACGAGAGAGCATGCTGGAAAGCCTGGTGGATCCAAAGAGTGTTTGGAGTTTGGCTAATGGTCGTATTCCAAAGCTGGGTTCAGTTTTGACAAAGGTACAACAGTAATGTAGGGTGTGGGCAATGAAACAAGGGGCAAGTGGGGACACTAGAAACTCTTTGTGATTTTTATATGAATGCCAAGTTCTACTAAAACGTTTATTAAAAGACATTAAGACTTTTAAAAATGTGTCTCTTAGAGGCGTGAGATTGAAAGACAAAAAGGCTTTCAGAGTCCATGTGTGGAATGCGTTCTCACTGCCATGCAGATTCTATCACAAAGGAGGAACTGATTCAAAAATAAAAATGTATCATAGATGTGTCTTTCTAAATATGGAATAACAGAAAGCAAATTACAACAAAGCATGATCTTATTTAAATGTGTTTTAAGGTTGAGTGTTTTGTTAGCTTTTATATTTCAGTTTTAAAAATAAACATAAATACCTATAGAATAAAAACTACTTCAAGTTGAGAAAACCCTTAAGGTGAGGAAAGAGCAGGTCTCTGTCCTTCAGAGCTGCTCTTAAGTCTCCAGTCTTAGGAGTTGGAATTTGATGTTTCCATTGGTATCTGGATCTACTACTAGAATCTTCTGCGCCATGTTTCCACAGCAATGATACATCCAGTTGCTTAACTTTCTTTAGGATCTTGCCTTTGAACACCAAGCACCAATGAACATTTAAAACTACAAACTGATGAATCTTTAAGTGGGGGAGGGCACACATTTCATTCTTAGCCTGAACTTGTTCCTAGGTTCAATGCTCAGAGCCACATAAATCGAGTGTGGTAGCATATGCGTGTAACCACAATGCATGGGATCCAGAGGTTGAGGATCAAAATTTCAAGGTCTCCCTGCTTCAAGAAAAAACTGAAGAGGTGGGTTGGCTGGAGATGGTTCAGTGGTTAAGAGCACTGCCTGCTGTATCAGGAGACTGGAGTTTGGTTCCCAGCACTCACATGGTAGCTTACAACTGTCTGCAACTCTGTCTCCAGGCAACAGGATATCCCCTTCTAACCTCAGTGAGCATACACCTACCTGCATACACACACACACACACACACACACACACACACACACACACACACACACACACACAAAATCTTTTTAAATTGGGGGTTACAAAAAAAGAGAGAGGTGTTCTTTGTTTATGCCAAATTAGACCTTTGCTCTTAGTGATAAAATTAAATGCTGTATGCATTCTTGTGACCATAATCCAAAATATCTCATCTCTACTCAGATAGTCCTGTCCAAGACAGTGAAGATGAAAGTCTTGATAGAATTAGTAAGAAAAGATAGAAGGAGACAAAGACACTAGTTTAATAACATGAAACTTTATTTCTGTTGGATCTGTTATTTATAATATGATTTTCAGAGAGGGGAACAGCCAGCTGAATGGGAGAAAAAAATAAAATCACTAAATTTAAACAGTGCTATTGCAAAATTGAAGACAAAATGTAAACAACCACTTTGCCTATTTCATGTTTATCACAGGATCTTGGTGCTACCATATTTGGGATAAATACCCCAATATTTTAATGCAAATGCAGTGGGTTTTATTATAACATTTTAGACATGTCTCCTCATAATGCAAGGCTTTCATCTGCCTGTCTTATCCAGAAATGAATTTGCTGGATGGTTTCCAGGCTGTAATTTGGATTTATAAGAATGTAAATACCACATTATAATTGAGTTCCCAGTAGCTTTTGAGCTCATAGAGATTAGGCAAGGCCAATGCCAGGCGACTTCAGACACCCCAGAGACACAACTACCCACTCCACATTCCCACAGGCTCTCTACTCCCCTGGGCCACATTTCAAGATCTGCTTCTATGAGTCTCAGAGACTGTGTGTGAAGTTCAAGGGCCTTCTTCACAGACACAGTGGTGTATGCCCAGGGAATATGACTGGGTCCTCTGGTCATTACAAAGTGAAACACAACGTGAGGGAATAAGTAAGAACACAGCCTTTCCCAAGAGCATCAACGAGGTGCATCTTACAGCCTTTGTACATGGCAAAAGTGTACCAGCAAGGCAAGTGGACCACAGAACATGAGGCATGGAAATTAACAGGAAATGAGAGAGGCAGTGCGGAGCAGGAGCATATGCTCTTGCAAAGGCCAGGCAGGAGATGGGAGAGAGGGTGTGATAAGACAGAGAACCCACCCGAATACAGAGCTGAAGAGAAAGGGTGAGGGTTAGATTATGAAAGGCCTGTGAAGGAGGGTGTTTTATCACAAGAGTGTAAGGGGTGAAATTGTAAAATTCACACAATGAAACTTTAATACTTCCACTTCTGAATGTGGCTATATTTAGAGACAGAATATATGGAGGAATAATTAACTTAAAATAAGGCCATAAAGATGAATCAAATCCCATGTGACTGATGTGTTTATAAAGGGATGTGCCACCTCAAGCTCCCGGCACTCTGCCTTCCCCACCAAGATGAATGGCATTCCTTAAGTGGCTTTCATCGGACATTTTGTTGCAGTGATGATGCAAGAAACTAATACAGTTGTCAGGAACAGGTGCAAATAATGAATAAGTCAAGTAAGAAAACAGCCCATAAGCCAGGTATGGTGGGGCATACCTATAACAACACCACTTAAGAGGTTGAGATGAGAAGGTTGTAAGTTCAATGCCAACCTAGTTTACACAGTGAAACCCTGTTTCAGAAAAAGAAAGAAAACATGAGAGAGAGGGGGGAGAGAAAGAGACAACGAGATAGAGAGAGAGAGACAGAGACAGAGAGACAGAGACAGACAGACAGACAGACAGACAGACAGACAGACACACACAGATAGGGCAAGGGGAGAAGGACCCTTTTCACATCCAAATTCTTACATTTGACCTCATTGTGAGAATGAGACTGGCCATATAGGAAACATGGTTCAGCTATTCCCTTTAATTCTTCCATCCCCTCCCAACCACTGGTTCCAGGTACACTCAGCTCCTCAGCCAGGTGAGGTCTGGAGTGCCCTGGGATGTAGAGGTCATACATATATAGCATGATCTCTTTCTTCCCCCAGCATGTGCTAGCTGCTCCAAAGACTGGGTACTATATTGTAGTAAAAACCGCCATGTCCACTTCTTGTTATGGGAACAGTCAGTCCAGATGCTTATACTGTCACAGTGCCCATGGCGCCATAGTTCCCAGAAGGAGAGGAACACTGGGAGTTTCCCAGAAACTTGGGAGACGTTAGGAGGCACCCCTTCGCAGTGCTTTCCCATGTGTGCTGTGGTTGAGAGACAGGGAAGCCGGGTCCTAAACATGTCAGTGCTTATAAACATCCTGGTCCTGGTCCCACGCTTCCAGCATGTTTGTTTGTTTATTTGTTTGTTTGTTTGCCCAGCAGGTAGCCCTCTCAGTATTCTGAGGTGTTAAAAGATTTTTTTCCCTCAGATTGAAGGGATTATATCTAATACTTCCCAACTCCATGAACAGATCACCATGGGCCAGTTTCATCCCTCATCATAGTGACATCACTGTCACCAATTCCATGAAGACCTGGGGGTAAGTCTTTGGCCAGAGCTCTACATAGGATCAACACAGCCTTGGTTTGTCTTTTTCTTTTCTGACTCTGAGCATTCTGCTAAGTCTCTGGCTGTGTGCAAAATCTAGAAAATCCGATTTATAAGCTTGGGAGATTCTGGACTATCTGTAGTGCAAGTAAAGTCAAAGAAAATGAACTCTTCATCAGGGACTTTGAAATCTGAGGTATGTGTACAGAAGAAACTACCCAGATCTGCAAAGTAACTTTTGCTAGTTATTTGTCTTCCTCTTGGTTGTATAGTTGACTTTGCCTCCCATACACACAAAGAATTGGAAAAGTAAAAAACAAAACCACTGCACCCACACTTATTATCATATACAGTGGAAAATGGCCCTGATGGACAATAATGCTGATTTATCAACCATTCCCTAAGTATCTTTTAAATCCATGACAATGCCTGTGTGATGGATGGGTTTAAGGGGGTGTGCTCTGTACCAGGACAGAAAATCTATGGACCACAGCCATGGTGTATGCATGCCTGGGAGAAATGACTGTGAGTGACCTGTGAGCAGAGAGGGCAGGAAGCTGTGTTGTTGCCTAGTCTGTAAGCATTCTAGTTCCTGCAAAGGCTGTAGCTGTCATCACTCTGGCAGCCCCAGCCTGCAGATATGGGTAACACAAAAGGAATAAGATATTAAAATCCTGCCAGGATTTGAGACCTGGCATAAGATTGTCTCGCTTTTTAGAAGGAAAAGACTTATAACATGAAAATGGTTGTTTATGTTGATATTCAGCTTAGGATGGCAGTTTTGCCAGCTTACTGGTTCCATCAAGAGCAGAAAGCTAATATGTAGGAGATTACAGAAAGGCAGGAGCCTTTAGCCTTTGGGCAGAAAAGAAACAGAAGAGAGCCAGGCATGGTGAAGAAGTCGACAATCCTTAAGACAGTTATGAGATCCAGTTTGGAAGCAATGGAGAAATCCACAGCCAATCATGCAGCTATGTCCCCATGAAACAGGGCATGGAAGGTGATGTTGAAAAGGGACCTGGACCTGAACTGCCAGAGAATGGGGAATAAGGTGTCTCCCATGTTCAGGTCCACTTGATTCTGAAGCCTTCTATGTAATATGAGATTTCCAGCCTGGTTCCACAGAAGTCTCAGCACCCCCAAATAAACACACAGGCTTATATTAATTATGAAACTGATGGCCAGTGATGTGGGCTTCTTATTGGCCAGCTCTCTCTCTATTAATTATTAACCAATCTCTATATTTCTAAGTATTTCCACGTGGTCTTCTCTTGCCGGAGAAAAGGTCTGGACCTATTACTCCTCTGGAGTCCTACATGGTAATTGACTCTGTTCACACTTCCCAGAATCCTCCTCATCTCCTAGTCCTACCTATCTTACTTCCCTATTGGCCAAAAGTGCTTTATTCATTAACCAATAAGAGAAACATATACACAGAAGACCATTTCCCATCACTTCTAAGTGACTGCTTCATGTTTCAATATGACTCCAGTCTGAAGAGAAAACAGCTGCAGAGAGCCATACATATGATAGAATTCAACCCTGTTTTCAAGAATAGAAATGGAGAAGCTGAAATTCCAGGGTGTACACCCCACAATAACAGATATAGCACTGCCCCATGTCCACTTACCTTCACCTTCCCATTATCTTTACCATCCATAGACTGGCTGATTTAGGAACAGCTTAGTGACCTGATTGGGAGTATGAAGCTTCCTGTCTGTCCTTGGAAATCTGGTACTGAAGGCAGGAAGGCAGGCTACTGTTGGCAGCCTGTGAGTGGCAGACAAATCCAGCAGCCCTCCAGGCAGTACTTCAGACTATTCTGTGCTCACTGGTCCCCAGGGGTATTGTGAAAATGGAGGTTCTGATTCAGATGGTCTAAGGTGAGGCCTGAGATTTCTCATTTCCAGGCGATGCTTATGCTGTGGGTCCAAAACACCCTCTGTGGCAAGTCAACTCTTTGTAGAACACCCAGTTTATGTAGAAGAACCCCATGTCTCACTCTAACCTAATGCCATGGAGAGAAACCATCAGCTGTAAAAGCAATGACTTATCTCATGGAAGACATGGGTTTAACTCTAGAATGTCTGTGCTTGATGACTGAGACTTACATAGGACCAGCAATGTAGAATGGAGAAAGAAGACATTTGCTTATATCATCCCTCTTACACATAACAGCTAGAAAAGGCCATTTTGCAAAATGTTAACTTTGCACCAGACCCCACATTTTCTGGTAAGCTATTCTGGCTTGACCTTCCAATTTCCAATACACTTTGTTGAAAAAGGGCTCTGTCTTTTGTAGGTTTAAATAAAATCCCCATTCTGTCATTAATTTTCTGTGTGCCATTGACAAACATGTTCCACCCTTCTGACTATCAGATGAGAAATGCACAGGATTGCATGGATTCCTCTGGGAATCCTTTCAGATCTGTTGCAGAACGCATGGACACATAATCTTACAAGTAGCTGGGGGGATGAAGACACCTCATTCAGGGATGGCATTGGTCATCAGTATTAATACCTGGGGTGTCACATTAGTGAGACTGGAGAGGCGAGGATGCAGTTGGAGGCAGAGTTCAGACAGAGGAGAGGGTCAAATCCTGCCTCCTTACATTGCATGAGTCATCTGGAATTAGGAAATGACTTAATGTGCCTGAGTTTCAATTAGAAAGTCCATCAAACCTGATCTATAAAATGGATATGAAAATACACCACAGTTGCTGAGATGTCATCAGTAGGGCAGCCCTGGATTCTGTTTTTGAAGAGACAAGCACATCTCCCTGGAGGTGAGAGTTTCAATGCTGCGAACAGGACAGACCCAGCTGAGTTCAGATGGTCAGCCATCTTAATGCCACAAATGCCACCTGAGATCAGCCAGCAGAGCACACATTCAATCTCAACAGATGTCAGTCCTGGTTAATGATAGTTCATAAATAGAATGTTTTCACACAGGGTCCAACCAGTGTATGGGCCCAAATTGCCTTTTCAATTGCTAATATCAACTTCCTTGAGGCATATGGTTTCATTTACTGAAAAGGGGAGGGAGCTGTGCATGTGTGACAGACATGTCAGGCAATAACAACTGCCTCTCTGGAAGTACAGTTTTGTATCAAAGGATAGCAACACTGTCAAAGACAGACCCGGATCAGCGGTGCAGCTGAGCTGTGGGCAGACAGTGGCAAGGCTCAACTATCCAGCTGAATGTGGCTCCAGCTGGGAATGTGAGCAGCTGCCCTTCCTAACCCCGATGTCATATGCCAGCATCCTTCTCTTTCATCAAAACATTCCAGAGCTCATCTTTGTTGTATCACATATACACATGTCTCGTAGGATTATCAAAGGGTCAGTCTCTCATTGTTGTCTTAGGAATGGGGAGAATTAGCCTGTTAGAATGTCTCACAGACATTCCTTTGCACAGGCAACTCCAGAGATCTCAGAAACTAGAGTCCTTTCATGGACCCACCCCCTATAACTAGCTCTGCTTGTAGGTCTTCCTCGCTTGAGCCATCCGTGGCTATGAGCTCTGAATACCAAACAACCCTCCATAATGCTCTTTATTTTGCTTTTGAATCAGCCAGTCACTCCATCTCACACTCTCCACCTTCAATTAACACAACTGCTGCAGAATTGTGCCTGTGGTGAGCAAGCTATAACACACCCTTTCATTAACTTCAGATCTAGGGTGACCGGGACACTCTCATTTGTTCAACGCTGTATCCATGTATACCTCTTGTCCTTGTCTAATACTCAAACATCCTTTAAGAAAACATTCCCAGTTTGGAGGAGAAACTTTAAACCATACTATCTGAGCCAACATCAAACAAGACTGAAAGCCAGTCTTGCTAGACAGCATGATATTTTCATAAAACAGCCAACTGTAGTTATGATTTCAGGAGGAAAACCCTCCTCAATGAAGCATGTGGAAGTCAAACATCACAGTGAAGAATAAGTGCTTTTGAACCAGATTTCATTGTTTGCAATATAAGGTACCCAAACACAAACTTGTGATGTAGGAGCTGAATTGTAACCTGTACTGAAGGGAAATAAATAGAAAACCATATAAGTAGGCTATGATGGTTAATTTCAGTTGTCAACTTGAAGAGATCTGGAATCACCTGGAACACTGGCTTTTAAGCATGTTGTGGGAGATTATCATGATTATGTTGATTGAGATGGGAAAAATCTGCCCACTGTGGGTGTTGCCATTCCCTAGGTTGGGATTATGACTGCATAGAAGAGAGAAAGTGAGCTGGGCACAGCAGTCATTGCTCTTCTTTTATGGCTGTTAATTTGATGTGATTGCCACCTCCAACTCTTGCCTGTGCTTTTCAGACTACAAGACCCAGATGTGGCTGTGAGGAAGTAATATCCTAAGCCTCTGGAGGTACCATCAGAGATGTTCTCAATCACTCCTAAAGGTCCATACACTCCTCCGGGGGTAATTCTAGATGGTTGGTAGAAAGTCTCAAGTCTGAACAGTATTACCAGTATGTGTGAAATTGTGAAAATACTGTCAAACCTAAGATGCTCCAGCACTTGAGAGTGGGGTAGTATGTATAGAGCTAAATAAACACATTTCCCTACAGAATGAAAAGTAAAATTTTTAAAAATATAGAGAACACACCTGAATGAGGATCCAAGTGGACTGGAAACCATGCTCCAATTGCACATTTCGAGGAGAGAATCAATAGAGAGAAACACATGTCATGGAAAGTCTGTGATGAGAACACTGGTTGCCATCGAGCTGGAGGAAAGCCCAGATGTTCACAAAGCAGGGCAAGGGTAGCACATACTATCTGCCATCTGTGCCCGGGCTACTTGTGTGACCAGGCATATCTTCCACCATCAAACTATAAATCTGAGAAGCTATTTCTTCCCCTCGATAAAAGGGCTAGTTAAGAAGCGGGAGCTTACAGATTGAACTTCAGTAAAAATTATCTGTGCTTTCTTCTTTATCTTAACAATAAAAGCGAGTGGATTTCCTACATTTCATATACTGTTGCTCGCATATCTGGAACACTTATAAATTTCGTTAGATTTCGAGTTAGTTGGGATCTAGTCGTTTCTGTCATCTTGGTTTAATCTTTGAAGAATGATTCATTCGGGTTGCCGTTTTTTACTTCATCGAATTTTTAATCGTGCCACAATAATGTTTTTGAAAAGACCCATGGATTTCTATCGCCTAAGACATGCAGTTCCCGGTCTTCACATTAAAGGCCTTCATAATCTCACCCAAGCTTGCTTCTCAGCCTCAGCTCTTTGCTGTCCAGAAGTCCGGATTACTTCTCAGCTGCCAAGCACAGGCTGTTCGTTCTTCGCACTGAACATTGCTCTGCCCTCCGACAGCGCTTTCCTCTCAAAGCTTTCCTTGTGGCAGAGTCTCGGGGCCGGAGGAGCCGCTTTCTCCTACTCCTGGAACCCTCTCAGAATCTTCAGCTCCTAAAATCTTCTGCTCTCAAAGCTCTCTGGCTACCAGAATCTTTGCCTCCCAGAATCCTCTGCTCCTAGCATCCTCTGCCCCTGGAATCTTCTGCTCCCAGAATTCTCTGCTCTTAATGCTGGCCTATCGCAGATCCCATTGTCCCTTACAAGCTGCGTATATGACTCTTGTGGTATAAGGCTGTGAGAGGCATGAGGACACAGACTGCCCCATTCTGTTTTATACCCCTGGCTTTTAAGATAGAAGCCTGGCACATGGTAGATATTCAACAAATCTTGGTAGAAAAAAAATTTTAATTAATGGATTCTCCGTTGCATCTCAGAAATGAAGAGGCTGAGTTGTCCTCTAGATACTGGGTATTTCTTTGTTCTGTTTTAAATTTATAAGCTTACTTAACCGGTTGTAAAATAAAGAGTACTATAAATCTTTTAAGAGTAAATCTTTTTAGTTTAGCATGGCTGGTTAAGCACATGTTTTTAATCCCCTTCCCTTTCCAAAGGTCCATAGAACTGCCATTCTCTCACAGACCAAAAAAAAAAAAAAAAAAAAAAAGAGCAGAAAATCTGCATTAGCTCTGCAAAGTAGGAAAGAGTGCTGTGCCCATGAAAACAACTTGGAGGAATTCCTGCTAAGCATGCTGCAGATGCAGGGAGCTACATGGAACTCACTCAGTTACAGGCTGGCCAAACTGCCCACACCTGAGCAATGGGTGGAGAGCAATCCTCAGAGATGCTGGTGGACTGTCCATGAAACATACTGAAGTATTTGAAGTATTGCCAGGATAGAAGAAAAGATGAGACAGTTGACAAAAGTTGAGAAAGAGAGACTTTAAGGGGCAATTCAATTTTTTTTTAAAAAGCTGTCTTAAAAAAATTTAAGACAATCAGGTAAATGGCAATGCAGACTGGATACCTTTTTAAGTACAAATCCACTAAGAATCTTCTGCTTTTATAAAATATGAAACAATGGTGTGTCAGTCAGCTTCCCATTGCTGTGACACATGCCTCACAGAATTGGCAACTTAAAGGGACAAAAGGTTAAGCTGGGTATGGTGGCACATGCTTTTAATCTCAACACCTGGGGACAGAGGCAGGCAGATCTCTGTGAGTTCGAGGCCAGTGTGGTCTACTAGCTCCAGCTAGGGCCTAGGGCCTCTGCGCAAAGAAACCCTGTCTAGAACAAAAAGGAGAAGGAGAAGGAGAAGGAGAAGGAGAAGGAGAAGGAGAAGGAGAAGGAGAAGGAGAAAGGTTTATTAGGGCTCACAGTTTCAAAGGTTTCATCCTATTGCTCTTTGGCCTAGCTGTAGCACAGTCCATCATGAAGGACAGGGAGCAGATGAAGTAGGCCCATTGACTTCCTGGTCAGGAAGCAGACAGAAATAGGGATATGGAGTCTTAATATTCCTTCAAGGATGTGCCTTGGATAACTTAAGTTGCTTTCACTAGGCCCCACCAGAAGTCCACAGGTTCTGTCACATTCAATAACACCACCACCTGGGGACCATGTCTGCAGCACTAACTTGTTCTGTAGGGCACATTTAAGATCCAAAGAATCTACAAAAAGTGGATCTTGAAGGTAGCCATTGACAAAGAAACATTACTGAAACATGGCAAATCCCCACTTTTTGTAGATTCTGAGTTTGTAAATTCTCCTCCTCATTACATTTATTTACAGCAGCTAAAGCAATACTTTCAGTGAGTTCTTGGTCATGAGTGAATATGCAAAGTGGCAAAAAGTAGAAAATACCATTCAGTGTATATTCAATGGCCAGCTGGCATTGAAAAAGGGCGCAGTTAACAAGTATCGCTTTTCACTTTCTATTTAGTGTTGTGGCATTTGCATTTCCATGCTTTTTAGAAATCCCCCCCATGCGTATATACATATATGTTCCTGTGTCTATGTGCATGTATGCAGGCAGCCACAGCTATGATGTTCTTGTGGGCCTCAGAGAACAACCTCAAGTATAGATCCCCCACTTGCTCCTTATCAGGGAAGTTACTATTGGTTACTACTGTTCTGTATGTCAGGCAAGCAGGGAAGCAGGGGTGGTCAGCAGGAGCCTCTAGAGCAGTGGTTCTTAACCTGTGTGGCGGAGACCCCCTTGGTGTCACATATCAGATATTTATATTACAATTTATAGCAGTAGTACAATTACAGTTATGAAGTAGCAATGAAATAATTTTATGGTTGGGGTTCACCACAACACGAGGAAATGTATTAAAGGGTTTCAGTGTTAGGAAGGTTGAGAACCACTGCTCTAGAATCTGGTGATTCCTCTGTCTCTGGCTCCTATTCCAGCAACTACCCTGGAGTCAGAACTTTACACAAGTTCTTGGGATACAAACTCAGGGACTTGCACTTAGGTGTCAAGTGCTTCAGCCTCTGAACTGTCTCCTAGCTCTTGGTGATGCTTCTCAAAGTGGATGGTGATCTTTACAATACTCCCCAAATATCCTGAAGACCCATCTCAGTGTTCCTCCTCAAGGAGGTGCTAATCTGACTCACATAGGAACCTTATTTCAGCATGAGTGACAGGACTGGTGCCTGGGAATGGAATTCTGCGTTAATGAAACAGCAGTGTGTGATAAGATATTTTAAACAGAAGCATATAGAAGATAGGGCTACACACTGTTCAGCTGAGCTGGCAACTCATAGGAACCTCAACATAGGACAGATGACTTCATATTTACTGATCAATTGTTCAGAGATAACATTTTAGAACATAACTACTGTAGCATAGATAAAAATACAAGACTGTGATGTGCTATAAAATAATGCAGGGTGGCAGGAGGTTGGAAGGTAAATGACACAGGTTAGTTCCAGTGACTCTGTGATGGGGGTCTGGCTGTTCACTGTACTGTTCCCTCAATCTTTGTAAACATTTGGGGGTTCCCATAGAAAAAGAGTTTGATGGTAGAAAGGGAGAGAGCAGAGAGAGAGAGAGAGGATAATATAGCAGAAACTCAAGCTTGGGTTTTCTACAGGCATTAAAAAAAACGTTCAATGCATTATATAAAGAAATATAATTATTTAGAAGTTGGATGAATTAAATTTCATGTTAAGTATAAATTATCCAGTGCCATGAAAAGTCAGTATATACAAATCCACAAAAGCAGCAGACAGGGATTGAGTGTGGGCTTTATAAGTTGTAAGGTAATATAGAAATGTCGATGTTGCTTTTAGAAAGTGAAAGGAAAAAGGCAAGGACTATCTAAATAAAAGACTCTGTGCGGCCATTCAGCTACAATAGATCTCAACTTCTAACCTTTGTGCTTGTTCATCTCTTCTAAACCTGCCTCAGACCTTGGGAGAGCTCATTTAGAGAGCATGTAATGGATCAAATCCAAGGGCAAATGCCCTCTTATAACCCTACCTGTCTCTCCCATGCTTCCTCAACAGGCCCTACAGATGTCACACACCAGTAACAGTTTTGCCAATCTAGAGCCTCCCTCTCCTGGCCAATACATTCCAAGTGCTTCCAAGGACCCCAGCACTCCACAGGTTCTGAGTATGATGGACAGGCCTGGCAGGAATGAGGATATCCTAATAGTCTGTGTCCCTGACTTGGTTATATGGACTGTTGAAATGAAGCCCCCCATATAACTGGAATCGCCCCTGGGAACTTCATGAAGGGAGAAGGAAAAGGATAATGCCTGGTGCCAGCTAGAGGGGGAACTTGCCACACTGTGAACTATTTGTCAGGCCGCTTTACAGGGAAGGCCATTGACAAGGCAGTGACTGGCTAATGATGGGTTAATTAGGCTTGTCACTTGCTTTCTGTTCCAATTAAGTCATGAATTTTGTGTGGCCCTGTGTGTTGTGGTGAGCAAAATGGAGGTCAAAGGACAACTTGCATGAGTCAGTTCTTACCTGGTCAGGACAGGGTGCATCTCTTGTTCCTGCTGCAGCACAACTTGCTCCAGAAGTGGCTCAAGGGCTTCTGGGCAAGTCTCCTGTCTCTCCCTTATGCCTTCGTATAAGAGCTCTGGGATTACCAGGAAGGATCCATTGCATCTGGCTGTTTACATAGGTTCCTGGCAAGCAATTCAGGTCCTCAGGCTTGCATGGCAAGCACTATTACCCACTCAAACATCTCCCCAGACCTTGCTTTATATTTAAACTCTGCACCCATGTCAGGATCCCAAACACAGATGGGGAGAGTGGAAGGTGCCTCTGAATATCTTTGTCCCTGTTGCTACAGTGAAACACAGCTCTTTTTTTCTGCCTTTCACTATTAACTTTGCTCTCTCAATTGGCTTATGGCTGGTTAGGGCTGCCTGGGGGACAGACTCTGACACTAACTGCAGTGATGTCAAGAGCACAGAAAGAAGGCTGGCTTCAGGTTCCAGGACTGGAGGAAGGCAGGGAGGACTTGCTTCAGGGTCCAGGGCTGGAGGGAGGGAGGGAGGGCTGGCTGCAGGGTCCAGGGCTGGAGAGAGGGAGGGCTGGCTGCAGGGTCCAGGGCTGGAGAGAGGGAGGGCTGGCTGCAGGGTCCAGGGCTGGAGAGAGGGAGGGCTGGCTGCAGGGTCCAGGGCTGGAGGGAGGGAGGGAGGGCTGGCTGCAGGGTCCAGGGCTGTTGGGAGGGAGGGCTGGCTGCAGGGTCCAGAGCTGGAGGAAGGGAAGGCTGGCTGCAGGGTCCAGGGTTTCGGCTGCTGCATATCGCAGCTCCATTCTTGAGTTTTATATTTGGGGTTTCAAAAAGATTTCACAAGAGGAAAAAAATGTTCTGCTTCTAGGGGAAACACAGAACAAGCTGAGCTTTTGACACTCATTTTATGATGTGGGCATGGAAAAGCCTAATGTATATATCTCCTGGTGGATCTGGTGGATCCTGGCCAACTTCTAGCTCATTCCAGGTGAGTCACTCACTCTTAGTCAGCATCTGCTGTTCTCTGTTCTACGGAAAATTACAATAACCAAAGCAAATGCTCATTTGGAGTCCAAATTAATGTGTCTTCTAGCTCCTTTGATAAAGAGGTGTGATTTCTTGGTCTCTGGGTAGGAATTTGCTTTTCGATATGGTTGGGTGTGTTTCCCCAAAGTTCCGGTGCTAGAAACTTAACTCCTCAAGGCAGCAGTGTCAAGAGGTGAGCCTTGGCAGAAGTTCTTGGTCACAGTAGCAGCACCCATGAGTGGACTGGTGCCTCTGTTTTGTGAGTTTTCAAAGAACTGGGTCACAGGCAAAGGCAACTTTGAGTTTTGCATGTTCTGCAGTTCCATTTCTGATTTTGTATGTTTGCTTATTTCAATGAGGCAGGTCTCACTCTGTAGCTCAGGCTGGCCCCTAGCTTATAATGTTCTGGCCTCTGCCTCCCTGGCTCTGGATCACAAATGTATGCCACTTCATCCTGCCAATTCCCTTCTCCTTTCTACCATGACACAGTCCAACACCTTCCTCATACATAACTATCAGATAGTAGCCATCCTAATCCACAGAACATAGAAATATAGCCCTTCTCACTTTGAAAATTGTGGATCTCTGATAGCAACAGAAAACAGTAAGGCTCTTGCTCACTGCAGTAGTAGTGTATAGCAGTAATGGTTGTAATAATATTTGCCATTTAAGGCATTCAAAAATGAATGAGTGGTAAACACGAAGGTGTGGGGTAGGTTTTTATAAGTCCTGGAGCTCTGCTCATACCCAGAAAGTGTCATCTCATAGCTTGACATGTACCACAAGGGATGTTGAGCAAATGATGGCCAAGTCTGGTTTTCTCCAGTCAGTCTTCCAGTGGCTACTGTCTGTAGATTATTACATCTTATTCTCACTTTATTTTTATTCTCATTTCTTAGTTATCCCAAGCAGGTTTTTAAAAGTTAATGCATGCCTAGAAATAAAGCAAGATCAGAGCAGTGCCTTTCTGTGGAGCACATGGGCAGGATGTATACACAGCTTCTCTTGGCTCTGGATGGCACAGAAGCCACTGCCATTTTCTTAGGGGAAATCTCTTTGAGTGACAGCCCACCATGGATTTTTACTGTGCTTCCATAATTTTAACTTAGAAAATAGACTCTGTCCATGGAATGGATCCTGAGAGTCAAGTCCTTGACCTTGCACATCTAGATATAAGGAGAAAGGTTCGAAGAAAATGCTAAAGAAAGAAGAAAGCCTCATGATTCATCTCTTATACCTCTGTCTAGTTCTGATCAATATTTGTTCACTGTTTGAGACAAAACCCCTACATTTTCTCCACTGGGAATTCTTAGAGGATATTCCACTTTTTCAAAAATCAGTTTTAGGAAGATATTCCAGCACTATTAAGAAAATAATATCTTGGGGGCTGGAGAGAGAGATGACTCAGCAGTTAAGAGTGCTGGCTGCTCTTCCAGAGGACTGGGGCTGGATTCCCAGCACCCACATGGCAGCTTACAACTGTCTGTAACTTCACTCTCAGGGAATCTGATTCCCTCTGCACACACTCATGTGGTCCACAGATACATGCAAGCAAAACTCTCGAGTGAAAAAGAAATATGTGTGTTTTAAAGAAAATGTTAGCACCCATGAGGCTGGAGCAAGAAAATTGCAAGTTCCAGAAATATTCTGGCAAGACCATCTTGGGGCAGCGGGAAAAGAGGGGGAAGAAGAGAAAAGAAATAAAAGACCTTAGCAGGCCATCTGGAAATGAAAGCAAATGCAGACTATTTATAATACATAATTTAGGGTTCAGTAAAATGTATAGTTCAGTATTAAGAGGTAAATATACAGAGTGATGGTTCCAAAAGAAGTTTTGAATTCTTTGGTGCTGTTTTAAGAGAAAGGTGAAATTAATTTATCCAACTGTTTTATACAACTAAAGTTATCAAAAATGTGGTGATGTCAACACCACAAACACGATGAGCATAAACATTAAGGAGATTGCTTACATTTTTTTCCATACTGAGCCTTAAAAATCCTTGAGACTGGGATGGTGAGAAAGTTCAGTCAGTAACGTGTCATTTTACAAGCATGAGGTCCCTGGCTTGACCTCAGCACCACAGAAAAATCTGGGTGTGGTGATGTGAGGATGCTCTTATAAATCCAAGCAGTGGGAAGGCAGAATTGGGAGGATCACCCTGGAGCTCTCAGGCCACACCCATCCCAGTCTAACCAGAGAAGAGGTCCCAATGAGAGTCCTTCTCTTAAACAATACATTGGATGATTCTGAGGATAACAACCAAGGTTGACCTCTGGTCCCCACAGGCATGAATGTATGCCCTCAGAACGTAAAAACAAACCCCTAATTTTCAGCACATCTAAGTCTGGGTGTTAAATAGTCAAAGACCACTCAAATAATCAAGTCGTTTGGTAGGATGGTGCTTTCCACACCTTTGGTTTTAACATTGGTATGGACTGAAGTTCAGTACCTTTCAGATTTCACTCCCTTGCTTGCATGGTACTGGTCGGTGCTCAGCACACGGGTCTAGTGGGTACCATACTGGAGAGCAGGAGTTCATGGTGGGAACTAAGTAAAGATGTTAGAGAGATCCTGTGTGAATGGAATCAGAGCAGAGCCTGCCAATTTATGGAGGAAGAACTTCTAGGAAAAGAAAAAAGAATGAAAAGGTGCCAATAGCTCTGGAAGTAAGATTGCAAATACAGATGCACATACTATCTTCCTTGGACTCACCTTGGGAAGAGTTACTTACTCAAGGAATGTCATCAAGATATGTATGTGGGGTGCAAAGTTTCTAAAATACATATTGCTGTCCCTTTCTGGTGATCATCAGCACAAAACAAAATTCATCTCCTTTATGAGAAATAAGGAAAAGTAGTTGAACTCTCCGAGTGTGACCTTGCAATGAACATGTGGGTCCTTCTGGCTTTGTGAGGGCAGCACTCAAGAGAAAGTGCAGAGCAGGGTGGATTTCTGGATACCTTGTGGCAGCAGATGGTGCTGCATCCTCTCGCCCGCCCTCCCCAGCAGGGTTCACGGTGGCCCTGTGCATTTAGCTAATCTCAATGTTATTTTCTGCTCGCAGTTTTCTGGACAGCTGACACTTCTGACAGTGATAGTAAAAGTAGGCTCCCAAATGGTGTTGTGCAGTCCACTCAGAGCCAAGCAAATGCAAGAGAGTCTGCCTTATCTCTCTTGTTTCTCGGGGGAAGTGAGACAGAGGCGTGGGAGCTGCTATACAATCTCACCCAGGGGCCTGGCGTCTGGCAGGACCAAATGGCAGCTGGCTAGATGGCATCTTAAGTGGGCCCTATGCTCCACGGGGCAAGGAGGACCTGAGACACATGAAGGTTGAGGGACAAATGCCCCTAACTCAATGCATATGGAAGACCCCTTGTATCTACACTGTGCACAGAAAGCAAACTGCCTATTGTGGGTGACTATTGCTGAACTGAATGAAAATGATCGATGGGTAGGGGAAGCAAAAACATACTTGTCGGGATGATGAGCTGAGAGTCTTTTAAGTTTCTTTTAATAAAATTTCCTTTACTAATTTTCATTCATTAGAAGCTGTGAAGCGGAGAGCAGGCAGGATGGCTCAGGGGGTAAAGGCACTGCCAGCCTCTCTGGCTGATGACCTGCATTTAATAATCAGGACCCACAGATTAGAAGGAGAGAAATGCCGAGGGTTGTCCTCTGACCTACACAGGCATGTCATAGCACATGTGCATGGCTACACACAAATGAGAGTTGGGAAGCAAAAGAGTTAGTGCATTTAAATTTTTAAAATTGTATTTAATTAACATTTTTTCATTTATTTTACATACCAACCATAGTTTCCCCTCCCTCCTCTCTTCCTATTCCCACCCCCCAACACACTCCCATCTACCCCTTTCCCCATCCACTCCTCCTCCAGTCTCCATTCAGAAAGGGGCAGGCCTCAGATGGGTTTGAACAAAGCATGGCACGTCAAGTTTAAGTAGGACCAAGCTTGCCCCCACTGCATAAAGGCTGAGGAAGAAGTACTCCAGCTTGGGGAACAGGTCCCCAAAGCCAGCTAAGTGCCAGGGATGAGCTCTGATCTCACTGCTAGGAACCTTACAAACACTTTTGAAAGTTTCACCCTATCTAGGCTTTAAGCTCTCATATTTCCTGGATTCTCCCAAGCAGGCCTTGAAAAGGTTGAATCTAGGCTTGATATGCCCAGGCCCCTGCCTCAGCTGGTCCCCTGAACTAAACCCTAATGAGAACACCATTGAGTCTTTAAAGAAAAAAAAACTTTCATTTGCAAGCATGTGGATGAACCTGGAGACACCAGTTAAGTGAAGTCATCAATGATGTGGCAAAACAAATCCTGTATGAGCCTGTGGATATGAGAAATCTACAGATGTCAGACTCTTGGCAACCGTGAGTACTGGGAAGCAGGAGCTGGTGTCAGGAAATTTGGGGAGATGTCAGGGAAAGGGAAGAATGAGTCCAAGGAATTTATTGTCTGTAAGACAGTGCTGTGCACTGTTCCTAAGATCATTGAGCATGGGTCTACAGTGTTCTTGCCCCCAAAGCCAATGTATGCTGTGAGAGTGATTAAGCCATTCTACATGTACAAGTGTTTCAAAATATCGTGTGTATAATTGTCGTCAATTAAAAAATTCTACAAGGGTGAGTGTGTGCCTTCCTTCTCCATCAGGTGCCCCATAAACCTTACTCAGAATGTATAATAAAAAAATGTGCTGAATGAAGATCCACAGTCATATCATAAGCCACAGCCTAAACTTCAAGGCATGAGAACACTTGCAGAGAACCCAGCTGTCTGCTTCAGGTGGAGACCTTGAAGGTATTTCCAGACTCACCTTAGGAAAGCAGCTGTAGGCAGGGCAGGGACACTATTTTGTAGTTCAGCTGACTCTAGATTTTTCAATCCAGTTGTGTGTGTGTGTGTGTATGTGTGTGTGTGTGTGTGTGTGTGTGTGTGTGTGTGTGTATGTGTACTTGCCTAAAACCACTCTTTCTTTTCTTTTCTTTTCTTTTCTTTTCTTTTCTTTTCTTTTCTTTTCTTTCCAAACGTTTTATAGACAGGGTTTCTTTGTGTAGCCCTGACTATCCTGGAACTCACTCTGTAGACCAGGCTGGCCTTGAATCCAGAAATCTTCACCTGCCATCAAAGTACTGGGATTAAAGGTGTCTACCACCACTGCCCTGTGTCTGCCTTGAGATTTGTCAGTTCAGCCCAGTCCTTCCTGTAACACTAACATTGAATACTAGTGTTACCCTAACTAGGTGTTGATGGTTATAGAGGGAGAGCTGAGCTTGGACTCTTCTCTGTGCTAAAGATGGGTCTCTTGACCTTCTAGTCATACCTCATGTTTGCATCTTCTGGCCTTCGATAATAACATCCACAACATCAAGAGGCAGAAAGCAAAGCCAGCTGCATCTTTTCCTTCAGGTGGAAGGTTTTTAACTGAGTCCAGTGATGAGCCAGGTTTGTAGCCATCAGCCCTACCTGAAGACTGGAGCTGCCTCTAGCATACAGGGTTCTGCTCCAGCTTGACGGACCACTGCTGGTAGGGTAAAAGGAATTTTTCCATTAGGGGGACCTTGAACCCAATCTCTACCTCTCTAACAGCAGGAAACCTCGGTGAACGAAACTAACACCTCTGGCCAATGCTGGCTGACTGGTCTCACCAATGGTCCCACTCTAACCACTGGACCACATAGCCAAATGGTCCCTGTCCCTTACATATATGGCCTTAACAACTTATATTCAAACTTGGATCACTTCTGCCAGAAAAAAGGAAGAGAATGCTAATGGTAAAACTCAAGCCAAACCTCACTGAGCTACCAGGGTGGTTCATTTAATGTCATTTGGAATCTTTGAAAGACAAGGCTGCTCCATTAAGGGCTAGAAAGTAGCCCCACCTTCAGTGATGTGTTAACATGTTTGTTGAGGAGCTCATTCTCATCTGCTGGGGTTTCCCCCCTTCTGTCTGGGACTCCTGAAGTCAGAATGACTCTGGAAGAGCTTGTAGCTTCCTGTCTTTTCTGATTGGGTCCCTTACCAGTGTCTTTGCAAATAGCATTTCCATTAACATTTCTATTTCTGGACATTCAGGGCACCTAAAGATTTCCCACCAAGATTGACAGACACTATTTTAAGAAAGTGCTTTTAAAAAGCCAATGCGTTTGCTAAGTTTAAATCTGACTTTCTCAGGGGATGCTTAAAAGAAATACACAGAGTTTTTTTTAAAAAAGAACCTTCGCAAGTTCAAAATAACATTCCAGAAGGAGTCACTAGAAAAACATTCAAGGGAAGAGAAAAAAATTGTTTCATTTGTAGCAGACCTGGCTTCATCCTAATCTCCTATTTGTTTTTCACTGCAGAAAAGTCTAATAGCCATAAGAGTCAGATGATAACCGAAAGAAAAATGTGTGAATGCTTCTCATAGCTAGAATATTTACACCAGAGGGAGGAGCTACGACTCTCCGAATCCATTATTCAATAAACTAGGTTGAGACAGGTTGACAAATAGTGTCTCAAAAGCCGAGCCTTGGGGTTCTCTTGCACCTTGCAGAAGCAACACCACCCCTGCTCTTAAACTCTGCCAACTGGAACTTTCCACCAAGCTGATGACCTGTGATTTTACCAATGCCATACCCTGCCTGGAATGCCTGATATGCTTGGACAGCTGCCCTACAGGAAGATAAGCCCTGATGACAATTTCAGTACAGCCTTGGAGCCAAAGTGATCTGCCTAAGCAAGGCAAGAGCCAGACCTCTGCAGGTATGGCAAAAGAACAGTGTATTTGTTAGAAATAGGGTGTTACTATTGTTGAACTAAAACACGCTGATAACAATAGAATAACCATAAACAGAGTCCAGAGGGAGGCAACTGAGTGCTAGGATGGTGGAACCACGGTGCCTTCAACTGATCTATGCCCTTAAATGTCTCCTCTATCACTTTCAATATGTGGCTTGCATTTGCAAGGTTATCTC
This sequence comes from Cricetulus griseus, assembly GCF_003668045.3. NCBI lineage: Eukaryota > Metazoa > Chordata > Mammalia > Rodentia > Cricetidae > Cricetulus > Cricetulus griseus. The sequence goes on along the minus strand of NC_048600.1, from coordinate 79,202,431 downwards.
ACCATCCTAGAGAGTTACTATCAGGTTTGCAGTCTAACTTCCCAGGTCCCTCAGCGTCCATGGGATTAACTCCAGGAACCCCCACAGACACCAAGATCCACAGATGCTTCTGTCTGTCAAATAACTTGGTACAAGCATTCACACAAGCTGTGTGCATCCTTACATATACCCTCAATTATCTCTGTATTACCTTTCATACATGATAAGGGGAAATGTCTACATGTTCAGTACAGAAGCAGATTTTTTTCAGGTTTTGAGGGTTTTTTTGTTTTGCTTTGTTTTGTTTAGTTTGATTCAATTCTTTGTTTATTTGTTTGTTTGTGTTTCACTCTGTAATTCTAGCTAATGTGGAAATCCCTTTGTATACTAAGCTGGCCTCTGAGTTGAAGTAATCCCTCTGCCCCTGTACTGAGTACTATGATGACACTATTGTGCCACCACACCCAGCCAGAAGCAATATAGTTTTTCATTATTTTTTCTTTTTGCTACATAGTTGGTCGAATTTGTGGATGCAGAACCTACAGACATAGAGTGGAGTAGCAACTATAGAGGAATGAGATGGTTCTCTCTTTTTAAGAAGGACTCACAGAAGTGAAACACATCCCAACCAGAGCTTGGTAACAGAGCAATTATTAACTAAGCAAAAGGCTTGGGTGGCTATTTTAAGCAGGTGCCGACAGCCAGTCAAACTGATAGTAACTATAGAGAACATGGCTGCATCTTCCAAAGCTACCAGTTATGAAAGTTTGCTTACCAATGGACATACAAAACAACCCAGATTTAGAGAAGAATGCTGGTTTCCATGGACAAAAATAAACTGCAAGTTTTTATTCTTACAGTAGTAGGCAAGTAGGCTTTCCTCAGACATCAGGAAGAAAAGGAAGGCCAAGCTCTACCTCCAATGACTGTATGGTGTCTTGAATTCACTTTTGAAGGGAAGTGAGCATCCCTAGAGAAAAGAAAGAAAAAAAAATTTCCACCTGACCTCACACCCCCGTGCTTTCAGTTCTCACACTCAGAGATCCCAAAGTCTCTGTGATTCTGTACAGAAAAGAATTTAACACACACACACATACACACACACACACACACACACACACACACACACACACACACACCTACCTGCCTGGAAGGGTGGATGCTAAGGGGAACCTGGGAATAGCTACATTTGCTTATAAATGTATTTCCATGAGAAAGTATGTCCCCATTATGCACTGAAAAGCCCACAATTTGGGGAAGAGTTCCAGTGCAGTGATGCTCACCCACAGGACAGACAACCAAGCAAGGCAGCCCTGCACAAGGAACCTTTGCAATGTGTCTATGCGGTAAGCATTGACAAAGCAAGTATTAGAACCAAGATGGGCTCAGAAAGGGAAAGGAAGGAATTCTTTCCTGTCTCTCTGCCTTGAGTTTGCTGTCTCCCGTGACATTTGGATGAGTCTTGTTATTTGCAGAAGTGGTGTACTCCTTAGGCGAAAAATAACTTTTTATAAAAAGAACTTCTCCATACTCTTAAGTCATCTCAGAATGAATGTAAACATAAACATTCACTACAGCCTGAGTGGTCCTGTGTGTATGTAGTGATGCTATAGTTAAGTCCAATCGAGGTAACTTTAGGGCCCAGGGAGAGCTGACTGGGACTTAATGATGAAGTAATGAGAACAGAGGTCAAGCTTGAAACCAGGTTTTCTATTTGAAGCTACACAGCCATGGGAAAATCTCACTGGCGGGTCATAAACAAGCAAAGGGAAACAATTGAAGGAGAATATAGAACACTTCTCCAACCCAATTTTAAACACAAAGGATGCTGTGTTTTAAATCATACATCAAGACATGCCTATCAACTTTATTATTTAACTTTAACTTTGAGTGAGCATCCACTGAAGAAAAGAGAAGGAAGAACACAGAATGAAGGACAGAAAGGGAGGAGGCATATAGGAGGCACAAGTGGGACAGAGAAAGCATCTGGAAGAAATGAGTTTGGTTGTGTGGCCATTGCTCTAAACTCACATGCTAACTCTGAAGGACCAAAGTAGTTCCCATGATTACCTTTTCTGAAGAAGTGGGTCACAGAGGGGTTAAAAGCTCATTTGCACCCAATGCACTAACAGGAGATGAGACTTGAACCAAAGCAATCAAGCTCAGAAGCCAGTGCCCTTGGTGACAGATGTGGCTGACAGGTTGGGTAGATGGACCTGTCCCTTAAGCAGAACCACCCCATACACTATCCGGAATCCAGACTACTGCCTCCATCCCCACTGCCCACATTCCTGCCCTACACTGTTATTTATTCCTCAATTCTATGGACACATGATGAGCCATTTCTAATGCCAGTACCTATGACCCAGACCTCAAAACTGTGAGTTACGGGATTTTGGATCCTGCCTCCCTTGTACCTGACACCTATAGTGATGGAGTCTCCAACAGTGTAGTAATAGAGACTTCAAGGCTGTTCCTGACACACAAGAAGGATGTGGAGCCTGCTTCTTCCCTCTGGTTTTTGTTCCAGCTGAGATGTCTCAAAAGATGTTTCAAGAGAAATATCTCTGAATTTTGAAGTTAGCACCCAAAGATTCCCAGTAGCCCCCTATGAGACAACATGGAGAAAATCTAATGCATAGGGTTTGCTACCCATGAGGGTCTGTATGGTGAAACTGGAGGCCGAGGCTGATGGATTCAGGCCCTTTTGGTGTTTGTTTTGCCTTATTAATTTCTTGTGAGTGAATATATCACAGTGTAGCCCAGCCTGGCCTTGAACTCTCAACTCTCCTACCTTCCAAATGTTAGGATTACAGGTATGCATCACCATGGCCAGCTGAATTCAGACACTTTAATCTCATTGCTATTGAAAACTGGAATTTTTGGCTAAGCCAGAAGACTCTAACCTTATCAGTGATGACCTTTGCAGAGGAGAAGAGCTGCACATAGTAACACCTACCTTCTGTAACTCCAGCATCCTTTTGCCAGGACCATGTGACGCAGGAATTGTGCGTATTGTAGGCACTGAACTCTATGCAGGTTTCCATCCATAGAAAGGGCACATCTGGGAAATTCCTGGACTCAAGGTCATTCTGTTGGGGAATGTGGTGGCTATAGCATTGTAATTCTCAAAGCTCCCAGCTGATGGGAGCCTTTGGGGCCATTGCACTGGGCTGTACCCAACCCAGAACATGAATTTCCAATAGCTGGTCTTAGAAAATAGAGAATAAATGGATGTCAGTCTCACTGCTTAGAACAGGGCAACTCTGTAGGATGTTCCCTGCTCCTGGACTCCTGGGCTCCTGGGCTCCTGGGCTCCTGGGGTCCTGGGCTCCTGTAACTCAGGCTGATGACTAGGGTGAAATCAGAGATGTGTTCTTCCGATGTAAAATATAAGTGGGCACCTAAAATCCCAGGGGAAAAGAGCTAATCTTTTAATAAAATGCTTGAAATATTTTATGCAAAGAAACTTAATGATAAATTATTAAAATGTTATATAAAGACAGACTGGCATGGGGCTGAATTTTGTTTTTATAGTATTTAAAATTTCTAATGACTTTTTCTAACATGGATTCTTTTTACATTAGCGTACAAACTTATGTTGCATTGCAATATGTATCTTGATAGCTGAGTGTTTTAGAAACTTGTGAAAGTTGTCCCAAGGCAAGCTGATGGAACCTGTTAAGGCTATTGGAATCATCACAACTAAGTCCTTCAATTTAGGCTCCTGTCTTAGTCACCCCTGAAGGAATTATTCCTCAGCCATTCCCAGTAAGCCTTTTATTCTACAACTCAACATTATCTTTATCAGGAATAGCAGCCAAAAAATAGGTAGTCAACATGGCAACTTAGAACACTTAAGTAACCAACAAACTGAGTTTGAAGCTCGGCCTTATGGCCATCAAATAGCCCATGTTTGGGTAACATTCTTAGCCCCACACCTCTTGGTTTTAGCTTCTCCATTCCTGACACCTTCCAGCAGACTGATGGAGAAATATCCTGACGTTTTGTGACTAGACTTGAAGCCTCATGAAGTAGGCGAGACTCTGTTCTTCCTTTTTCCTTCTTTCTGCCCTTTGCCCAGCCAGGGTGGTCAGTCACCTTTCAGAATCATCAACACTGTATCTTTTGACAGGTGAAGAGCCCACTAGCCACTTCCTGGTAACACCTTAATGTGTGAGGTCTTCTCCATTAGTTGTTTCTAAACAACTGTGATTAGAAACAGGGAGGGGGAGCCTGCCATGCTTCTCCCTTCAGCCGAGGAGGAAGCCTTGAGGGGCAGTTATCAGTTGCCAGGCTTCATCTGTCAGCTGAAGTCTGGGAAATCCACCACTCATTCAGACTCATCTCAATATCAGCCTCACAGGCATTATCTGTGCTTCCCAAGTGACTCCAATGTTTTGTGTCCCATTGACAGGGGGGATCTGGCATCTCATTTTCTCCAAGTCCAGAGATTCATAGTAGGAAACTAAGATAGATATTATGGAATGTAGAGAAACCGAGAAAATAAACAGAGGTTACAAGCACTCCAAGCTGCTTCAGATGGCTCACACGGTGCATACAGGAGGAACAAACAACCCTGTAGTCATAGTTAATTGTGGGATGTACCGGCTCCCCTCTTACTACCTGTCAAAGCCATTTAGAGCTCCTAGGACACCAACAATAGCCTTCTGCTCTCTGTTTGCCCCAGCCAGAAACAATCTTACCAAATGCTTTCAAGATGGATGCTTGCTTGCATCCTGGTTATATTTTCCATTCATTCTCTTTTATGGTATTTTCTGCACAGCAGGCACTTTAACAATTGGTCTGGAAGAGTGGTTGCAACAGAAAAATTCAGGTACCATAACAGAAAATTAAAAATTTCTGTTTCCTGGGCAGGAGATTTTCAAGGCAGAAATAGTTGCCTTCAGAGCAGAGTTACACACTGGTGTCTCAGAGCCTCAGGCAGCCCAGCTCCACTTCCACTGGGCTGGTGTTCTGAGAGGTTTAAATGGAGGTGCTTGCATATCCCGTTCATATTGATGCCCAGCTGTGTTTCCTCATTCCCTGGATGCTCTCTACAGCCATGATACACAGGCAAACAGAAGCTCGCTACTCTGACCACTTCTCTCCTCTCTCTCTCTCTCTCTCTCTCTCTCTCTCTCTCTCTTTCTCTCTCTCTCTCTCTCTCTCTGGTTTAGCTCTCCCCGGACAAAGCATGCTAAAAGTTGAGGTAAATCTGTACACATTTTCCCCATTTCTCTAGCTACCCCCTTAAACATGGCTTAAGATTTTAGTTTTACAGTCCAAAACATACCTGGAAAGGAAAAGAACACAGCAATTATTCTGTTTAACTCTAAGCAACACCTCGAAATAAGATGTTTACTTCACCCCATTTTTCACATGTTCACGTTGAAGCTCGAGGAAAGTCAATTATCTTACCCACAGCTCCAGAGCTGGAAATCCTGAGAGCCAGAGTCTAGGCCTGGATCTGCATGTATGCAGTCTGAAGTTGCCAGGGAAGGGTGGCCACACAGAGCTTCCATGGACACAGACAGAACTGTGGAGTGAGGTGGAACACATGTGCTTGGTAACATGCAGGTTTGCATACATGTAACTGCTATTTATGTGAAGCAAGGCAGATGAGCTGTGTGCAGATAATCCAAAAATAGTTTCTAGATTTTCTTGGGATAAATATAAAGTTTTGGCAACAGGCACCCCTTTCAAAGTGTGTTTGGATTAACAGCTACACAGAAAGTCGTTTGTGTTCTGAGGATTTGCCAGCTAATGGGCAGAAGGGAACCAAGAATGATGCCAGTCCCTTCTTCCTCTCCAGGGGACTATGTCAATCCACAGAGATGCCATTGAGAAGACTCTGAGTGCAATGATGTATTCGGACTGCCTTGCATATCCAACACTCTTGAGCATGAAACCCATTCAACCATGCCCTCTCTCACCCCCCACAGGAAGGAACCAAGATGGTGTTAGGATGTTCTAGCCAAGGTCACGTGGTAAATTAGCAGGGGATGGGATAGGAATCTAAGCCTTTAATCTTATCAATTTCCAATGTCCACCTCCTCTCCAAGGGCAGACTGCTCCTGGGGCAAAGAGATGCTGAAGTATGGTGCTAAGTCTGGGCCCAAAACAGAAGAAAATGGCAGATGCCAAAAGTATTCCCACTCCAGAAGCAGAGATCCTGTGGATGACTCTCCTCTGTAAACTAAGGAGGATCCTGGAGACAGTGGTGAGACATGTGGACAGAGCCAACGGAGCTGAGCCATGCCATCAAGCAGACCAATGGGATTTTTAAACAGGTCCTTGCACCTCTCCTGGCCTTTTCTCAGCTGTGAAGTTCAGTAACTATGAGAACTCGGGGTACTTCCCACAGAAGCACCTGCCACACACAAGAGCCGCCATTAGTGCCAACAGATGGTTTGTGGAAGGTAATGGAGCTCTTTTGCTCCAAACTTTGCAGGTGAATCTAATTCTCTTGAGGGAATCATTGACTAAATGTATATATTTGGTGATTTCCTGAGTGGATCTTTGTAGCCGCCAGCTTGTTGTTACCAAAATAAAATGCCTGACATAATTAACTTACAAAGAAATCGAATTCTGACTGGCCCAGACTTTGAGGTTTTAGGCCATGATAAACTAGATCCATGCTTTGGACCTTTGGAGATCACAACAGGGTAACTATTCATCTCTTGGCCAGGAAGTGAAAGAGCAGAAAAAGAAGTTATCAAGAGCCCACAGTCCTCTTCAAGGGAATGCCTTCTAGTGATCTAAGGAGTTCCCCACATGACTCCATCTTCTCAAAAGTTTCCCTGTCTCCTGAAGTCACCACCCTGGGGTTCGTTAGTATGTGGGCCTGTGGAAGACACTCAACAGTCTGACCATAGTGTTCCCTAAAGTATCTTTCTTCCAGACATCTGCAGTGGGTGGAACTAATTTATTGTCAGTGCAAGCAGACAAGCAGGATCTACCCTCCTTCCTCCTATGATTCAGAGTTCATATTCTTCTTACCCGCAACCACAGTGGAAGAGGGAAGCCCTGATAGAGCTGGGCAGGAATGTGGAGAGGCAGAGAAGCAGAAGGGAAGCTTTCCTAGAGCAGTGCCTCAGGTAGAAGATAGACCAAAGACTCCCAGTGCAAAGAGGAGAGCCCTTCTGTCTGTAACAGTCAGATCAGAGAGCAGCCATGTTGTCAAGCTAACAGACCTGGGACTTTCAGTTAGCATGCTTTTTTAAATGTCCCTTTCCAGGTTCTTAGGTGAGACTTGGGAATAGTCAGGCAGGGTTTAGTAATCTTATTTTATAGGCATGGAATCTGAGGCTCAAGGAACACAAGTAATTTATCTAAGCTCATAACACTTGCTCGAGGCTGAACTTCATTACCTTTGTCTCCTCAGTGCCCAAGTGACAGATGCCTCTGTAAGCCTGTGTTGAGGGAAGGACTCCCAGCATGTGCTGCTACCCCTCTGCTTATATTTGAATAAGCCAGTGTTGTCAGTCACCTTATCTCACAAAGCATGGCCTCAGGAAACCTCTGTGATAACAAACTGAGCCAAGCATAAGTCACAGACACAAATATTTATGTGGCCATCCTAAGGCAGTCTTTTGCTACAAATGTTCTCATATAACTATAACTCATCAATCACTTAAAATCAATTGTTCGCCCAATTTTAAACATAATCAAGGGGTCTGCCTGACTTAAAATGCCTCTAGGAAGCCTGAAGTAGTACTACCCAGTGGCCATTTTGATTCAGTGAGATAACTTGGATGCAATTAGGAAGGAACTGAACGAACAGTTGAATCAACTGGGGCTGTCAGAGAAATTACAGATGCTGCTGTTGCGATTCTGCGAAGAGCCCCAGGTCCACACTTTCATGGCTCTCCAAGATGGTGTAATTGGGACGAAGGCAATATTTTGTGGGGGAGCAGGGTGTTTTGTTCCTTATGTAAAGATGCCTGTATGTTCTCTGAAGGCTTTGTCCCCGGTCTCTGATATTCATTCTCATCTGAATTGGATTCTTCCCCCTGCTCCATTTGCCCACTCTCTCTGTATAGACAAGGTTCGAGGGCCAAATGTCTGAAGACATGGCCATGGGGTGGGTTGGGAGTTGTGCACTCTGGAATTGGACTGACTTGCCTGGAACACAGAACCTTTCTTACAAACCCACCATGAAAGTTGACAAGTAAGAAGGAATTTCCCTCCCAGACTCCATAGGATTCTATGAAGACTTGGGAAAGTCCCTGAAGGGCATTTTTGCACATGACTCTGTCATCTACCACGAGGTCCTCACCAGAACCAAATGATAAGGCTCTTGATTCTCCATAACTCTGAGATATATAAACCACCCTTCTTTGCAATGTCTACAGGCCTGGGAATTTATCATTGTAGTAATGAAAAACAAACCAAATCCAGAACACAGCTCATCCCTCAATACTGGACAAATAACATATTTGTAAGAAGGCAGAAAACATTCAAAAATACTCAACAATCTTCCAGAAGGAACATGATCTATTAGTGGAAGGGAATGCCCCATTATTTCAATAGTAGTTATTGGAATAATTGTAGGCAACCTGATCTCTCTGAAACATACTCAAGACAATTAAGGAAGAGCCCACATTTATAAAATATGTCCCATAAAGGCGGGAACGGCTTCAGAAAATGTTTACTAGCAATTTTAAAATGGCAGATACCTTTTAAAATGAAATGAATGTTGTACAGAGCAAATGGATTTCAAATAAAAATGGAATAATTTAATTATGGTACAAGATGTCTTCCCATAACTGGGAGTATAAGAGACAAACATGATAAAGGATTAGGAAGATGAGAAATACAGAGAGAATGGCCCAGATGTCAGTGTTATATGAAACAAGAATTCCTGAGAGGTCAGAGTATTCAAAAAACAATGGCCAAAGAAACAAAAGTTATCCTTAACTGGGGGGAAAGGTGGGAGCCTTTAGTTTGAAAGCATTAACCAAGTATTATATAGGATAAGCTAAGACATACCAATATACGTTACATATGTTAAACACACACACACACACACACACACACACACACACACACACACACACACACACACACACACGAATGTTCAAATTTTAGGGAAAAAATCTAACCACAAAAGAATCTAAGTTTACATCTGTCTTAGTCACTGTCCTGTGGCTGTAAAGAGACACCATGACCAAGGCAACTCTTATAAAAAGAAAGCATTTAATTGGGGGCTTGCTTACAGTTTCAGAGAGTTGGTTCATTATCAGTGTTGGAGTGGGAGCTTGGCAGCATTCAGGCAGGCATAGCTCTAGAGCAGCAACTGAGAGCTTTACATCCTGATCTGCAGGCAGCTGGCAGAGAAAGCGACACTGAATCTGGCATGGGCTTTTCAAAGTCCACCCCCAGTGACACACTCCCTCCAGAAAGGCCACACCTCCTAGACTTTCTCAAACAGTTCACCAACTGGGAACCAGTCATGCAACTATATGAACCTATGAGGGACATTCTCATTTAAACCACTACAACATCTAACTTCTCTGCAGCACTGATGGTTCAGTGTTAAGAGATGGTTCAGCAGTTAAGAGCATGAACCACTCTTGCAAGAAGGTTAGAGTTCAGTTCCCATCAGCCATGTGGGATAGCTCACAACCACCTGTTAAGTCCAGCTCCTGTGAGCCTAATGCCTTTGCCCACAGAGTGCACATGGCCACATGTAGATATGCACACATATATGTAGCTAAAATATTTTAAATATATAAGTAAATTTAAAAGATGCCATCAACCAATGCCTTCAAATCCTCCCACACTACTCCTCTTCTACCACCCTTCTCTCTGTTTCTGCTGGATAATGAAGAAAACCCGAACCACATCCTCTGCCTCCAGTGTCATAGACTTCAAACTTCCCAAGCACAGATTAATTCCCTTAACAATGCTATTTTTAGTTTGCCATTTCTTTAGTTTGCTCAGGGTGTGCGTACAAGATGAAATCCATGTGCCAACTCGCTATCAAAATCCTTCTAAAATCTGAACGATCTTACATTTGTTAAGGCATGCCCCATGCTGCTTCACACAGCCACACAACACATCCTCCTTTCCAGTGAAATTTATACTGCCGACATCTCTGAAACATGTATAATTTCTACATCTGTGCCTCTCTCAGCTAACATTTGAAAACTCCTGCCATCTATTTCTTTTTTATTTGAATTAGAAACAAGATTGTTTTACATGTCAATCCCAGTTCCCTCTCCCTCCCGTCCTCCCCTACAACCTCCCCCCAACTAAAACCCTACCTATCACATATCCTTTCTGTTCCCCCTGGATGGTGAGGCCTTCCATAGGGTGTCATCGGAGTCTATTGTGTCCTTTGGGATAGGGCCTAGGCCCACCCTTGTGTGTCTTCCTGCCATCTATTCTACTTGACTTTCTGTCCTCAAGCACCAAGTTCCAGTAATCCATCCCTTTTCCCTTTAAATCTTGTCCAGTCGAGTCCACAAGAAACTTCTTGTGTAAGAAGATTTTATTCATTTACTTATTTTTAGTCATGTGTATATTAGTATGTCTGTTTATAGATATCTGTGAGAACGGGTGTCCATAGTGGTCAGATAAAAAGGGGTTTCAGAATTCCTAGAGCTGAAGTTGCAGGTGTTGTGAGCCAACCAATATGGATGCTGGGAACCAAACTCAGGTTCTCTGTAAGAGCAGTCCCCCCCCCACACACACACACACACTTAGCCACTGAGACATCTCTCTAGTCCCAGAAATTTCTAAATGTCCAGGTAATCTTTGAACTGTTATTTGATAAACAAATCTTACCGCTAATGGTTTGCCACATACCTCTGTTGATTGTAATATGAACCTTCATTTTACTTTCTACTAAGAAGAAAAAAATCTCTGCCAGTTCCAGGGTGATACTCTATTCCACAAATTTTGAAAGACACTGCTTTTTCAGTAAGTAAAAAAAATGGAAAAAATTGTTCATGTTAGGGTTCATAAAATATAATAAGTAGTTCACCCATTCATATTAATACATGTGAATACATCTTCAGATGAAAATCTTTCCTTATTGCCTTCATGCACTCAACACTGTGTGGACTGTACCTGCCCACCTTTCTATACTCAGTGCTCTGCAGTACAATCTCCTATTAGGCTGTGTCTTTGGTGGCAAGTCACTTTTCTCCATTTTGCATGTACTGGGTACTCTGAACTTTTAGTGCATGAGGCAATGAATGGAAATGTGCCTGTGGTAGAGCCCACTCATTCTAAGTTCAGGTGCAGGAGAATATACAGAATAGTAGCATTAACTAGGTTAGAGGCCTCTGAGTAGCATGAACACTTTTACACTGGCTCATAAAATAGGAGGAAAGGAATGATCTGCAAAGTGGGAAATAAGCAAGACTATTCTGAGGCTGTGAGTACTTGTAGACAGTGGTCATCTCTGAGTGACACAGATGAATGGCAGAATAATTAAGGTACTACTCACACCGCTTTTCCAAATGACTTTTTTTCTCAGTTAATTAACTCAGGGGGTCCTTATGATGGATTGATTTAATTTCTTTTATTTTACTGTTTCTGAGTCTGGCGTACATAATAGCTACAATGTGCCTTTTTTCTTGGGAATTATATCACCAGAGATGAGGCACCAAGCCTGGAGGGGCACATACTTCTACCCGATGGTAATTTCAACAGCCCCCTTACAGTGGGATTAGGGAATTCTGAGAGTCTCCAAACAACAGAAGCAGACTCTGAAAACACCAAGAATTTCCATGGCCAGCATGCAGCCCCTACATAATAAATTAAAATAAAAACAATAGAGGAGACACTGAAAAACCAGTGTGAATGGATTGAATCCAGCTCTGCATCCTGGACGTTCATCTCCTCTGACCCAACACTTGGCTTCAGAGTTCTGATGATGGGAAACCTCTCAGGCTGCCCTGGAGCTCACTCATTCCATCATCAAACTTCAAAAGAGACTTGAAATGGGCTGGGCTGCTTAGATAACTGGTCACCTACAAAGAGGTATAAACTCATGGGCGTTCGCCCGGAAACTGGCACTTTGATGCTTTTCATTGTTCTACTTCTTTCAGATTTTGATCCTCACAATCATTCGGGGTAATAATAAGAACTCAACTTTGCATCTTGTCATTTCTACCATTGGCAAGAATTCATACGTTGCTTCCATGTTATTTATCATTCGTGGATGTGTCCACTAGTTAGTGCTGCCAATCGGATAGAATGGAGAATCGTGGTGAGACTAGGTGCTGGGCGTGTTTGGGGGGGCTGTGTTGATGGTGTTAGTTGACTTGTTCATTGTTGCTGGTAAATTCCACGGCTGGGATTTTGGACTGTGAGAGTCGGGCACCAGCCTATTCATTCACTGTTCTTTTCTTCTTTTCTTCTGGTCACAGATGTGATGTGACCAGCTGCTTCAAACCTCGGTTCTGGAAACACAATCCAGCTCCCCACCCTTAACACAAAAGTCGATGAGCCAGATCAAAGAGTACCAGCCAAACTGAGCATCCCAAGGTTTAACAGTAGTTGATAGCATGGAGGTTGGCTGTTCATTCCTTTCATCTTAGCCCTCAGGAGGTGGAGGCAGGAGGATCTTGAGTCTGAGACTATCTCAAAAAGTCAAGGGCTGGGGGAATAGCTCAGAGGTAGAAATCTTGCCTAGCATGTAAGGCTCTAAGTAGGAAACAGAGATAATTGGGTCCAAAATCAAATAAGGGAAAATGTTGTGTCTGCAAAGGGTCCCATTTAACCCTCTGCTTTTGTCTTTGGCTAAATCATGGCCAAAGGGCTCCAGATGGGACAAATGGAGCCTCTGGGTTCAGCCATGGGATGTGCTGTGATGGGAATTTGGCCTTCTGCCAGGCTGGCCCTCCCTCTGTCCTCCTGAGTGACCCGAGCCTACTTGGGATGGATGAGTTATTTAAATGTTGTACATTACTAGATAATAGACACAACATATTGAAAGTTTTACAATCAAATATTTATGCTGCTAGAAAACATTGTACATTATCTTTAAACAGCCATGTCATCTATTTATTTTCATTCTCTGATCTTTCTGTTTTGTATCAGAATTGGAGAATTTAGCCTATTTACCCAGAAGTAAATATTATGATGAAAACACTGGGCGGCTCGAAAGTAGACCTAGGAAAATGTAGAAGTAGTTTTTGTTAGTATCAATTGCACAACAGCTTCTGCATACTAATAAATTAAGACATTTCTTTGGAACACTTACAGGATAGAGATTAAGTACTTCACAGCTATTCCCAGCTACTCACCTGCCTGCTCCCTGGTTGAGCATCCTAGCTATTCCTTCTGGCCTTCTATTCATTGTCTGCAATTATGAGAAATTCTTCTGGACAAAAAAAAAAAAAAAAAAAAAAAAAAAAAAAAAAAAAAAAAAAAAACGATGTCATGTACAGGTGATACCAGTCAAAAGAACACACTGAACACCAATCCTTGGTCTGTATTTATTATCAATGGCCTGAATACTTTGACAGCCAATGGTTGCCAAGGCCTTGGCTTGGCTCCCTCTTTCTGTGCCAGACACTACTGATTTCCACAAACTTCTCCCTAACTCTGTCCCATGTCACTGCTCTATTGGGTCTCCAGATGCAATCACTGTGCTTCAGGATAACTTTAAGAAAATTAAGTCAATATTTCCTTCTGCTACTGAATAAAGGGGGAAGATGCTGTTTGCCTACTGAGTGTTCTTATCAAAATTATTTCCAAAGACCATCGAAAATATGGAGAAGGGGCCAGAAAGTTCCATCTGTACAGTGATCCTCAGTCCAAATCTCCACCTTAAGGTGCTTGCTATGGGTTGGATATTGCTGGATCATGTCCTGGAATGGGCTAGAATCTTAGTCCTCAGTATAGTCATATCAGAGTTCATGGAGCACTAAAAAAATGGAGTTTAGTGGGAGTTTCTGAGTTCACTGGGAGTGCTGTTCTCCAGTCTCACTCTACTCTCATGTTTGGTGATGACCATTTGCTTCCATGTGGACTGCTGTCATTGCCATCCACATGAGGTCTTCCACAAGATTGGACCAGTCTTGCCACCATTCACTGAGAATGCCCACAATGGTGAGCTAAGTAACCCTCTTTGTTACATATAGTTAACAAGCTCTGGATATCCCTTTGAAGCCGTGAGAAGCAGATCAACATAAGGTCTAAGACCCACTTTCTGTTCCTTAGATTTAAATTTAAAGATAAATTCTTTTATGGCCTCTGATCCTTGGACTCTCTTCCTCCACACACATCCAGTTGTTCAAGCTCCAGCTGGACTGCTCACTACAGTCTGTTTTCAGTCTCACCCTTCACTTTGATGTTAGATCAACTGTATCTCCTGCCTTTACTTAGAAAAGGCTTCAACAAACTTGAGGAAGGTAGTAGGTGAGTTTAGGGTGACACTCCTGTCAAAATCCATGCCACCTTCTCAATAGCTCAAGCAACCTCCCAACCTCCATGAATGTCAATTCTTCCTCTGTAATAGAATACTTAGATCATAGAATTCGTATGGATAACATAGAGCTAAAGCACCTCCTACCATGCATGACTTCAGGGTGCACTCGCCAGTGAAGGATGTTAATGCCTATCATTATGATTTATGCACTGACTTCCTTGAGTTACCCTGCTTTGATTTCCTCTGTCCAATAGAGAGTATTAACTCTTAATCAGTGATTCATTGCTACCATGAAATGGGAAGACAGGAGGAAGACAAGAGGGGGGTGATGAGAGAGAATAATAGATTAGGACAATACAACAAGGACATATGTTCAACCATGTTCATAGCAGCATTGTTTGTAATAGCCAGAACCTGGAAGCAACCTAGATGCCCCTCAACTGAAGAATGGAAAGAGAAAATGTGGTACATTTATACAATGGAGTACTATTCAGCAGAAAAATGCAATGGAATCTTGAAATTCGCAGGCAAATGGATGGAACTAGAAGAAACCATCCTGAGTGAGGTAACCCAATCACAAAAAGACAAACATGGTATGTACTCACTCATATATGATTTTTAGACATGGAGCAAAGGTTTATCAGCCTATAATCCTCTTCCCCAAAGAAACTAGAAATCATGAATGACTCTAAGGGATAAATGGACCCCAGGAATGGGAAGTGGCATAAACTCCCGAGCTAATTGAGAGCATGAGGGTAGGGGAGTGGGTGCTGCCATAATAAGAGCACAAGAAGAAGAGGAGAGGAGAAGAAATGGAGGAGCAGATATATTGAGTTGGGGGAAGAATAGAGGAGAGAGAGCAGGATGAGAGATACCATATCAGAGGGAGCCACTATAGGTCCGAGAAGAGATCTGGAACTAGAAAGATCTCCAGAGACCTACAAGGATGACACGATCTGACAGTCCGGGCAGTGGAGGAGAGGATGGCCTAGAAGCCCTTCCCCTAGAATGAGAGTGATGACTACTCTCTATGCTATCCTAGAGTCCTCATCCAGTGGCTGATGGAAGCAGAGACAGACATACACAGAAATACACTGAGCTGAATTCTGGAACCTAGTTGAAGAGAGGGAGGAATGAAGAACGAAGGGGTCTGTACCCCTTATGTTATGTTGGAGAAACCCACATAAACAGTTGGCCTGAAAAAGGGAAAGCTTATCGACCCCAGACGCTCTTTGGGAGGCCAGTACGGGACTAATCCAGGCCCCTGATCATAGATGCCATCGGGGAGGCCCCTGCACTCCTGGGAGCCTCCGGAGGTGGACTGGCTTTTTGCCCTGGTGTATGTGGGGGACTTCGAGAGCCCATCCCACTTGAAGGGATGCACTCTGTCTCTGAACACATGGGGAGGGACCCAGGCCCAGCACAGGAAGATTTGGTGGACTTGGTGGAGCCCCGGTTGGGGGCCCTACCCTGCCTGGGGAGTGGTGGGTGGATGGGGTGGGGGGTAGGTTGGAGGTGGGGGAGAAGGAATGGGGGTAAGGGGAGGGAGAGGGAGAGGGAGAGGGGAAGTACATGTGAAACAAGCCTGTTCCCTAACTTGAATTAATAATAATAAAAAGAGAGAAAAAATTAATAAAATATTTTTTGCTGTTTCTTCCAAAAAAAATAGATTAGGACAATATGAATTAGAAAATCCATGTCATGGTTTAAATTGTTCACTCTGATAAAATGCATACTTGGTGAAGAAGACAGCTGTAGTTCTACAGAAAAGACAAGATACAAATTAATGGATGGTTAGGAGGTGCTGAAGGGTCCAGACACACTGGTTATATCCCTGTGTGAGTTCCTGGGAAATTCAATCCAACTTCACCTCTTAACTTCCTCACTTACACATGAGATGATTCAACTAGATTCATCCAATAAACACTTAGTCAATATTTCCGAGCAGCTGCCATGTGCAAGGTTCAATTGTAGGCACTGAGGTTACAAAGTCATAGGCAGACACACGATCCTGCTCACATTCCAGAAATTCGACTAGGAAAACAGAGACCTACATAGATAACTAAGGAAGACAGCTCCAGCTAATTCTGGGGCTTGAAGGAGTCAGAGTCTGGTAGAGGGAAGCAGATTACTTAAGATAAGATTGTCAGAGAAGATGATTCTGAGATGCTTAGGGGATTGGAGTGCAGGCAAGTAAAGACCTAGGGGACTGAGGAGACTGTCCCCATGAAGCATCACAAGTGCTTTTAGGGTATACATGGAATGAGAGCAGGCAAGCTGACTGGAATACAGGAGCCAAGCTTAGAACAAGGTTGGCAGTACAGGCAGGTGCCACACAACAGGGACTTAAGACCAGTAAGGAACAGTAGTCATGTTGAAAATTGGAGGCAATTTGGATAAAGGGAATAATTGCAAAGATGTAGGTGGGATGAGGGCCCCACAGAGCCATTTGAAATACTCCCAGGGGCTGGATTGGCAGGACATCCTGACCATGCTGAGGACAGCAAGAAGAGGAGGGAATGGCTATCAGGAAGGCTGTGGCTGGACTGGGAACTTCACTCTGCACTTCCTTCCAGTTCCTGCCAGAGTCTCCCATTAATTGGGCACATCCAGAAAGCAAAGGGCAAATGAGCCTGCTAATGAGGTCATCGTATTTGGCCACTCTCCCCAGTAGCTGCTGAGGAGAAGAGCTGAATGGAAGAAGAGGCCAGGAGAGCCAGAAGCAACAAGAGGAACTGGACGAAGATGATCTGATGGACAATGAGAGGGGCTGGGTTTGATCCTTAAGGGCATTGTGGGATTCTGACAAGCAAGCTGTTTCCACTGAGTAGGTCATTAATGGCTGTATGGAAAATTCATTTTAGAGGGATAAGGTGAGATGCAAGCAGGTTATTTAGGCAGGGATTATAGCATCCACGTGAGAAGAGCTTGCTGAGGCCCACAGTCTAATATGGTGGCTAAAGAGAAAGAGAAATAAGTGGATTTAGCATATGCATCCAAAAACTATTTTTCTACCATTGCTCTAAGCTAAAAGAACGTGTAATGGAAAAATAAGAACATATGCATGCCATCCACACTCAGACCAAAAGCCTCTATGCCAAGGCCAACTCATGTTGATTTTACAGTACAGAACACATTAAGATAAATTTATCAGCTCTATGCTGTTTTTATTTATAAGAAGGAGACAGAAAATAAAAGAATTTTCCAAGCCTGGCATGTAGAAAAATGATTTGTCCGGTTGACCCAATAAATAACAAAGAGTAAAGTCTTCTGGTTTTATGGCCACGCTATCATAAAGAACACGCCGTGCTTATTATCTGCTTAAAGGGGGTGAGCTCCGTGTGATGTTCAAATGAGTTATCATCTTCATGAACAAATAGCATCGTTCATTTCTTGATTCCTAGTCATGAATGCCTCTCTCTCTCTCTCTCTCTCTCTCTCTCTCTCTCTCTCTCTCTCTCCCCTAGGCACTCAAGCCATCTCTCTGCTTTGTCAGACATCAGAATGTCCCCCAGATGCGGTGTTGTTTCCAACTTGACAGCTGTGAAGTTATTTTTGAATGCCATTAGTGTCAACCTCAGTGGCTCATGTCCTCACATCAACCTACATTATGAATCCACATCTGAGAAGTTCCAGTGACCCACAAGTAAACTTGCAGAACATTCATATTCTTACATAAGGTGAGCCAGAAGAAGAATGCAGTCAAAAGCAAAGGAAGTTCTAGAAGGGCTTGTTTGATTGCCTACACATAAAAGATTTGACAAAACGGAGGAAAGTTGAGGAAATTGCCCGTTTTTGTAAAATTTACATAGAAGGACTATAACCAGTAGTATCTTTTTAAAAAACTTTGTACTTCAAATGCACCTGAGTCTAGAATCCAACCCTGTCCCTTAGCAACCAGATGACCTCAGCCACAATGTCACTTCTCTAAGCAGGCCTATCCTTTGAAGGTCTGAAGGCTTTGAATGAATATTTTTTGTAGGACTCAACATCTATATCAAACTTTGAGTTACTGAAAAGTATGTTGAGTGCAGAGGATCATGGAGTTGGTCTGGTCTAGCTCTCTTAAGAGGCATGTGTCATAGGTTTTTCAGGTTAGAGTTCATGGCTCCCAGAACATTTCTGAGAAACTGAGGCACTCCCTTGGGCAGTGAAGCATTCAGGCCACCTTGTGTTTCTCTATGTTCCCTAGAAGTCAGAGAAGCATATGGAAACATGACAGGACAATTGGTCTTGGATATTAACTGCCATTGTATTCAGTTTCTGGTAAGGTATAAAACATTTGATTGCTTACAATAAACTTGTCTTAGTCTCAGTCTTGCTGAGACCTCCTCCATCATGACCTGGTTTTCATTTCTCACCAACATGAATCAGATAACCCTGGTGTGGTAATGCTTACACTTGGGCACCATCAAATTAATAGCACCCCAGCCCAACTGTATCAACACCAGGAAACCCCCTGTACCTATGCAGGACAGACAACCAGCAAGACTAGTCCTGACATGTCTAAGTACCTGGTAGACCCACTCACTCTAGGGACCATTCATGAATATCAGACCATGCAGAGAAATGGAACAAGGGGTTGGGCCCATCCTATCCACATACTCTCAGATACCACCTCTGGTCTCCTCAGATGCCATCCGCATGGAAAATGTCAAGAACGGTAGGCCTTCCAAGCCCCAGGGATGACCCTGAGATGTGGTGTTAGTATAGACACCCTGATGATCTTATGTTAAGGTCAATACTTGCTTTGAGCTTCAGATCCCCCATCTGTAGGAGAAAAAAATTGTACCCACTTCCTAAATTGTGAATATTAAATGAGATACTACAACCATTCAAATATCTAGTGCACAGGACCACTCAGTGTCAGCTAATGGTTAGACATGTATGAATACCTAAGTACATGCTCATAATACATGTGCTATAGGTCAAAGTGAAGAAACTGGTTTTTGGCAGTACTGGGGATGAAACCCAGGGCCCCACATGCTAGGCAATAGTTCTACCATTGAGCTACACTTCCAGACTCAGAACTTTGATGACAAATGTGTCTCCTATCTTTTAATAGTGGGTTTTGTCTCCTGGAAGAGAGAGCATGCCTGTCTTCAAACTAACTCATGGATAAGGTCAAATTTAGAGAGAGTTTTTAATTCCAGATTTATAGACTTCCACCCCAGCAAATATTTTTGTGGGATTTTTCTTTCTGAATAGTACAAAACTCAAACCTTTGTGACTGCCATCACTTCAGATATTACAATTAACATAAGGACATTTCATTACATTATAGTATTGAGAAATAAAAAGAGCTTACAATAAGGATATCCTTTATTGTAAAAACACCAGCCAAATGAAAGCCGGAGCATGCCAGGGGCAGCAAGGCAGGGATACCAGAGAAAAGGGGCTCTCATGTGCCTTGTGGCCCCTTAAAACCCTATCATGAGTCATCCTGACCTCACCTTGACCACACCCTGACAGGCGTGGTCAGGCACATCTGTAGCCAGCTTTTGCAGGCGTGGCTTACTGTCCCCTACAATTCCCCTTTTAGTGTAAAAAGAGGATTAAAGCTTAACAGTGTAAAGTATCCAAAAATAACAATCATAAAGGTGAAATACAAGAAGATACAATAAGTTGCTATGACACATCCTAACTATGTCTACATTTGCTAAACCCTAAGGTCATCTGAAAAGAAGTGTCCAAGCCTGAACACCTCCTTCTAATCCCAACCATAAACAATAGTAAGCTATCCCTAACTAGGCTTATACTACCCTAATAGACAATAATGGGGGAAGGAGGTATAGTATCCTCCAAGTTATTTCCTGCTGAAATGGGACAACGGTAGCCTGGTGAGGTCCTGTGGATTATATCCAGTCCATGTTAGATGGGATTTGCTTGAATGAAGATCTCGGTTGAAATCCTCAACTTGATTGAAGTCAGAACCTGAAGCTCTGATCGGAGTGTCATTTGAAATGAAGTAAGTTGTATCCAATGCAGTCTAGGAGGCATGGTCCAATTTCCTTCTGGAGTGTCCAGAGATTGCTGTCAGGTGGTTCTTCATTGGCTGTGTGGGACTCAAACGTAAGTTTTAGCAGAGAAATGTTTGCTTGTACATATATGCGTGCTGGAAAAGGCAACTATGGAAAAATAACGATTGTGAAATGGTGTACACCTTGTAGGAAAGAGCCAAGAAAGTCAAAGACAGTCCCAAATTCTTCTCTTGTTCTGTATTACATCAATTGGCTTCTTGATACAATACAGAAACTCTAAAGTTTAAACAACGTGCTTGGATTTTAGAGGAGGAAAGCCAAATCCCACTCTAAATGCAGCATTGATTTACTTGAATAGGGACTAGAAAAATAAAGAGAAATAGAGTTATTTGAGAGACAACTGTAAAGTTTACCATATGACACATTCCTTTTGTTTGATGGTTAAGCCACCTTCTCTTCTTAAGCATCTACCCATGTAGTAATCTTGGACTTGTGGAGATGAATTTTCATGTGAAGACAGAAGCAAAACATTTCCCTTTCCTTTGGGAGGTTCCTATTAATTTAGGAGATATACCTCAGTAAAATACCTGTCACTTGTCCTTGATGAGACGTTTGTCTTTTGCAACTCAAATCTTGATCAACTTTGATGGTATCCACAGTTTTTCTTCTCCTGTGGAAACAAATGCAAAACCCCTACCCCAACTTAACACATGTCCAGGCTTCCATACCGAGGTTAGTACATCTTTGAAATATATTGGTTGATTCAGCTCAGCAGTTTTTTTCTGTAGTCCAGTGTCTTTCTGCAGCTGTCTGTCCTTTTTCATTGGCATTAAGAAGGTTTAGTGTCAATAAAGCATTATGCAACCAATGTTTGGGGGGTTTTGTCTTCCCAGCCTGTCTATGGAGCATCTCCTTAAGTGTTCTATTAGATCTCTCAACTACTGCTTGTCCTGTAGGATTGTGTGGTATACCAGTGACATGCTTTATGTTATAATATTTGAAAAACTATTCCATTTTCATGGAGATATATGCTGGAGCATTGTCAGTTTTTATTTGTGCAGGTATACCCATAACTGCCATCACCTCTAGCAGGTGTGTAATAACAGACTCAGCTTTTTCAGAGTTGAGAGCAGTAGCCCATTGGAACCCTGAGAATGTGTCTATAGTATGATGCACATATTGGACGCCAGATATTGAGAAATAAAAGGAGTTTACCATAAGGATATCCTTTATTGGAAAAACACCAGCCAAACAAAAGCCAGAGTATGCCAGGGGCAGCAAGGCAGGGAGACCAGAGAGAAGGGGCTCCCATGTGCCTTGCAGCCCCTTAAAACTCTATCATGAGTCATCCTGACCTCACCTTGACCACACCCTGACAGGAGTGGTCAGGCACATCTGTAGCCAGCTTCTAGCAGGCATGGCTTACTGTCCCCTACATTATAGTCCCCAGGGATCTTAATTAAAATGAAAAAAAGACTCAGCTGGGCTATGTGAAGCCTCCCTGGCCACACACCTTATCACACACCTGCAGAAAGATTACCACAGCCATAGGCAGAGTTCCTTGACATGTAGCTGTGTTGCAAGAACACTCTAAAATGCACTAGAGGCTTCTGAGCACTGGAGCTTGGCCTGTAGATGAGATCAAAGGTTCTAGCAATGGGATTCTCTGTGACACCATCTTCATTGTCATCAGTACTATGCCTTTCATTTGCCATGTGCAGGCCTCTGAGGGTGCTTTTCGTGTATGTATCTGCTGAATTCTCTCCATACAGATGACAGAACTGAGTTACAAATAACAGAGAGGTTAAGTAACTTACCTCACAGTCACACAGGCAATAGAAGATACAGCCAAGGAACTGGCTTTGAAATTTGGTTCCAAAGCCCACAACATTTGCTATAACTAGCCTCCATGACAGTATAGTGACACTACAAGATGAAGGACCATAACACCACCAGAGCGGTCAGATGTCTCAACACTCCTTCTAAACCCAGTCTAACTTCAGTCATGTGAATTTTACCGTGTCTCCTCTGACCATTTTAAACAATGTTCCTGTCAAACACATCAGGATTCCCTAGACTCCTGTCTTGAAAGGCTCATATATACACTTACTGTTCTTTAGTTTTACATGCTAATGTAACAAAATCTCTGGGTTTCTTTTTTCTTTTCATTGAATGGGTTAGTACCAAGGTCAGTTCATAATAAAGAACTTTCCAGAACACCCCCCCCAAAAAAGCCAACAGGAATTAGCAATGAACTCTTAAGAAAAGGCTACATGAGCCAGGAAACAACTTAGAGATGTTTAATTTTCCTGACATGAACGCTGGCCACCCAGAGGGATAAAGGAAACACCTGTCCCCGGTGGGCAGCGGTTCTGTGGGGCATGTGGATATCCAGAGAGCTGCTGACAAGCCTCTATCTCCTGCCAAGTTACAGACAAATGAATTTGTGGAAAGAGTAGTTTCACAGAAAGACAATGGACCTCAGCCTGGGTCTTAGCTCTGCTTCTGACTAGGAAGAGGCTGCTCAAATCAACAACCCTGACTCACATGTCATCTTCCATGTTAAAAAAAAAAAAAGCACATCTTAAATCTCTCAAAGGCTCAGAGGAAGTAATGCCTGTGAGGGTTTGAAAGTGAAAAAAATAGGAGTGACTTTGGGGAAAAGTATGAAAACAGAGCAGTTACAAGACAGAAAAATCCTCGAGAAGAGAGGCATAGTGAGACAGCCTGAATGCGGAGGTTCAGGGAAGGGTGCCTGGTGAATTCCCGTAACACAGGACACTGTCCAAGCCGGCCGGGTTCATAAAAAGTCACTCTGCTGCACAAGGGTAGGCTCAATGTGAACATCCCTTGGCTGTTTGCTGAATTCAGTCACTTTAAAGTTTCCTTTGACTGAACACTGGGTTCCAGAGACCAGCTTCCTGAGGGTATCTTGGTAAACAAGCCTCCCACCACGAATTTCCATGCTGTTACTGTAGCTGCTTTTAATTGCACTTGGGGTTTTTCCTTTTCAGACAATTGCACTTAAAATGAACTTATTTTTTAATGGTCAGATGTAGGTTTGAGAGAATGTGTTTGAACTCCCTCATTGGTCCATGTTGTTCCTGAGGCAGATCTCCTTCCCTGACGGTGTCCGGTCACACACATCCTTGGAGACATGGGGTGATGTGAGGAAGAGGTGTGGCAAGCCTTGACTGAATGCCACATCTGCAGCTTGATCTGCCAACCTCCCACCCCTCCCGGTTCTGCAGGCACTGTGGGAGGTGCTCAGCAACGCTCTAGTCATACTAAGCATCCTCGATTAATTAGATGATGCTCACATGATTTGTAAGGTCACCTGATAAAGGGCAGAGATTTACGGGCCTCTGTTCTGTTATCTGGGGAATAGAAGAGATGGCAGGCTAGTGAAACTCCAAGAGGAGTCAGAAGACACAATGTAACCAGTTTGCACACACACACACACACACACACACACACACACACACACACACACAAAGAAAGAAAGTTTAAGGAAATAGCAGACTCCCAGGTCACACTTTATGAACCAGAAGTGGTGTCATCATCTCTGGGAAGTGCAGACAGCTATAGCAGGCCCCAGATGACTCAGCCCAACAAAACTATCCCTCTGCTGCATCCAGCATCCACCAACCAACCCAAGCTGAGCAATGCTTTGTGAAAGCAAGCCACAGCCTGAGATTTCTCTGTAGACTCAAAGAAAGTCACACAGTTATCAGCCTCAAGTTTATAAACTAATTATAGGAGGGAGAAACACTGCTCAATATGTAATAATGAAAATATGGATACATCAAAGGCTAGTAGTTTACTGTGAGAGGAGAGACACAAAATTTAACTAGACTAGAAGGGAAAACTAGATCATAAGTTACAGACACAAGTGGCAGCATTATTTCTGTCCTTCAATCTCCCACAAATGACTGCGAAATCTTTGTGTTGAGAATACATGATGCTCTAGCATGCTCACACAGGCCTACCATCCCAGATACTTTGTTTCCATCTATCTATTATCTATCTATCTATCTATCTATCTATCTATCTATCTATCTATCTATCTTCTGTAAGTAAAGGGAGTGAGGGCTACACGCAGGCTAAGCTCTACCACTTAGCTACAGCCCCCAACACTCTTTCTAGTGACTTAGGAGACTGAGGCAGGCAGATTGGAAGTCCCAACCCAGCCTGAATTTCATAGCAAGATCTTACCTCAAAACAACAAAACAAAACAACACACTGTTTGACTGTCAAAACAACACACTGTTTTCTGTGTCTACACCATTCTGCTTCTGTAATAGCAGAAGCCTTCACATCTACAGTAAAAAAATCACTGCAGTTCCTGACACATACAAACCCTGATTGTGAGCTGAGACATTTCAGTAGTGTTCTCTGGAGACCTGTGATACAGACACATGAGCACTATAAAGCCCACACGTGTGTTCAGAACCAAGGCTACAAAGATGTGGTGTGACATGACACTGACAGACTCTGCCTGAAATACCTTGGATTGGTTATCAGTTTCGTTTTCAGTTGTTAAGTGTCCATGTCTTAGTCACTGTTCTGTTGCTGTGAAGAGACACCAGAACCTAGGCAACTCTTATAAAAGAAAACATGTCATTGGAGGCTAGATTACAGTTTTAGCAGTGTCCATGATCATCATGGCAGGAAGCAAACTATCAGAGAGCTTTATATCATTATCCAAAGGCAGGAGGCAGAGGGAGTAACACTGGCCTGGCATGGGCTTTTGAAACCTCAAAGCCCACCCCAGTGACACATCTTCTCTAATAAGGCTGTACCTGCTCCAACAAGACCACACCTCCTAATCCTTCCCAAACAATTCTACTACTGTGTCCCAAGCATTTAAATATATGACCCTCTGGAGGGGCATACTCATTCAAACCACCACAGTCTACAAACCATTTACTGTTGCCAAATGTTTTGGAACCTCACATTCGATTATGCCATCCCACAGGAAGTTATAGCACCGTTCAATAAGCTATGGTCCAGTGTGTGAGAGAAAAACTTTAGATGGACAAAGAGACATGAGATGGGGTTCACGAGGAATAGAAAAGTCAGCAATGCTCTATGCCCAAGAAAATCTAGAAAGATAAACTTCTGGGTGTGCTTGGATAACTAGCAATCTTCAGTCATTGTACTGGGTAGTTTTTCCCTGTCATCTTGACTGAATCTGGAATCATGTAGGAGATTCATATATGGGTACAACTGGGAGATTTTTCTAGACAAAAAGGTAAATAAAATCCTTTCTAAATGAAGGTGACACCATCCCATGAGCTGAGGACTTGACAGAAGAAAACAAGCTAAAAGTCTGCGTTCATCTCCCCCTGCTTTCCAACTGAGGGCACAACATGACTATCCTGCTCACATTCACTCTAGTTGTCCATCAGACTTTCCCTGCCATGATGTACTACATCCACTCAGACTGTGAGACAAAATAAACCCTTCTTTTAAATTGTTTTTGTAGGTTACTCCACTGCACTCAAAAAACAAACAAACAAAAGAGGTAATCTTGATTTTGTAGAAGAAAAAAAAGAATTTGAATATGTTGTAGCATAAAACTCACACTTAGCTTAATCGCTGTTCTAGGCTTTTCTATTTTCCATCTGCAGAGAGTGTTGCAATAAGAGTCTTGCTAGAACAACTCTGGGCTAGAAGGATACGCCATTGTAGAGCTGCAATTCAAAGTAGCTTGCACAAAACCTCCATGCTCTGTAACCTAAACACTAAACGAGCCTGGAAAAGGGAATGGGGTTGATTCAAAAACTGCCATAAGAGTTTCTGCTGGTGTGTGGTCTCAACTTCTGAAAGTATTAGCAAGGACACTGAATGACAAAGTGGTGAGGATGCAGGACCCATGACCTTTCAACCCCGTAACACCATCCTTTTGCCCAATGGCTTCAACTTGGCTTCACGTTGTGTGCCCTTCAAGGAGGGAGGTAGGGTGAGAAGTGTTTCTGGCAGGCAGGGAAAGAAAGGTTTGGGACAGATTCTTTCAACTGAAACTACTTTTTATTTTAACATTTGTTTAAATTGAAGTCTTTGTTTAAATTAGGCAAAAGTCCTTTTATATTCAATTTCACGAAATAGAGCAGGTTCTATTAGGTGTGCCTGACATGAGCTCCACCTGAGACATCATGACATTAACTAGCACTGTGCAGGAATGACCCCAGATTCAGGTTTGTTGGGAGCCTGTGGGAGACCCATCACTGTAGTCTTAGCTCAAGGTCCCAGACCCTATCTGTTCCATCTTTATATTCCCTTTGCTGCTAGAACACAGTTGGTGCTGAATAAATATTTCTGGAATTGAAATAAGCTAGTGACTGAGGCTGCATTCCTTTAGTAAGAGACTTGACCTATTTCCCCTGCCCAACTAGAGTTTAAATAGTTTCTCAGAGGTGAGAAATGAAACTGCATTCCTGGGGCAGCTAATAGTGGCATGAAATTGCCGCTCAGCCTGAAGTCACAATGAGTGTGTCTTCATGTCTTTTGAGTGGAAGTTAATGTAGCAGAGAGTGTACCCTCCTCCCCCTTCATGGGTCCCAGCGGTGCTGAGAGAAGCTGACAGCTAAGAGTGTCCTAGATTGGGAAGAGGAGACAGTTTGCAAGCACTTGTACCTGGCCACTTCTGCTTAACTGACAGAGGACCTCAGTAAAGGGACCGTATCTTCCATGCATCTGTCAGCAGTGAGCATAGCAATGGTATCATTCAGTAGAGGCAGTTGCTCTTACACTAAACATCATATTTACATCTTTACACTCACTTTTTGAACAACCCATGCTTCCCCACAACCTGAACAGTCATATATTAGGACATATTTTGTTGCTGTTCTCTGCTAATTGTTCGGTGTGTTTTACACCCTGGATTTCCAGTTCTCTGAGCAGTTGTCCAACACAGCAGTGTGGATCTGTATTTCTTCCCAAGTGGCCACAGGTACCTGGCACTGGGCAAGCTATCTGCCACCCTATATGTAGTATGCTACCATTCACCCATACATATTTTTCTTACTTCCTCCCACTCAATTCATTTGAGTTGGCAAATCTGCCTGACAAGGTACTTGCCATGGTGACTCAGGCAGATCCGGGAATGTACTTTCAGAGTGTGAAGGAAGAGCAAATCGTCCTTTGGTTGCTTGTCATCAGATCTGTGAAAGGAAAAAGAGAGGCTGCAGGAAGCAGGAGACACCTGAATCAGGAATTCTTCAAGATCAAGGTGAAAAGGGATGCCAGCAGGAGGATCAGAGACCACGCTAAGGAGAAGCCTCCTCCAGGGAGGAATTGCAGGTCCTGAGCCTACATACGTGAGCTGACTCTGCTCACCACACTGCACCTGCCTGTAATCCAACAATTGACCTCATGATGTACTCCAGGAAGAAGGTCTCTAAGGGATCAGAATTCAAGTTGACTCCCCTGAGCCATGCTTTGGGCTCAGGCTCATGAACACAGCCATTTCCATATTACCTTCAGGCTGAGGACCATAGCTATGAGTGACAGAATTCTAAGGTGAGCCTGTAATGATTTCCATATTCCCTTGTATAAAAATAGTTCCCCTTCACCATGTGCTGGACTGGTAAAAATGGCAAGTGGCACTTGACTGATTAGAGTGCAATATTTGGTAAATAGGACCCCCCTCCACAGGCCTATGAGCAGGAATTGCCCAGCAGCCTTTGAGACAAAGTATCAGCAAAGGACAGAGAAGATTGTTGTTGTTGTTGTTTAGGTTTTTTCTTTGTTTTGTTTTAATTTTACCCAGGCTCTCTCTCCTATAGCCTTGGTCTGAAACTCCCTCTCTAGTTGAAGATAATGGTGAATTCCTGATTATCCTGCCTCTACCTCCGTTGTGCTGGGGTTACAGGCAAGCACCATCACTCTCAGTTTAGCAATAGAGAGTGTTAATTCTATCTTAGCTAGAATTGATTCTTTTCATCTCTGTATAAGAACTTACATCCTTGTATATGTGCTCCATTAGTCCATGGTGGATTGACCCATGCTTATGTGTTATGTGGCTATGATTTGTGACCTGGGGGGGGGGGAAGAACTGATTAACAGAAAAGTAAAATAAATCAAAAACAGAATGCCGGGAGAAAGGGGAAGGATTCAGAAGAATCAGCGCAGAGGAGTCAGGCAGCAGGGCAGCCATTGCCCCATTGCTACAGTACACTCCGACAACAGCTGTCTGAGATTCCATTCTCCTGGGGAACAGCCTGTCCAAATTCCACCCAAAAAGTCATAAAAATATCTGACCACAGAGGGCAGAGGATGAGCATCCATAATGCACATATTTATACCCATAGATATCCCAAGCCATAAGGCCTAGAAATCCCAGAGGGCAAAAGTCAGATGCTCTATATTCTGATGGGAAAAAGTGAGGAGGGCTGTGGTTATCAGGATTTCCCAACTCACACTGGGGCTTCTGGGCGTGGGGTCAAGGCCAAGAGACAGAGAGACAGAAGAAAGAGGAAGGGAGCAAGGAATGAAAAGAAAATAGGTAAGGGGGCATGTGATACATACTTTTAATCCCAGCACTCCGGAGACTGAGGCAGGACTGTGGTTGACTTGAGCAGGCCCCATTCCTGAGAGTAGTTAGGCAGCACAAATCAAGCACAATGGCTTTAAATAAAGAAAAGGAAGGAGAGGAGGAAAAGAGGAGACCACAAGGACAACTCAAAGTTGGATGGGAAGGGAGGTAAGGAGGGTGGATGGAGACAGTAGATCTGGATTGGCTTAGGAGGAGGGATCATGAATACCATCCAAATTCATTATGTGAAATTCTTGAAGAATTAGTAAGAGTATTATTTTAAAGATAAATTAACCAACTCCTTTTGAGATGAAAACTAAAAGAATTCCAGGGCAGCCTACACTAATTCAGGAGACCTCATCTCACTAAGCAACAATAAAAGAAAACAAAACAGGGGCTATGCTCTTGTCTCCAAACACAAACTCAAACATACTCCCTCCCTCTGGGTCAGGAAGACCCCTGGGTTGGATCCTTCCATGGTTTCATCACTAAACAAGAATGCCCCATTAAATAGCCATGGGCACCCTCTCAGCTTCACTGCCCCCAGTGTAAAGATCTGCTTGGTTCTTTTCTTCAATTCTTTCTTTTTGAGTGTTGCAGAGAGTTGCTTTCTCCACAGGACTTTGTAACAATGTTCCTTATCCTGCCAAACCCCCGCCCCTTCTCTGCAGTAGCCCCTGCCCTATGCATCTCAGTTTTGCTTGGGACTCTTCTAAACACCTGAGCCTGCCCCTCCCAAGCCTTCCTCGATTTTATTTCTTTTCCTTGAAGTCCTGGATTGTAGGCTTTAACTACAACAAAGAGTCGCTGGGAAGGAAGACATCCATCTATCTATGTGACCCACAGTATCACACCCTCCCCTTCATATTCTAATTTCAGGCACCAGCAATTCTGTTACATTACATAGCAAGTGGGAATCAAGGTTCATGATCATTAGCCTGACAGAGTTTTTCTTTAAAGTAAGGTTAACTCAAAGAGAGATGCAAAAGGTGCGGAGGGAGGTGCTAGACTGATAAGATGTAACAAGAACTTGACCCACAATTTCTGTTTTGGAAGATGGAAGAACAGGCTAGAAGCCAAGGAACATGGGTGGCCTCTAGTAGCTGGAGAGGGAAAGGAAATGGATTCTCTTCATGAGCTTCCAGAAAGGAACACAGCTGTGCCAACACCTTGATTTTAACCCAGTGAGGCCTATTTCTGACTCCCAGCCTTCAGACCTGCACAGCAATGAATCTCGGTTGATATAAGCCATTAATGTGCTGTTGGTTTGTTCCCACAGGAACAGCTCAGTCCAGCACTGCTTGTGGAATGTTGCACAGCCACTGCTGGGCTTCTGCAGGAGGCAGGCAGCCTGTCCCAGGCCTGGGCTGCCCAACCCTATTTGCTAGAGGAAGTTGGGTAGGATGGCTCCACCTCTTCTCTGATGAAGTGGGGAAGAAAGTTGCCTGTCCCAGAAAACTTAGTTCATACCAGCACTGGTGCAGCCCAGAGATGAGGAAAAGCAAGGTGTAATCAGCCTACGGTGTCTCCAGTAACAGATGAAGGAGGCGGACAACCTCCACCCCACCCCCCACCCCCGCATCAGGACAGAGACTAGCTGCAGGAGCTATTGTCACTTCAGGCTTCCACCTGTCCCTGACTGATCTTCCAAGAATCCCGAGTTTTGAGACAAAAGCGGAGATGAAAGAAATTGTACCTGAGAGTCCACATGCACAGAAGGTTGCAAATAATGGCAAATTATGTATTGTATGTTTGCAGTTCGATATTTTATTTATAAGCCTTCATCTTAGACGGAATATTTGTTGTACTTAATGACGCACATGGGACCCCTGGCACCCCAGGGACCCCTAGAAACGTGCATCAGCGCCGCTTTGAGTGCGCGATGAATTTCCCACTAGGGAAGGGGACGGGGAGAGCCTCTACACCTTTCCAACCTGGCATCCCCAAGCCCCCAAGGCCCACCCTGTTGAGAACCCAGTAGGGCACTCGACTCTTGCACCTTCCCCCTCTGGGCTCAGTCCCCAGACACAAAGTCTCTTGTGTCCCCAAAGAGCATCCAACCACTGCAAAAGGCTTTCCTCCACCTCCTTGGATGCTCATTTCGGGCGGCTACAGCTGCTGCGAGATGGCATCTCCTTGATACAGCACCGCTCGGATGCAGAGAGAAAGCGGGAGCTCCCGGGCGTTGCAAGCCAGGCTTCTTGGCCAGGACTCCAGCGGATTCTGAGCGTGTCCCTTCCGGAGCCCTGCAACAGGCTGGAGACACTGGAGTACGGCACAGCCAGAGCGCCGGTATGCTCCTAATGTCGCCGGGCGCCACCTGCAGCCTCCAGGCCGCCGACTTAGCCCGGGCCAGCAACCGCTGCTTAATCTTCTGCAAAGAGTTAAGAGCCTGCTGCTGAGTCTCCCGGGGCCTCGCCGGGTCCCCAGGCCCTGCTAACCGCTCCTGATTGGCTGATCTCCTGTCAGTAGTAAAGAGGATCAGATAGCAAACTTGGGACCTTCATAAAGGCGTGGTGGCGGTACTCCGCGACCGCTGGCAGTCTATGACATCAGCCAGGAACGCCTAGGATGCGGCTGCTCCTGGCCACCCTGAGAGGAGGAGGGTCCTGCCTGCTGGGAGTTAATTAGCCTCGCGCGCGGCGAGGGGGAGGCGCCAGTTTTCTGGGGACACTGGAGGCCACTGTGCGTCCTCCTGCCCAAGGGAGCTCCCTGAGAGTTGGATGAATTCTGGGTTGTTAGCTGCTGTCCTCTGGGCTCCCGGGAGCCAGTTTCTGGAGGAAAGCAGGGGGCGTCTGGCCAGCGACCAGCGGCTTGCTGAGATTCACCATGACACTCCTGGGGTCTGAGCACTCATTGCTGATTAGAAGGAAGTTCCGATCAGGTAGAGTAAGGCGTTCAGCACTCCTTAAACTTTTCATTTCTACCACTGTCCACTCAACTGCTTTGCAATGAATGCTCGGGCCTGAGCTAGCGGCCTCCACTCTGTTCCCCCAAAAGTGTTTGACTGAATGCCTTCAAATGTCAACCTGTTGAGTGTGAGTTTTGTTTATGAATAATCCAGTGTCTTCATTTTACTATATTTCTCCTCTATCTGTGAATAGAAAAATTTGAGGGATCTATCCAAAGGGAACGGGATTAAAATGGGCGAATTCGGGATTTGAAGCTGTAGAGTGGGTGTCTTATCAGCTATAACTGCTGAGAAGATGAAACTAGTTCTGTGTATCAAGTCTAGGGGTCACTTAACATGTAGCTAATCCAAACAAATATATTTCCCAAAAAAGTCACTTGGAGGAAGTAAAAATAGCGAATTTGGAGCACACTAAGAATTTAAAATGACATCACTGTAGGGGGAAAAAAAACAGTGCCTCAAATATTTTTTCCCAAACCATCTGATATTTATAAATGGACAGTTGCCCCTAAAATTGTTGTGGCAGTGGCACCCAGAGAAACTTCTGAAGGGATACTCAAAAGAGGTGAGTAGAAGGAAAGTGTTTGTATGGAGGCCTAAGAAGGTGTAGGAGTGTGGGTTCCTGCATCAGCATCCTGGCAGGGCCATGCAGCTTTGCATTTTATTGCTTTTGTAACTGTGGAAACAGACCATTCATTGATGGTAGAACCCAACTTCTAAGAAGAATCCTTTTGATGAGAGCTCTGGTGTGAGCCTCTGTGTAACAGGTGTCGGCTGGATGCTGGTGTCGCTCACTTGTGCACGATTGCTTTCCTTGGTCCTTCTGAGGGGTTACTCAACTGTTTGACTTGAGATGGGTGGTTCAAAAATAAGCACAGTGGGTGACAGGCCATAAGGATCCTCTGTAACTGCCTTAGTTGCTCCAGGTCCTTAGGTGTCTGTGGGACCCACTACAGATTTTCTAAGGCTCTGTACAGTGAGGCAAGTTGAAAACTCAGGAGCTTAAGTGGCCACAAGCCACAGTGCCTGTGTAGCTCTAGGGTGTATCTGTTAGCCACTAGCCACCAGTGTTAGCCATGAATCTCATCTGTCCTTTCCTTTCCATGTTGAGGAGGTGGTTAATCTGTTAATCAGAGGCCTCACATGCTTGGTAGCTTGCTCAAAACTGCAAGGCAACACTGCCACCTTTCTGAAGGAGCGAGGATGTCCTTTGTTTTTTGCGTTAAGCTGAGTTTATTTCAAATGCTCCTGTGTGGTTTAATGGGTGTGGGGGGAGGGATAGGCAGAGGCTGATTCGTCTGTAAAAGGATTTGGTGATGTTCTCCATAGTGGGCTTGCAAAATAGATTTATCAAGGAACTCCTCAGCCAACGTACAGAGGAGCGGGAAGACAATGTTCACACCATTCCAATCCCCATCTCAGAGGATTTGTGGAGGCCTGAGGTCTCCAGCTGGACCGTGCATAATTTTATTCTGGAACTTTGGAGAAATCCAATCTTATTTATTTCAGTTCTTTGTGTCATAAGGAAGGTAGTTTTGGGGAAGCATGATACAGAAGCGGGAAGCTTAATCCTCAATCTTTGATAAACGGGAAACTAGAATCTGGGATGGCCAAAGCAAGTTGGGCATCTAAGATGGCATGGTTGATAAGCTCATACAAAATGAAGAAAAGCATACAGCATTAAATACTGGGTACACTTTCTGGATGGCATGATCATAGTGGACATATGGCCCCCAAAGTCTGGCTGGCAAGAAAAATTTGCTTTATTTTGTGTCTGACAATGAGTGAGGAAGGCTTCCACTTCACCTTAATTTCTCTCTCTCTCTCTCTCTCTCTCTCTCTCTCTCTCTCTCTCTCTCTCCCTCTCTCTCTCCTCTCTCTCTATTTTTTCTTTCTTTCTTTCTTTCTTTCTTTCTTTCTTTCTTTCTTTCTTTCTTTCTTTCTCTCTCTCTGTCCCTCCCACCCTCCCCCTCTCAGCCACCCTGTGCTATTTTTTGCTCCCCTCTTCTTTCTTGAGGGACTCCAGCCCCAAATTTCCTATATGGCAGTGAATATTTGCTTCAATAGTAGACCCTGGTATTATGATTTTAAAATTAATGTTTCAAAACTAACTGAAACCCAGTTGTTTGGTGATGATAGCAATGGTAAGAGGGCACATTCATAGCCCGCAGATAGGTCCTTTCATTCTGAAATTGACGTGGATGGCAACCGTGTCTTATCAACTTTCCACAAACTCTGTCCAAGTCACCTTGTGATTAAGTGACAGATCTACCATAGGAGTTGGGGACGCTGAGTATTTACATTTGTGAACATGTTTGGTGACGGAAATTAATCTTACCAGACAGAATCAGGGTGTCATAGCTGAGTGTAAGGGTCTCAACCAGAGTAGCTGGGTTTTCAGCCATGACCTCTATCTTTTTGCCACATGACCTTTTACCTAGGCAGAGTCATATTGTCTTACTCATCTCACACCTGAATAATGAAGGTGTTTCTATGGCTCTTATAAGAGCTAAATACGATAATACAAGCACATTAGTTAGGACACAGACCAGCACTGGTGAGCCCTCAGGACTAACACTCTGTGGCAGTGGGATCCTCAGTCTGCCGTTGCTTCTCTCTAGACCTTGTTTACTTAACTTGTAGATGTCCAAGTGGAAATGAAGTGGTTTCTTAGGCCCCACTGGCATTATGTATGGCTCTTGGAAGGCATAAAGATTGTATGGGAATGGGAACAAGCGAGATGATTAGGCTGCCTGGCCATTCGGGTAGGGAAGTAAGAGGCAGCTTGCCTACACATAATATGGTTGTTATTTTTAAACTGATCACATTTTTATAGTATTTCTTTTCTCATTGTTAATGCAATACTTATAATTGGTGTCACTTTCTGCAGTTTTGTGTAATATCAATTTCTTTGTCCACAAAATACAAGGATACACACAGAAACACAGGCGAATCAAAAATAACGAGGTTCCCTCATGGTTTTTGTATCAAAAGAAAAAATGCATTTCCAGTTTTTTTTCCTTTCTTATTAGAAAGAAAATTATTTTACATTTCAATCCCAGGTCCCTCTCCCGCCCTTCCTCCTCTGCCCCCTCCCCAACTAACCCCCTACCCATCCCATACCCTTTCTGCTCCCCAGGGAAGGTGAGGCCTTCCATAGGGGGTCTTCAATGTCTGTCAGAGCCTTTGTGATAGGGCCTAGGCTAACCCCCTTGTGTCTAGGCTCAGGGAGTATCCCTCCACGTGGGATGGGCTCCCAAAGTCCATTCCTATGGTAGGGATAAGTACCAGCAAGACACTTCCAGTTTTTTCTCCCTTTTGTCTCCCTCGTACCCATCTCAAACAGCCCAAAGCAAAGCAAACTCTGGTACCTGTTGTTGCCAGTCTTGTCTCCTCATAAATGTAGACTTGTCAGATTTAGCAAACAGAACACCCTGTTCAGTTTTAATTTTGAATAAACAATGATAAGCTTTTGGTATTTATCAATATTTAGGACAAAGTTTTCTCTGAAATGCACATTTCACTGTGCCTGTAGTATTTTCCTTGGCAATCACCGACAGTCCCAGGACTGTTTCTCCAATGTTCTGCTGTCCTGTCCAATATCCCATGAGCCTCTTGAGATTTTGGGTTCCCTAAATTGCAGAATTCATATCTTAGCTAAGATGCAGCATGAGGTGGGGGCAGCATGAGAGGGAACCTGGGTGACCAGAGGCAGACCCAGGATTCAGAGGGAAGGAAGCCTGCTGGTTTACCTCTGCCTTCCTGATGCGGAGGAGATGCTGACACCACACAGCTGCATCAAAAAGAAGCTGAGGATTATCAAAACAGGCAGAGACGACCCAGTGCTCAGGATCCGGCCTCCCATATGTGTGAGTAGTTTCTTATTCTCCGAGAGAAACCCCAGGGCCTCCCCCAAGGATTCTGGACTCTTGCTGTCCCTCTGTCCTCCATCCTTCAGACAACATAGGAGATTTACTGTCTCATATTAATGTAGACCCTTAACTGAGATAGAATTGTCTCTCTTGTGAGCTGAGGCTGTTATATGGAGAGGTTGGTCCCAGATTTAGCATCATAGACATGACTGAAGGAATGGCCACTATACACTAAAAAAAAAAAAAAAAAAAAAAAAAAAAAACTTGGTGCTGCCTTAGCCATTAACTAGTCTTATAGCCCTAGACAACAAATTTAACCTGAAGGAAGGCCTTTACTATTACATGCAATTTAGATGGATATGGATTTAATTCGGCTTCTTCGGATCTCATTTTTGTCAAGTGCAAAATAAAAGAGTTTAACTAATTCATCTCTTTGGTTATCCCCAGCATAAAGACTTCACCTCCAACTCCCAACTGAATGGCCTTAACTGTTTTGGTCAATTTTTAAACACTACAAGTATTAAAATTTAAATACTGAAGCATTATCACAAAAGAGTATAATTAATTGAACTTTAAAAGATGAATTGTATTTCAATTTTTAAATGGGAGTCTTAACTCATCTTTTAATTATTTATTTACTTTGTTTTTAGGCTGGGTCACTCTCTAGGCCAGGCTAGCTTTTAACTCACTATCTAACATAGGCTGGCCTAGAACTGTAGTGATCCTCCTGCCTCAGCTTCCTAGTACTGGAATTATAGACATGAGTCTTCATACCCATTGATAATTTTGTAAAGGGCAAAGATACTTTCAGGTTCTGACTAGCATCACCTTCGTGAGACCATTGTATTTCCCACAGCAGTTCACAGAGCCTGGGCTCCTCTCTCCCTGTCTGAGTTAGAAGCAAGAGCCCCGCCTTTCTGCCTTCCCTATTTTTATCCGCTATCCACTCAAAACCTTTGCACAGACTAAACATTTTCTTATTTATTGGTTTATTATTTTCCTATGTGTACAAGAAGAATTCTTGCCTGCTTTTGGTTCACTGCTTTTATTCTCTGCCACCTAGGCCAGGACTTGGCATGGAATGGGCACCCCACAAAACATGTGCTAAGAGCTGGGGTGTCACTCAGTAATACAGTATGTATTCAGAAGTCTCAGGGTTTGATCCTCAGGGCTTCAGAAAAAAAAAAGTTAAATAAATACTTGTCATAAATACTTGTCATATATCCCACAAAGACTGTTCAAAAACAATTACAGTAAAGGTTATCTGATTTTAGGTACATGGGTAGGTGGTGAGATTAGCTTAAAAGGGAGTGCTGAGGTAGGTGAATACAACATTGAGAACTGAAGCTAGCTCTTACTGTCATTTGCAAGCAATAACAACACCCAGAAAGAACAGTGTGTAGGAATCTAAAATCCAGAGTAGTATCCAAGTGGAGGAAGCAAGGAGAGGTATATGGAACCTGAAGTAAGGATCTGCTCTGGAGTTTGGAAGTGGTTGCATGCATAATTACTATAGACAGATTAACTAAGTCGAATCACTCATGGGCAGAGGGTAGATGTGTGGCTGTGTACTACACACCAGGTATTGTGATTAATTGAGTTGTTACTTCTGTTTCTTTAAAAGAGACCAGAGATGGTGCCAGTGTGAGGGTACTTGCCTGGCATTCGGAGCACTCCAGGCTCAGTCCCCAGTGCGGTTGGGGGGCATGTGATGGGATGGAAAACGGGTATGCTTTTAAGATCAGAGCAAATGGTATTCATTTTATCTGCTATAGTATATGATGGGGATAGTCAGAAAATCTTTATTTATAATCAAATTGCAATGAGCTTGTTTCCATGGTCTCTAACCTAATGTAGATTAAATGGAAGAAAAATAGATACAGGGCAGAAGTCAAGTCCTCAGTCTTGAGGTTCAAATTTGACATTTTGAAGAAGGGTCAAACCTGAATGAGAGCAGCTGCAATTTACCCATAACAAGCTACCTAACAGATGGTGAGCAGGCACCTAGTATCTCTGCCAGGTGGGGATGGAAGACCAGCAGGTGCTGCAGGCATCTGCCTCCCATTACTATTCTCTCCAGCCCGTAAGCATCTTCCCTGACAGCATGATCTTGGGAAAGCCAGCTCTGCTCTCTGGGCCTCCATTTGCATGTTGGCAAAGTGACTCACAGTCTTTGCAGCTGCAGGGCTCTTTGAAGGAAAGACCTCTGACAGTTACTTAGGACTTATTTTTCAGGGAGAAATCTTACTCTCCCCATGGGAATGGCTTGCTTGACACACTGGCATGTGAGTTCCGCAAGAGAGAAACATGAAGTAGTTAAAAGATCCCGATGGACATAAACAGGATTAACAACAATAACAACAGCCATTAGCCAAATGGCTTTGCAACCTTATACTTTAAGTCCCTAGATTTTTCCACTTTATTAAGCAGGTAGTAGTTATTTTTTTTTCAGAATTGTTAATAAATCAAGCTTTACGCAACCAGATGTGGATCACTATTCTTAGACAAAACAGAAGTGTTCGCCAGATTTTGTTCAAGCAAGATGCATCATTTATCCCCAGAAATCTACAATAAATAAGTCTCATTGCTGTCTTGAATTTTCCAAAATGCCCCCCAAATGCCCTCTAGAAGGGAGAATAATAGCTTTCTTTTCTCCTGTCGATGAGGGACGATAAATTTACTCTTTTCCTGGGGGACTCAAGTGCGGTTGTCTCTCGATTGTTCGCTGTGTTTAGCCATGTTACCCACCCCCATGACAAGCTATAGCTCCAAAATAAATGAAGGCCTTGTAGTATTTTTAAATGTGTTTTCTGGGTGATCTTTCATGTAGGGTCTTGGTAACACTTGGTATGTGCAGCAATGACAAATGGATACACAGCTCTCTAATACTTACTATGTCTTAACTAGAACCTCTTGTCTGCTGCCCTTTTGAATGAACACACAGGTAAGGTTCCAGCCTCAGTCCACAGCTCCCTTCTGGGGCCTTTCTTTAGTGGCACCAAGGCATCCACTATGTCTTAGAGGACAAGAGTGACCTCTTGGGGCATCTCCATTTCACTGACGATGTGACATGATGAAAGTGTTCTGTAAACGGTTCTGCCTTCACTTGGTTCTAAAACCAACTTCCCTTAGGAAGCCATTGAGCCTTCGTGTCTGCATGACTGTGGGTGGAGCTTTGGGTACCAGGTAAAGTTCCAGAAGTTTCAGTGAGGCTCAAAAAAAGAAAAAAACAAACAGCTAGACACGGAAAGTGTTGTGTGTTGTTCAACATGAACTTAACAGCCATCTCCTCGAGACTTGAAAGGCCTTATCAGTGAAATCCTTCATATCACAACTTTGTAGATACTTCCTTCTGGCTATTCAACAGAAACACAATTCTGCTTTAAGACTCCATATTCCAAAGAGCATGTACATGGCAATTTACTAATCACTTGTATTAGAAAATTCAGTTAGTTTTCATTTCATGTATGCATAATACTGCTCTGAAAAAAATCATTATCCATAACTCTATGAAACCCTTTAAGACAGTGGTTCACAGCTTGTGGGTTGTGACCCCTTTGGGTTTGAATGTCCCCTTTACAGGGGTCACCTGAGGCCATCAAAAAACACAGATGTTTACATTGTGATTCATAACAGTAGCAAGGAAAATAATTTTATGGTGGGGGGTCACCAAAACATGAGGAAATGTATTAAAGGGTTACAGCATTAGGAAGGTTGAGAACCACTGCTTTAAGAACCAGAAGGTGTCTTTTCTTTATTTTGCTTTGATAAGTCCTCATTAGATAAATACCTGAGTGTGGGAATAATGGGCTTTTTTGTTAACTACGGTGGTGGCTAGCATTTTCATACCTACTGCTTCCCCAGATGACAAATACTTACCTTCAGTAGAACTGACTCATCTTGTGTTCTTTTCCAACAGAAAGTGGTATTCAATGGGACTTTTGTGTCTTTTCAGTGTTTGTTTAGAAAGCCCTACATTGTCTACTATTTAAGAAGAAGAGACTATGAAATATAAGCAATAACATGTTAAAGAAGAGGGCTAGGAGTTTCTCAACCTATTGTCCATGTCTATGGTCTCATCTGAGCCTTAGAAAAGACTTGTGGGTGGGAATGATTCTCCCCAGTTACAGATGAAGAGGGAGAGCTCAAGATGTCAAATGACTTGGAGACTAGATATGAATCTGTGTGTCCCATTTCATTGGAGTAATGTCATCTTACCCTCCAGACCCTCACCTGTACACATACACACATGTGTGAGCAGGCATGTGTACACCCACCCACACATACAACAAAACCATTATATACCACACATATACACAAATATACAAGCATGAACACATACATGTTTAAACAACACATACAAATACACATGCACATGCACACCTAAACCAGTAGGTTTAACAGACCGTCTGGCTACAACTCCAAATATGGCCCAGTTACGGTTATCATCACCAAATAGTTACTAAGGAAGTTACTTGTTTAAATTCTAATTAAGTGATTCATGCCACTCCTTACCTTGGAATTTTTATACAACTTGATTAGTAAATATTATTTTGTTTTGAAAGAAAGAATTTCAAGAAAATTTTGGAAGCCAATAAAGTAATGAGAAGAGATCTATCCTGAGACAATATACATAGATATGTAAGAACTATTTAGTAACTAAGATTCAGAGTAAAAGAACAACATGTTATCAGTGGGCCAGAATCACATATGTGTGATCCTGCATACACATGTACGCACACATGCACTACCTACACATATATTTATATGTAGAAAAAGGTATAGTCTTACTCTTATGTGATAACCACTGTTCAGAATCACAGAAAAATATGTAATAAAAGTATGTTGGGAAAGCAGATATCCATAAACTTTAAATAAATTTCATATAGATTAGAGAGTATGTGAAGTCTGTAAGATATTATAGATGAGGGGTAGAGAACAATTTTATAATCTTGTCATGGGATTATTCCAGTGCTTGCCTCCCCAGCCAGAGTAGAAATAAAAATGGATACACTAGCTACTTAAAATTTTGCAACTTTACATAAAAAAATTACCCCCAAAACTTAAGTCAAATAGTAGTTGAAAAAATAATTCTGGAAAGCATATTCAAGACAAAATCATTGCAAAGATTTCTATTAAAAATAAGATTAAAAGCAAACAACATGAGAAAGAATTCAGAGGGGAAATGGTCCACAAACACATGAAACACACTAACCTAGTATCCAACCCATGTCCCAGGGACATGTGGCCCTGGAAGTTAAGGACATGGTCCCACACAGAATCATAAGCTCATTTAAAACAGTATAAGATGTTTTTGAGTCTTTTTTTCTATTTGTTTATTCAATTGCACAGATCTTAAACATGAACTTTATAGACGACAATGTCGAAACCAAAAGGTTGACTATCCCTATCGATGCAGGCTGGAAAGTCAGATGCTACATGTTTTGCAGGTCAAAAGTTGGTAACATTAGGTGCTACATAACGTGAAGACATGGGTACATATATACTGTTGGTGAGATAACCATAACTATAAAAACTAATTGACACAATTTTGTACGAGTCTCGAAAGATGGTTTTTTTTTGTATGAACAATAGAACCAAGTTTCTATTGTTTAACCTAAGAATAATGGAAGCCACATAAGCATTCACCTGCAGAGACTTGTTTAATTAAATTATGTTAAATCCATACTATATGAAATATAATGGAATGGAATGGAAAGCAGAAGCTGATTAAAAGACATATGATGTGGACTGATGCAGAAAGGTCTCCAATACTGTTTTTCTTAACATTTCTTTTAGATTTAATTCTTTTATTTCATACGCATTAGTGTTTTCTCTGTTCATATACATATGCACCATGTGCATGCCTGGTGCCCATGGAGGCCAGAATACAGCCTCACACCCCCTGCAGCTAGAGTTACAGATGTTTGTGAGGCATCATATGGGTTCTGGGAATCAAACCCAGGTCCTCTGGAAGAGCAAAAACTGCTCTTAACCACTGATCCATTTCTACAGCCCAAGATTCAGGTTTTTAAAAACAGACTATGAAATGATTGGGCAGTTTACTTTTATTTACAGTTTTTAACTATGCATTTAAAAAACACATAAGAAAGGAAAGGATATGTGTCACCTTATTTAGAAAGACACCTGGACTCAGGTAGAGGAAAGTCTTTTTCCATTTGAATCTTTTAAGATAAGAATGGATTTGTATTTACATAATTTTCAAGTTTGCCTAAAACATAAGGAGGAATTCATTTCTTAGTGGAGGCTGGAAATACCTTATTTCTACAAGTCTTCAATAAGGCTGATAAAACCTCAAGTCTGAATTTAGAAGATATAAATAATGTAATTAATTTGATTATATACATATTTTATAATCATTTTTTATTTGAATTAGAAACAAGATTGATTTACATAAGCCCCTGGCCTAACAGAATTTGATGACAGAGACATAGAATATACATTTAATACACACATACAAATGTCAATAAATTCTATGCACTAAACTCATTTCTTGACCATAAGGCATCAAAAGAAAAAAAAGCAAAGAAAATTATTTTCAAAGATGAAATACTTTTAACTCAACAAGTCAGTAATCAAAACATAACTGCAAACATGTCAACGTAACTTGTCCTTTCTGACTCTATTTTGGTCATTTCTTGAGGGTCTCCTATTCCTTCTGTAACACACAGGAATAAGTTGGTCCTGGGGTCTATCTGTTGCTTTAGTTTTAGGCCTTGGAGTGATGTGTGGAGAAGGGCAGGCATATCCTATCTTTCAGGAGCAGTAGAATGAGGGATTGGTTGGGTACCTGGGAAATTTATCTGTCCTCAAGTTCTCATCACCTCACAGGGCACCTTAGAGGGCCTTCTCCTCAGTCAAGAGACAGAAAACACACAGACTCTAATATTAATTTACTGTCCCCTTTCCTCCCCACCTCTCCAGCGTCTTGCTTTCACAAATTTCAGTTAGCCATGATCAATCGTGATCTAAAAATACCAAATGACAAACTCCAGAAATTAAAAAAATTGCATACTCTCTAAGAAGCTTTTGTAAAATATATTACGATTTTCTATTTTAGTGAGTTATTGTTAATACCTTACTGTGCCTAACTTGTAACGAAATTTTGTGGTAGATACATTTACTTAGGGAAAACACAGTAAATACAGGGTCCGATATTACCTGAGCAGTCAAGCTCTGAGGGGGCATAAGGTGATACTACTCACTGCTGAAAATTTCACATTTAAAATGCAAATGTAAGCCATTGCTACAGTCTCTGGGGCTTAGATGAAAACTCCAGCACCACTCTTTGAGAACCAGGCTGTATGTCTTCAGCTCTCCAGTCCCTCAATTTCCATTTGCAAATGTGGTAACCAAGATGCCCCCTCATTGGAAGTTTCAGAAGGCTTTAGTGAGAGAGCATGGAAGAAGTAAGGAAGCCATGCTGTATATTTCTATACTCAGTGAACTGCAGCAATGTCACATGCACGAGTGGCATGTGACACTATATCATTATACCAAGGGATCATTCTGTGATAATGTTTGGTGTGTTAACTTACAGTACTTTAAAATTATTAGATGTCACTGTAGAAATATTATTCTGTTGAGTCTGAATAACATCAGGTCTGTCACAATCATCTCTTATTAATTCCTAACTGGGCCTTCTTGATCATGTGTAAGAGCCATGAGGATACTTAACGTCATCACGGAATTTATACTTTATTCTATCAGGCACTTTTAATCACTTGTTCTCTCTCTCAAACAAGTCTTTGAAGGAGTTCTTGTCCTTCTCAGTCTCCATAGGGAAGTGGGTGGCTCTATCCAAGATCTGGTTTGTGCAGCTGCAGAGCGGTCCAGGTCTGGTCTGGGTTCTGACAAGGTCACCACGGGCTATCGGCATTGGCAGAGGCTCTTTCTCAGGCACTGCTAAGAGTCGAGTCTCTTCTACTATAATTGAAAATACTCTCCTGTCTAAAAATAGAGCTGGAGAGAAGAGCTCTCTTCAGAACAAATCAAGCTTTAGGCATGGCCACCTAATACCTTCTGTTTCTATGATTCATTTTAACTTGCCATTCCTTCAGTAAAATCAAGTCATGTCAGTAACTTTCTTTATACTCCCACCAACTCTGCGAGCACAAGGCTGGCTATATGGTTGGGGAGAATAGTGTTCATAGATGTGAAGGCTAGTCCAAGGCCGTGCAGGAGAAAGAAAAACCACGGCTGTCTCCCAGTTTCCCACAAGTCAAAAGACCAGCCGATAAAGAGCCGTTCAGGAGAAGCAGAGGCAAGAGCAGGTGGTATCTGGTATCTAGATCAGCTTCTCTCTCAACAAAGGGTCCCAGCAGTCTTCGCTGGGTTCAAGGCCAAGGGGGTGCATTAGAAGATGTGTGGAGATGGAGCGCTTGTAACTCAGCAAGGACTGTGGAAGAAGATGAGGCATGATAGCAGCAGAGGGGCACTGGCTGAGTAGAAGAGCCAGCCTTTGCCAATGGCCCCACTGTTACATGCGGAT
This sequence comes from Cricetulus griseus, assembly GCF_003668045.3. Taxonomy (NCBI): domain Eukaryota; kingdom Metazoa; phylum Chordata; class Mammalia; order Rodentia; family Cricetidae; genus Cricetulus; species Cricetulus griseus. Next base: position 79,158,245 of record NC_048600.1, on the reverse strand, counting down.
TAGAATGTTCTGGTTAGAAAATGTTCTGGAGTCTTCTGTTTGCTTCAAAGCCTGGTGTTTAAACAGTAGAGCCACCATTATTTTCTTCTCTTAAAATGTTAAGAGAATATCATTAAATGTAATATCTATTAAGCATATCATAATTTTCTATATTAAAATTTTAATATTTCTATATATTGTACACATGCACATATATGGATGTAGCATACACATACTACATGTGCAACATAATAAACATATCTACAACATGAGAGGATTAAAGATTTACATTTATATATCCTGCAGAAAAAAAACATAATGGAAAAATTTTAACTGTCCAACAAAGTGGAAATATCCAAATACACTGAAAATAATATATAATGGCTTGTTACTTGTACATTAAGTACATGTATTCAAAGAATAATGAGCTATAAGAATGCTTATAGTGCAGGTAGAAGATTTCAAAATTGCACACATAATACAACTCCAATTCTGTGCACCACCTCAATCCCTCTCCACCTTACTTTGTGAGAAGGAGTCTCTCCTGGAACCTGGACTTGCCTGCCCTTTTACATGGGTGCTGGGGACCATGGCTCAGATCCTCATGTGTGTGCTTTATGGACCAAGTCATCTCTTCAGCTTTGTGAATCAGGGTTTTAGAAAAACTAAAATCTGTGTTCAACGACCACAGTCACAGGGTGGGGGGGAAATGAATCTCTTTGTTTAAGGAGAATATCTTTACCCTTACAAACCACATCCTTGTTCCAAATTCGAATCCCTCTTATTCCCAATTTTCTCTTGACTACCAACTCTGTTAGTCTTGCTCATATTTGTTTAGCAATTTATCATGATTGAAAAGATCTACTCTTCCTTGTCCTCCTAGACTGTGGGTGCCACTGATTAGTCTCCTGGGGGATGGGAAACGGAGGTCAGAAAGGGGTCTGTGATCTCTGCCCAAATTCACACAAGCACAGCATAGTGGAGCTGGACTTGAACTCTTATATTCTGGCACCAGATCATGTGACCTCTCCGTGAACGAATACATAGGAAACATAAATCAGAGTCCCTTTGCTAGAGGACCTCCCTCAGCAATGGCTTTCAAGGAAAGCCAGTCAAATGGGAGGTCCCCCGCTACCCCACCCTTTCTGCTGTCCTCTCCGGGGTGTGTGCATGCTGTCTGCTTAATTCACTCATGGCTCAGTGCCACAGCATACATAAACAAGCAGGGAAAGCCTCTGTGAGGAATCTTGGTGCCCAAATGGAGCAATTTGTCTTCTGAAATTATTGTTTGAAATTGTTTATGTCAGTTGCCGAGTTTCTGTTCTGTACCGCAGGACCTGTTGGCAACGGAAGAAAAAGAGCCCCACAGCTGAGCCAGTTCTCCTGGGCAGAGAGTTCAGGTGAAGGTGGGACCTGTAGCCTGCATGTCCCCCATGGGGTTCACCACAACCCAAGATAGCACCCTGAGGGTTATGCGGTCCTCAATGTTTGCTGGATCCTGCTGCAAACATTTATCCTAATTAAGCCTCATACCTGACAGTGTGCTTGCTGATTCTCGGGTGAAACTGAAGCAATGACACAAAACCCCTTGGCCTGCAAATAGGACTTGAACGTGTGTGTCCCTGGCTTCAGAACCCATGCTTTCTGCTTTCCTGTGACACTTAAACCTACTGGGGGCGGGGGCGGGGGGGGGGCGTCAGAATCCTAAACCACTGGACTTTCCCTTCTGTACTGAGGACATACATTGCAAATCTTGCCACCTCCTTGAAATGCATGCCTGAGTCTCTATGGAGGCTCCCCTTCCTCTTCCCTCTAATGCCTTGACATATTTTAGCATGAAGGCTGTAAGCCCGCAGACCTGGCAGCTTTGTGAGTGAGAGAGAATTCCTTTTGAGGCCTGAATTAGTCTTCTTCAAATGTTTTGACAAACCCAGAGTGTGGTGCTTAGGGGAAAGAACAGCTTCGCAGTGTTTGTGTGAACAGACATCTCTCCGAAACAACTTGAGCCTTCGCGTGAGGCTAGGTCATTGAAGTAACTGCTTGGGGATCGAAGGCCACACTCTGTTGGTATTCTGCTTGGGTTGACCCTCCAGATGCCTGAGCTAGAAGCGGGCCAAAATTAATGTCTCCTAATCTCCTGGAAGGAAGCAGAGAATCAGGACACCCCTGAGGCCGTGGAAAGGTCAGAGTTCACCTAGCCTCATTCTTTCTGTGCGTGCATGCCTGTGCCAGCTGCTAAGCCCAGCCCTACGCCCTGATTCTCCCACATGCTTTCCTTTGGGAGGGCTATGTGAGTAACCTGGTCATCATGTCCTTTTCACAGTGAATCCCTACCAAGAGATGGTTGGGCCTGTGTCATTCATAGTGTGACAGTATGGCTGTGCATGATAGCGCATCCCAGCACTCAGGACAGTCTGAAGCAGGGGGATAACAAGTTTGAGCCCAGCTTGCTTCACACAATTGAGACACATCTCAAAAAAAAAGACAGAAATTAGGTGAAATAAAAGGAACTCAAAGTAGCCCTTGGTGGTATCAATGGTTTCTGTCGCTAGTGTCTCTTTACTATTAATACTGAGGATCTTTGTGGAAAAATAAAAGAAAATTAGATAATAGGAATTCTATAAATCTGTGTAACAACAGAATGGTGTCTCAGCTGTGCTGGAGAGACAGTGAAACTCGGGGAAAGCGGCAGGACTTGGGTGAAGTAAGCTGGAACCGGAGGCTGGAAACTTCTACAACTCATAGAAGGGCTTGTTCTCTCTGAGCTGCCTTCCTCGCCCCTGCCCTCCCACTCCGCCCCTGAAGCACAGACCAGATCTAGCTCAGTTCATGTGGTGAAAGCAGCCATCAATTCACATGGCCAGAATCAGCCATCAGACTTCTCCTAGTTACATTCCCAAACTTCCCAGGGAAATCCAGTCGGTCTGTGTGGCTGGCCAGAGTAGAAACATAAACTGTGACTAGGAAGAGAGGCCACCAAGGGGACCATCAGAACAACACAGGAATTGTGTAGACAGCAGAAGAGACCAGCATTTCCTAACAAACCTATAGGGAAACCGTGCCAGAAAATAGTTTGAGGAAGAGGCACTCTTTGCCTTTTTTATTTCTCTTTCTGCCTCTAGCATGCCCCCCACCACATACATAGACAGAGACAGAGTGGGACTAGAAAACTCTCCCTATTCCCAAGTATTCTAAAATTACAGGCCGATCCTCTCCAGAACAGTCCTACAACCATGATTTTTCATTTAGTATCTTTTCTCCTCTCTAAACTACAATAAGCATCACACAGGTGGAGCTTTAATCACAGCTGGACCACTCAGTGTGAAAGTATTTGGACAAGCAGTGGGTGGCCAGCAAACACTGGATGGATGGATGGATGGATGGATGGATGGATGGATGGATGGATTGATGGGTGGATGGGTGGATGTTAAATACATGAACAAACTAACGGGCTGGAGAAGTGACACAGCAGTTTAAAGCATGCACTACAGTTCTCAACACGCTCATTTGTGCAACTCACAACCACCTGTAACTCCATTTCCTGCGCAATCTGTCAGTTCTGACCTCTGAGGGCACTGCACTCAGATGTACATATCCACACACATAAGCATAATTAAAAAACATAACATCTTTTAGAAGTCTGTCAGAGAGGACATGATGTAAGTTTCGTCTCTGTATGTTCCCATCTTCTTGTTTCTGTCTCTTCTTCTGCTTCACATATGTCCTCTCCATCCATCTTTCCCTAATTTGTCACTGACCAGCATATATATATGCTCTTTTTCCTCATATCCACTCTCTTTTCCATTCCCAAGTGGACTTTCGAGATTTATGCGTGGATAGTGACAGTCTCCAAATCAGCTTTGTGTCACAATCATGTTTACATCATATTAGTGTTCCAAGAATATCAATGTTACCATACTATTCTGCAGGAAAAATTGCAAACGCTTGAGAAGAACATCCCAGGTCTTCCCCAGTATCATGTGTCATCACTGCCTGTGAGGACTTTCCCTAAATGATGCCAACTATGAGATAAAATATTTTGTAGCTTTCAATGGAAAAATGACAATACCAGGCCTTTGTTCAAAAAATGATTAAGAATTTTAAAATAATGAGGGCATGAAAATAAACTAAGACTGGGGCCTTCTAAAAATGGAACCCCATGACAGCACAGGTCACACTCAGGAAGCCCTGGTCAGAATATGCCATACTTCCAGAATTCAGATATTATACGTTATTCCATTGGTCAAGACTTTGGGGAGACTGGAGAGATTGTTCAGAGCCTAAGAGCACTCACAGCTATTCCAGAGGCCCAGAGCTCAGTTCCTGTATACATGTTGGATGGCTTACAACCACCTATAACTCTAGCACCCCTCTTATGGTTTCTCAGGCACCCACACAGACATGGCACACACTTACACAGACACATAATTAAAAAGTAAAAATAAATAAGATAATTCCCTGTGCCACGTAAGATTTTTTGTCTCATGAAAGTGTTTAAGGCTCAGATTTCCTGCCCTTGATAGAGAGAAAACCATCTTCAATCACCCATGACCTAACACTTCACTCATCTAACTCCAAAGCCTGTGTCTGCTTCCTCCATGGAAGATGTAGGCCTTGATTTCCTTGCATCATCCTCAGTATCTAGAGAGAGCAGCAAAGAGCACAGATGTTTTAAAGATTCTTTGGGGCTGAGTGAGTTAAGGTCAGAAATGTGTGATCTGTAGCTTGGCCTGCTCTCCTTGGGACCTGGCTTTCATGATTGGCCCCTTAGAAATCACAATAGAGCCCTGCAGTTGAGTCTCATGGGCTTTTCTTGGACTATAGTTGTAATGCTAAGAAAGGTTATAAGAAATAAGATAACCTCATAGTGGGAAACGCTGAGATTAAGGAAAATCTCAGAGCTCCAGATTTGGAGGCTCATAAAGAGAGATGCTTGTCAAAAGCAAAGCCCAGTGTCATGAAACATCATCCCTCCAAGGAGACTTTGAGCTCAAACCAGCCCATCACTCTCCTTCTACAGGGAAAACCAAAGCTGGTGAAATGAAGAGGCCTCGCCAAGGTCAAATTGACAGCTATACAGTAGGAGGAATGGGGACTAGTCTCCCGAACCCTCATGTGACTTGCCAGGTGCATCTTGGTGATATGTTTAAGCAGACAGAACTTGGAGACTCCTTCTAATCACTCGCATATATTTTGCTTATTTGAGCAGAAGAAATGAAATGTGTGTGCAGCTTATTTTTGACAATATTTTTATTGATTCTTTGAGGATTCCAAACAATGTGTTTTGATCATATTCACCCCCTCAAACTCCTCCTATAACCACCTATTTCACTTTCTCGTCACTTCCCACTCAATTTTGAGATTTATTATTATTATTATTATCATTATTAATTTCCCCACCACATTTTGTTTGTATATGTCCAGCTAGTCTTTGTTCATGAGGTGATATATTACACGGGAGAGAATTGTAAATTACGTCATGATCTTGATAGGCTTTCAGCATAAATTATAAGCCATAAACATATCTTGTCAGACCAAGTATTCAGGAGCTTCTCCAGAGAAGGTGAGCATGGAGGTTGCAATATGTAGGGTTGTACAAGCCTGCCAAGCAAAGACAAGACCTCATAACGGATAGATGGAGGGCAATCCTGATGGGGGGAGTGAAAATAACTGGGATAGATATCAGCACTATGATGGTTTTGAGGAAAATATCATACCCATGGCGACATTTTCGATGCTGATAGCAATGATAGCTATTTGCTGGAAGAAATAGATTCCAGGAAGGTTGGTGATCATTTGCATAATTAAACCTCGGGGAAAATGGACACTAAGTATCATTATGGAAACACAGAGAGATCTTGTATCCTTGTCTGGGAACAAGAGTAAGGCTAAAAATCTCAGCTGCACTGCATGGAGAAAGACAACTGTCTCCACCTTGAGTGACAACAGAGATGCCTCCTAGCTTCTGTTAGACCTCCCAGCTCTGTCATCACAGTCAAAACTGAGCCACGGGTTGTTATTAAACCAATGCTTATATAAGTGATTCTTGCACTGCTTGCTGCTTCCGAATTCATCTAAACAGTTGAACAAACAGCCAGTCATTCTGAAAACCTTACAGCAGATTCTTGCTGTGGAAGCAGAAGTCATTTTTCTTCTCTTTCTTTTGTCAAAATCAAACAAAATTATATGGATGAATTTCCCATAAAGGAACTCTGTGAATAAACAAAGTAAAATTGCAATCGAGAGAGAGAGAGAGGGAGAGAGGGAGAGAGAGAGAGAGAGAGAGAGAGAGAGAGAGAGAGAGAGAGAGAGAGAGATCGAGCAGAATAGCATCTCCTGTGTCGGAACAAAGAGAAAGTTAAGGGTGTATTAGAACAGAAATCTGTGTGGTTCAATTTGGATGAGAGCTCTTTGGCACTTTAGTGTCTGAGGGATCTGGCAAGCTTCGACTGGCCAGTAAGGTGGCAACTGTTAAGTCTTTCTGTGTCAGTTGACAGTCCTGCATCATAACTAAGCAATGGTCACCTTAGTGGTTGACTTCAGCACTTTCATTCCTTCCTATGGCCCCTCAGTTCCATTTCAGTGGTCTGGGGAAGAAATGACCTATTTTGTATAATGAAGTTCACAAGCTCTGCCCCCAATCCTTCTTGTCCCACCCCTACGCTTCTTCCCTTTCTTCCTCATTTTGCACATCTTATTTTCTATTAAGTACACACAAGCTCCCTCCCTCCCTCTCTCTCTCTCTCTCTCTCTCTCTCTCTCTCTCTCTCTATCTCTATCTCTATCTCTCTCTGTCTGTCTCTCTCTCTCTCTCACTCACACACACCATGTTGTTACAATTAAAAAGATAAAACTTTCTATCCTGTGCTTCTTCCTCCTCCTCTTGTCCACTTTCCTTATTCTTGTTTTCCCTTTTCTCCCTCTTCTCTAAGTCCTTGGAATGTTCATAACTAATTCAGATTCAGATGAAATCACAGTGAAACTCATCTACCTGTGGTTTGTAAATATCTGAGGCCTACTTCTGTCGTCGATTCAATTTGCTGAAGTGAGATAAGTTACTCACTATTGTTTGATCCCCTGAGATCTAGCAGTAATAAGTTATTACTAGAAACAGTCCCCAAATGTCTTCGGATTTCTAAAGTACTAAAGTATAACTGTGTAACGGCAGTAGGGAAAGGAGGTCTAGTCTATCCCAAAGGAGACTACCACACTCTAGTATACAGTATATATTTAAATCAGATATAAACTCAGCTTGCCAGCAAACAAAACTAAACATTAAGGTTAGAATATGAAGAAAGAAAGACAAGTTGAGGGTGTAGACATTTGAATAATATGGTAATTTGATATCTAAAATGAAATTAGTGTTTGGAAAATAGAGCCTTTGATTACTCTATACTAAAATTAATTCCAAACACATTGAAAGTCAAATGCAGAAAAGAAAACCATAAAAATGTAAGGTTAAAGAGGTGGCTCAGTCAGTAAAGTGGTTGGCACACAAGCATGAGGACCTGAATTTGGATCCAGGTATGCATGAGGAAGCCACCATATATAGCAGTGTGCACTTACCATCCTAGAGCTGGGGAGGCTGAGACAAGTGGATCTCTGGAGATCAGTAGCCATCCAGCATGGATAAATTGGTGATCTTGGGTTCATTGGGAAAACTTGTCTCAAAAAATAAGGCAGGGAAAAATAGAAGAACATACCTGAAGTTGACATCTGGCCTCTACATTCAAATAAGCATGCACTATACACACATACAAATAAACATGTATACACACTATGCACCCAAACAAATACTCCCCCACATACATAAAACCACCAGAATTTCTTAATTTTTAAAAGATTTATTGTAGTTTTACTTATGTATCTGCAAATGCCTTGCATGTGTGGGTGCCCACAGAAGCCAGAGAGGGCTTTGTATACCCTGAAGCTAGAGTTACAGGAAGTTGTGAGCTTCCTGGTGTGGGTGCTGGGAACTGAATTCAGGACCTCTGGAAGAACAGCTATGTTTTTGGCTGCTGAGCCATCTCTCTGGTCCTTCATAAAGGAATTTTTAAAGAACTGCATAAAAAAATGTTAAATGCCCCAAGTCATCACAAATAAAGTTGGAAAAAATACTGGTAACCCAGGAAAATTTACAACACAGGTGACTATGCTTAATTGTACTTTAAATATCCAAAGCTTTCCCAAAACTGTACAAAAAATATTTCCCAAAGAATATTTGGCCAAGAATGTTATTGGGCAATTTGCCAAAAATGAAAAAAAAAATACTAATAACCAACAGATACATGAATATACATTTGATTCATTAAAAGCACTTTAGTAGGATGCCACTATTACTTATCAAGTTAGCAAAGCCAGTTTTTATTAACTACAGAATTATACATCTTTGCTTATTAGAGAAAGAAAGTAAACCTATAATAACAGAGACTAGAGTTAGTGTACAAGGAACTTCGAAGTAATCATTAAAAACACACACACACACAAGAAGTGACAGACATGCATTATGGGTTAAAAAGCAGGGCACTAAGTGTTTTGAAAACACATCTTAGGCAGAGATGTAGTTCAGGGATGGAGGCCTTGCCAAGCATGCTGGAAGCCCTGAGTTCCATCTCCAGGACCAACCAAAACTCACATTTTTGTACACAGTGTTTTCTTTTATTTATTAATACACTTATGCACACATGCATGCATGGTGCCAGGGATGGAGGTCAGCACATGTACATGTTTGACAAGTACCTGACCACTGAGCTACACCCCTTACTGGTGTTTCTACTTCTATATCTGCCTGTTCCTCAATGCCTATTCTCATTTAACTCCAAACCTACTAAACAATATTCTTCTACAGGAAGGGACCAGGGACTCTCATGGTTTTTGTCAGGGTCAAAGGTAAGCTGGAGAAATGATGATAAGATCTCACCTCACCTCTTCCTTCAGTATAGTTGCAACTGCGGTCCAATGAGGCAGGGAGCTGTTTGAGGCGATAGCAAGAACAGCTTCCAGAGATGTCCATGCTGATTTCCAAATGAGCCATCAACATCAAGAGCATCATATTTATTGAAACATAGCCTCCTCCTTCTGTCAGCCAGGTAACAGACTCAAGCCCATTGTTTGGCTTTTGGTAACAATCTTTCTTTGTTGATAGCAAGTGGAAAGTTTTCCGTTCCTTCCCTGTTCCCTAGCAATGTGACATTTTCAAACAGTAGCAGAAAACTCTTTAAATAGCCGAGATCCATTTCCACTCTACCGTGACTCAGTAACAGCCACAGGATTCTTCTCAAACTTTCCTAAAAATGTCATCTTTGGGCTAGACTCAAGAGGAACATTTTAGCCGTGGAAGCACATTTTCCACTCTGTCAGGAATGACGGAGCATGAGCTTGGAACATAAAGTGTTTTGCAATCCTCAGAAAAGCAACACTTCTCACCAAAGCCATAGCAACCATTCTATGTAATGCTGTCACAGGCCAATCACTCAGGGGCCTTGTGTTCTTATCAACAACTCTGCAGGGATCATTACCTGTGGTCCTCAGAACAGCTACCTGGCTGCCTGTGGGCTCCACAGAGAATGGCACCCTCTATGACTGTTGCCATGGGGACACTGTAGGCAGTGATTCTGAACCAAGTGTTCTAATGCTGAGCTGCCAACCAGGCAGGTAGCATGAAACTTGCCAAATGTTCTAGGGGCACCTGATTCTTTATTTATAGAATCCCCCCTGCTCCCTCCCATGAGGAGACACAGTAAAACACCAATTGTGGGACTGGAGAGATTTCTGCTCCTGTAGGAAAGAGGAGGCCAATGGAGTTCAGATCCCAGCATCCACAGCTTTAACTCCAGGGGCTCTCTCGCCCTCTTACAGCCTCTGAGGGTGGGGTGCACATACATACATGCAGGCAATCAAAGATACTTATAAAAGAAATCTTTAAAAGATACACACACACAAAGCATAGTCTGGTCACAGTTAATGTTTCCACATCAAAACAGTTCTATTTTAAAACGTGCACCCAGGAGACCAAATTTAATGTCCCAGAGTTCCCTCAGCATTTGTCCTTTCTGAACTTCCATAGCCTCAGCTGAGCTGGTGATAACCTCTGGGGCTCGGGAGGTGTGCTGTGGGCTGATAATGTCCATTCCCACATGCTGGTGATTGGAGGACCCCCGAGAGGTAATTCATATCTAACTTCTTTCTCCCAAACTGAGGGTTTCACATTCTTGGTGATGACTAGTCCCTTTAACTTCCTTACCAGAAATGAACAGTATCAGAAAGACAGGAAGAAAAAAATGGATGGGCACCAGCTCCTTCCCTCCACCCACTTTCTGTCTTCCCAGCCCTCTGTGTGAGCCAGGTTACATGTGCCTTCAGTTCCTGCTTCTTAGAATTGTGTGTCCTCCTCCTGGGCACAGTAGCTCTTGGCAAGGCCCCGTCTAAGAGGCCTGCTTCCGTTGAAAGACCTGAGATTGTTTCCCCACTGTGGCTCAAGGTGTCTGTTCCTCAGATTTCTTAATCAGAAACAATCAGAGAATTTTTCTTCTGTAGCCACTCTTTGTTTTCATTTTTGAGACAAGGTCTCACAGTATCCACCAGGCTGGCCTCAAACTCTCAGTCCTCTTGCCTCAGACCTGTGAGTGCTGGTTTACAAAAAAAAAAAAAAAAAAAAAAAAAAAAAAGTGCCACCACATCAGTAAAGACATGTCATTACCATAAGGATATTTGATAACCTTGCAGAGTTTGCAGAGTTCAGGAAAAGCTTAACTTATTGGCCCCATCCCAATCCTGCTTCTACTACTAATCACATTGCTCTAAAGATGAGAATATTAAAATGTAAAGACACTGTCATTCTGCCTAAGTGAGAGGAGTCCAGGTGGAGTCTGGCCTCTGCCCAGCTGCCTTTGCGCCATCATGTTGCTTTCCTTTGACGGCAAAAGAAGCCTATCCAGCAGCATTTGGCACACTCAAGAGGGAAATGTTTATGTGACAGGAAAAATGTCACAATGTCCGTCGCTCCTGATATTTCTTAAGAGAGGAATATTTCAAGAGACAGCACAGTGGTACTTGATCCTTCTTCCTGGGCACAGGCAAGAGTCATCCCCCAGGTCACAACTTTAAATGTATTCGAATATTTTCATCCTTGTTTGTGACTTGGGATAATCTATTAATAACTACTGTAGCACTAAGACAAGATTGCTAGAGAGATGTAGAGAGCATCCCCACCCCAGCCCCCCCAAAAAGAGCAATTTGAGCCCACATGTGACTTCCAATTCTGATGATGATTCGGAAGTAGACAGCAAATTGCTTTAGTTCTGGAGGTTGAGAAAGACTGACTCCCGCATGGCAGAGCCACAGCTAAGTCAGCTCTTGCCTAGCAAGCACAAAGCCTTGTTTCAAACTCTAACAAGCAAATGCTTACACATTCATACACTCGAACACACACACACACACACACACACACACACACACACCATTTATTACTATTATCATTATTTTTATTAGTATTCAAATCAGCTCAGCTAAAGCACCAGGATGAAATGGGTAAAACCCCAAAAACTGACCCCTCCCCTCAGCTGCATAAAACCAGTAGAGCCTGAGAGGAGATAGAGCAGAATTCTATGAACACCTGCTGTTTGCAGGAAGTGGAGAAAAAGATGAGCCAAAAAACAACCCTCTGCTGAGATTATTTTTAGCTACAGTGGATTATCCCGGGCTTGCCAGGAGCTTGAGGGTCACCAGTGGCCACAGCACACTGAAGGGAAGGAGAGAGAACAAAAGGACTCTCAGGAATGGGGACTAAGCAATCGCTGTGCCCAGAGGAAAAGGCAGCATCACCAACTGGCACCGTCAGAGGATGGCATGGTGTCACCATGAAGCTACAGGTCTCTGCATAGGCAGACTTGGGGAGGAATGTGGTCACTGAGGTTTGACATGCAAACTCCCAGCTTTGCTAAACCTGGAGAAGAAGCTACACCAGAACAGAGAGATTGCCTTGGCAAGCTCATCCTGGGTGTGACTCCAGGCTGGAGATGTGAGGCAGTGAGCTGCCAGTTCTTAATCTTCAGAGGGTGGAAGGATCACAGTGGCTCAGTGAGAAAAGCCCAGCAAGGTGGAAGGACCAGGCACACACTGTAGTGGAAGGGAAATCACAACTACCTTCAGAGAGGCCTGTCGCCTGAAGATTTCAAACTCTGCATTGCCTGTACCAAATCACTCTACTTCTAGCTTAGTTACTGTAACTGTTTTAAAGAAGTAGAAAAAATGTGGTGAACACATAAGACCCCAATTTTAATCCCCAGCACCACTAAAAATGGAAAAGGGATCTAGAAGAAACATAATTCCAAAGAACACTTGCCCCTGTTTTTATTGGTTAAGTGGTATGAACTTTCTTTGAAACATTTATTCATCATGTGCACAACTACCAGTAGGCAACATGCTTGTAATCACATGAGAAGATGTGAACTAGGTCTGAATTAATGATTATTGTTAACATTTGAAGACTCCGAAGACTTCCAAAAATCGAACAGAATTTGTATACCCATCAGCAGAACTATGCACTGCACACACACACACACACACACACACACACACACACACACACACACACACACACACACACACAGGTATGCACACACGCAAGCAAGCAAGCAATTTTCTAGTTTCAGAGCATTTACAGAGCTTTATAAAACAAGACTTTTCATGGGGAAATACTCCAAAATAAGGACAATACATAAAGAAGGTAAAATAAAAGAGTGGGGGATAAAATGATCTGCTATCAAGGGAAATTTAGTTTATCTCTTCAACTAGCATGTTTGAACCACGAGACTAACCACCACCCTCATTCATTGTGTGCTAACATGAACAGTACCTGTCACAGAGTAGGTAATCAGATAATTTTTAAAGGGTCAATGCTTTTCTGTCTTCAGTAAAAACCTGCAAAAGATTTTGAAAGTGAAAATGAATAGTGTCAGCTCTCATAACTGTTGTATATTATCAGATGCATGGAGCTAATTTCCACTCTGAGATCTTTTTTAAGCATCTTTTCTTTGTTTATAATGCAATTGTATCACTATTTTCTTATTATCTCTTTCCTTGGATACTCTATCCCTATTACTTTAGGAATTCTGCAATATGATACCCAAAGTGTCCTAGCCTTGACCTCTGAACTTTTCAAGTCCTGTAAGTGACAGTAAGACACCTCATTTATGATTTACAGGGATCTCCAAAACTCAGATTGTCTCAGCTCATCACCATTTTCAAATTACTTTGTCAACTTCATGACTCTAATGCACATTCCCAGAATTCTTGGTTTTTCAGATTTCTGCGTCAGTGCTTTTAAACTCTGGAGTTTGCTCTGTTTGAGAATCTAATGAGCACCGTGGTCCATTCCCAGGAGCAAAAATGTATATGCAGATCTAGTTACCACCATTGTCTATTCCCAAAAGGAAAAATGTATATGCTGATATAGTTCCTTCTATCAAGGAACCCCTGAGTTTCTTTAGCATCTCAGAGGATCTCACATTATGTCTTTAGAAAGAGAAAGGTATATTTCTCTCCTTCTTGTCACCAACTTCTGCTACCTTTTCTAGATTTTTCTCTTTTGTTTCTGTTTTGTTGTTTCATTGAACTCAATTCCAGTCAAAGTAACTTAATGTGCAGAGAACTGAAACAGACTTCAAACCTTCGGATCTTAACAGAGACTGCTAAATGCTTTTCTTTGTTAGGTTGAAATTCATGATGTTGAAAGGCAAAATAATTGGATATGCTTATTTACAATTTTGGAAATGAATAGAATGTGGTGGTTATTTGGTGGAGAGCCTGGAAAATAATTTATTTTTTTAAAAAGGTGTGTGTGTGTGTGTGTGTGTGTGTTTGCCTGAGTGTATGTATGTGTACCACAGGCATGAAGAAGCCTGCATAAGTCAGAAGAGGGCATAAGATCTCCAGAAACTGAAGTTAGAAATGGTTGTAAGCCATGCAGTCCATTTTGGGTGGTGCCATCCCTGGGCTGTTGGTCCTGGGTTCTATCAGAAAGCAGGTTGAGCAAGCCCGGGCAACAAGCCAGTAAGCAGTACCCCTCCTTGGCCTCTGCATCCGTTCCTGCCTCCAGGATCCTGCCCCATTTGAGTTCTTGTTCTGGCAACCAAACTCAAGGCCCCTACAAGAGCAGTAAGTTCTTAACTGTAAACTGTTTCTCCAGCTTCCCAAATAATTTATTCTTACAGTAACATTTGAAAAAAAATCACTACCAAAATCACCTAGGCCTAGAGGTGTTTATCAGTGTGCAGAGTGAGTGAAGTTTTGAATAACAATGTAATTCCTTTAATGAATGTTATTCAGAAGTTTTGTTTATATCAGTTTTGATAAGCTGTAGTTTTCAAGAAATGTGTCCACTTACTTGAGTTGCTAAAATTATTCTCACAATTCTTTAATGATAGTCTCTTGTTATCTTTTTGATGTCCATGATATATAGTTATATTCCACTTTTTATTCCTAACATAGGTGCATTTTATCCTGTTTTTCTTCACCAGATAAAAGTTTGCTGACTTTATCAATCCATTTTGGGGATCTGCTTTTAGATATGCTAGGTTTCTCTCCTATGTATCTGCTTTCTTTTTTGACAATTTCTGCTTGTCTTAGTCACTGTCCTATTGCTGAGAAGACACATCATGGCTAAGGAAACTCTGATAAAAGAAAGCACTTAACTGGAGGGCTTACTTACAGTTTCAGAGGACTGGGACTTTGTCACCATGGCAGGAGGCATGGCAGCATGCAGAGAAAGACTGGGCCCGCTGTGTGCTTTTGAAAAAAAATGTCAAAGTCCACTCCAAGTGACACACCTCCTCCAATGAGGCCACACCTCCTAATCCTTTTCAAACGGTTCTACCAACTGGGCACTAAGCACCCAAATATATGAACCTATGGGGGTCTCTACTGGCTGTTTCTTTTGTGTCAACTTGACACAAACTAGAGTCATCAGGGAGAATGGATCCTCAGTTGAAGAAATGCCTCCATGAGATCCAGCTGTAAGGCATTTTCTCGGTTGGTGATCATTGGGAGAGGGCCCAGTCCATTTTGGGTGGTGCCATCCCTGGGCTGTTGGTCCTGGGTTCTATCAGAAAGCAGGTTGAGCAAGCCCGGGCAACAAGCCAGTAAGCAGTACCCCTCCTTGGCCTCTGCATCCGTTCCTGCCTCCAGGATCCTGCCCCATTTGAGTTCCTGTTCTGACTTACTTCAACAATGAACAACAATATAGAAATATAAGCCAAATAAACCCTTTTCTCCCCAACTTGCTTTTTGGTTGTTGTGTTTCATTCCATCAATAGAAACCCTAAGACAGGGCCATTTTCAGCCAAACTACCATGCTGTTTTAATCTCTAATAATAATTATTTTATTTATCACTTGGGGCATTTTCTTAAGTTAGAATCTTAGGTTATTGATCTTGGGTCTTTATTCTGTTCCCATTTGGACATATAGAGCTGAATTTCTCTCTGACCATGGTGGTTACTGTTTTCCATAAATTACACTCTCTACTTGTTGTCATTCAGGCTAAAATACTTTTAATTTCCCCTGTGCTTTCTTCCTTGGCCTGTGAATTATTTAAAGTGTGTAGCCAAATATTTTTCTTAGTGACACTGCTCCTGATCTTTAATTAATTCCTGTCTGATCAGGGAACACGCACTGAGTGAGCTAAGTCCTTCTGAAGTTGGTACAGTTTGTTGCCTGGGGTGGCTCAGTGAAGTATCATGCACACTTCAAAAGAGTGCCATGCAGTTGTTGCGGGCAGTGCTCTGCAACTAAGTCAAGATACAAGTCAATTAAGATGAGATTGCATATGCTGTTCAACCCCTCTGAGTCACTGGGGATAGTTTTTTTTTTTTTTCATTTAGATGAATCAAATGTTGATAAAGGACACAATCATATTGTCCATGTAGAGTTGCTATGTCTTACAAATGATTGTCCATTTTTTCAGTTCTAATATACCACATTTAAGAACATTTCTTTATTTCTTTTATGTGTATGTGTAGGGGTGTGTGCCTGTGCCACAGTATGCATGTGGAGGTCAGAAGTCGATTGTTGGATTCCTTTCTCGTCTTACACAGTGAGAGTCCAAGGGATTGAACTTGGGTGGTCAGACTTGGTGGCAAGAAGCTTTATATGCTATGTCATCTTACCAGCCTCTAAAATGCCTTTGGCATCTAGTAAGCTCTTTGGCCAGAAGTCCATTTTGTGCTATATTCTAACCATCACTTAGGCTTTTTGACGCTTTTTGAGTGGCAGACTGTTTTAAGTTTATTTTTATTAAGATCTTTATACATAAAATGTATCTTTTGTAGGTAATATAGACTTTTTTCAACTTTTTTATTTGAATTAGAAACAGGATTGATTTACATGACAGTCCCAGTTCCCTTATCCCACCCGTCCTCCTCTACCACCCCCCCCAACTAAAACCCTACCTATCACATATCCTTTCTGCTCCCCCTGGATGGTGAGGCCTTCCATAGGGTGTCATCAGAGTCTATTGTATCCTTTGGGATAGGGCCTAGGCCCAACCCCATGTATCTTGCCTCAGGGAGTATTCTTCTATGTGGAATGGGGTCCCAAAGTCCACACCTGTGCTAGGGATAAGTACTGAACTACTACAGGAGGTTCCGTAGATTTCCGAGGTTTCCTCACTGAAACCCATGTTCCTGGGGTCTGGATCAGTCCCATGCTGGTATTCCAGCTATCAGTCTGGGGATCAAGAGTTCCCTGATGTTCAGGTCAGCTGTTTCTGTGGGTTTTAGCAGCCTGTTCTGGACCCCTGTGCTCTTCACTCATCCTTCTCTGCATCTGGGTTCCAGTTCAGTTTGGTGGTTAGTTGTAGGTGTCTGCTTCTATTTCCACCAGCTGCTGGATGAAGGCATGTTTGTCTTTTTGCTATTGGGTTACCTCACTCAGAATGGTTTCTTCTAGTTCCATCCATTTTCCTGCAAATTTCAAGATTCCATTTTTTTCCCGCTGAGTTGTACTCCATTGTGTAAATGTACCACATTTTCTCTATCCATTCTTCAGTTGAGAGACATCTAGGCTGCTTCCAGTTTCTGGCTATTACAAATAGTGCTGCTACGAACAGCGTTGACTTTTATGACATTCCTTTAAAACCCACTCTGGTGAAGTCTTCTACTTTGGATGTTTTACTAACAAATGTTGATCTGATGTCTGATTCGGTCTAAAGCTACCACTCACTATATTATTTGTTTTCTTATGCCCCTCTTTCTTTTTACGATACCTCCTTTTTTCTCCTTTTAAAAAATAATTTAGCATTCCTTCTTTGTTTTTTGTCTGTTTGTTCTTTTCCAAAATAGGGTTTCTCTGTATAGATCAGACTGTCCTAGAACTCACTCTATAGAACAGGCTGGCCTCGAATTTGGAGATCTGTCTACCTCTGCCTCCCAAGTGCTGGGTAGAGACATATGCCACCACCAGCAAGAATGTGTAGCCTAGACTGGCCTCGAATTCATGATCCTCTGCCTCTGCCCCCTGCAGCAAACCCTACCAATGTGCACCACCACAAACAGACAGCATTCCTTTTAATTGGCTGCTAAAGGTATATTTTTATTTTTGGAGAGGGTGCTCCAGGGTTTGTAAAATGCATTATTAACTTTTATCATTGAAATTGTACTATTGCATGTAAATTAAAGAAAGTCTGTAGTCAATAGCTCATTTTAGTACAACGTTGCAAAGTACCTGAGATCATCAATGTATAAACAGTTAAAAGTTATCTTGGCACCAGTCCCTGATCCATTTGGGCCTGTTGTGAGGCAGCATAGCGTGACAGGAACATGTGGCAGAGGAGGAAGGACGTCCCAAACAGCAGAAAGAAAAAGAGAGAGAAGGGGTCAGGACCCAATATTTCAGCCAAGGGCACACCCCCAGTGACCTAACTTCCTTATAAGGCTCTACCTTCTAAACACTTCACCTCTTCCAGAGCACTAAGGCCACAGACCAAACCATGGCCACAAGGACCTTTGTGGGAAGCTCAAAATCCAAGGGAGAGCAGGGCTGTCTGCACTGCATCCCTGTGCCTTGGGAACACCACCAGGTGGTGCTCAGTCTTTCTCCCAACAGTCATGTGCTTTTTAAATTAATAAGAAAGGAGTAAATCTGACCTTACCTCCCTAGACAAGCTATTTGGCCGTTGTTTTCCTGGGCAGCTCATCCTTTGGCACTCTTAATCTCTCAGACTCAGATGTTTGGATATTGTTTTATACATCCCTGAGAATCTGCTCACCTAATTCCATCTGTTTTCCTCCTTCAGTTTGATGAGCCTCTGAGTTTACAGATCTAATAAACTCACTTTCCATAAAGTAGTGTTTTTCAGATATTCTACAGTTATAATTTTAGTATTCCCAATTTGTTTGTTTTTACATGTTATAGTTTGATTGTCTGTCCTTTCTTTCACTTTGGCCATTGCTTCTTTGACTTTCCTGAACATGGTTGAAAATCATCACTTGTGCTTGTCTGGTAATCCCAAAACTAGGGTCATCACAAGACCAGCATTTGGCTTTATTTTATTTCACCATTTCCACTTAGTATGTGTTACAATGACTTGCTTCTTTGTGTACAGAGTAATTTTAAATTGTTCCCTGGACGTTGGACAAACCTTATACTACATAAGCCCAAAGTCTGTCACAGTCCTTTGGAAATGCAGATTTTTCTGGGTTTATCAAAGCAGACAATCCGCTGAGACACAAACTATGCTAACTCTTGTCTGGGAGTCTAAAGACTGTTCCATGGAAACAATGGGAGTCAGTGTGAAACTGGGAGATCCTGGTGAGCTAGAGAACCTCACTCTTACTGTCCTCTTGTTGATTTCCTCACCTCACTCTGGCAGTTGGCAGTACTTAGCAGACCACCACTTCCTGATACCTCTGAGCAGAAGTTTGAGCTTTGATTTGCTTCTGGAGTTCTAGTTGTCTGTAACTGTCACTTCACTGCAGTCACCTTCAAGCCTAAGCTTCCAAAGTTGGAACTTGCAGTCAAGTCATTTCTCTAAGCTTTGGTCCTCTCTACATTCTGCTTAATTAATGTTCTCTATTCTTCAGGGTGTGTGTGTGTGTGGGGGGGGGTGTTTTGTCCAGAATTTACTGTTTTTAATTAGTGAAAGGGTTGGTTTAACCTCCAAACATAACAAGCTAAAATGAACCTTGCCACTCCATAGTATTTACAACAGGTATTCTGTCACAGTGATGGAGGCTGACTAATACACACTCTTATATCCAACAACTGAAGCCAAGGACCATGATGGAAAAACAGAATCTTCCTGAGAAAATAGAGTATTCATGAGAGGGAAGCTGAATTTCCAAAGGCAGAATGTGTTCGAGGGAGAGGAGAAAATTGTAAATATTATACTCATATTTTTAACAATCCTGTACTATTCAATGTTAACATTTTATAGGTACATGTTTTATGCATAATCTTTGTGTTATGAATATTTAATGCATGTACATAATATACTGTTTGCGTAATTTATAGTGTTATTTTCCTAAGAGAGGCATAATTTCAATACCCTTTAAATTCCCATAAGACTTGCAGATTCTCCTAGTACTAGCATCTAACAGTGGCATTGCTAAGTTATGTGCATGCATTTATTTTATTGGTCTTTATATTCATGCTGACAGGTGTGGTTCCTATAACAAATGAGAAATCTGAGGTCCCAGGAGAGTAAGCAGTGTGCACATTTATCTGGGTTTCATTGGATCTCTGTGGCTGATGTTTTCTTCAAGTTGTCTTCCCCTTTGGAGTCACTGGCTACCACCCAAACAGCATTGGGTCAGAACCATCTTGGAAACCATGTAGTAGAGAGGGGGAAACACTAGGCTGGGGAAATAACAGCCCACCATTCTAGCTTCTGTAGCCTCGAAACACTGCAGGTGTCTTGCTCCTTTCACACCCCTCTCTCTGTCTGCCTCGGAAGTAAAAATATACTTCCCAATAATTTTCAAAGCCGCTCCAGACATTAAACCAGAAGGGCTGGGAAAGTGTGGTAAAAACACGTGACTGTAATCCTTCTCTCCCAACTCACAAACTCTCGCTTCCTTCTCCAAGTCTTACAGTTACGGCTTCAACAGCGAAGGACCCAGGAGCAGCTGGCTAACCAAGGCTTTATACCACGTGAGTACTCACAGCTCTTTCTCATTCACTCAGCATTGTGATATCTGAGAGACAGAAGGAGGCTAGAGAGTCCCCAGGAATCTGAATCTGCAAACATGGTTGTTTTGTCCCCTACCCTTGCCTACATAGAGGTTGTTCCTAAGACTTCAATATGGTAGATTTACTCTCAGGGTAAACTCAAGTTTATGATGGGCATCCCTGGCTCTTTTCCTACTTTTGAAGCTGGTTCTTCTAGAAGTACCAGATGTATGGTATTTTTTTCTTTCACCTTCTTGGTTGGGGTTCAGCTGTTTGAATGCACAATTAACCGAGCATTGTCAAACATTTCCTTTCTAGAAGGACCAGTTGCAATATGGTTCTAGCATGAATACTATAATATTGAACTACTACTCAAAGTGTGAGTCAAAGAAGGGTTCTTATGGGTTTTAGAACATGGTTTGCAATTTTCTAACAACTGAAGCAAAGTCTCGGTTGTTTAGGAGAGGACAGGGAAAGGTGTCCCAGACCCATGAAATCACAGTTCAAATTCTTCTAGGTAGTATTAACTTTCCAAACAAAATGTAAAAGTCCATGTTCATAATAACACCTGCAGAAATCTGGGTTGTTACACATACTGACAAGCTGGGCTTCAGTATTTAGTTCTCAGCTCTCAGTTGTACCCTAGACAGACTACATGGGTAATGCATATGAGCACTAAGGCCTGAGGACTGCCCAGGACTCAGAGTCCTCAAGCCTTTTCTTTCATGGTTGAAAAGTAGCCTTCACAACAGCTAAGAATACAAGTGGTGAGCAGCAGCGAGCTGTGGAGCTAAACTTCTTTAGAGTTTTTCCTAAGCACAGAAGGGATGGATGTTCCTGCAATGTCAATACTGCTTCAACAACCCCATTCTGCTGGTAAACTGAGGCAGCGAGTTTGCATCTGGTGTTTTAGTCTGGTCAGTCTCCTGAACATGAAGAAAATGGAAGACAGAGATCTGAGACTGGTTAGGGCAAAGAAATATGATTTCCCTCAAAGTTCATGACTGTGACATCAGTGGTGTTTCCTTCTCCTTGATTTTGGAAGGGCAGATAACTCACACACAACAGAACCATTTAGTTCATCCAAGTTCACAACTGATTTAAAACAAAATTTAGCCCACGAGCCCAAATGCTGAGCCTGGATTTCACAGCTGGCATTTGGATAAGAATATTTTTGAGATCTATGGAGTTAGATCTGGAAATAAAGTGGAAAAATAACAGGCCAAGACAACGACGACCCCTGGGATACAGTTTAAGTCACAGCTCTCATGTCAGGTGTAAAAGTAAAGCATCTTTTCCTGTAGAGGAACCTAGTGGAGATGTAATATTTTCTTCTCCAGAATTTTCATGCTCAAATAGTATAGATGTCAACAAAACTCTACTAAAATGTTTACGGAGAATTTGTGACTAGTCCATTGCATCATCAAGACAAGTTCAGGGCAAAGAAGTCCCACAAAAAAATGAAATGTTTCACTTGAAACTCGACCAAATGATAAAGGTTTACTCCTCTTTAGCCACCTCCTCTGAATCAGAGTTTCCAAGGACACAGCTCCTGCTGTGGACAAGTGTGTGGGTGTCTGACACACACCACAGATCCTGTATGGATAGATGGGTTCTGCTCAGCTCTGTTCAGAACACTAAAGAAAGGACTGGTCTCTTCCACAGCTGGTGGGCCCAGAGTCCTAATAGACTAAGCAGCCACACAGTACACCAAGGGGCCATGCCTAAAGGCAAATGATGGCAAGTAGAGGATCCAGGAGGCTCGGACGCTCCTGGATTTGGTCTTATCCAACATAATTTATTATTAACTGTCCACAGAATCTAGAGAGATGCACTGAGAAGCCCACAATAATGAGCAAGATGGTTCCTTGGAGGAATTCATAATGCTAGGGGGAGCTGACAATAGTCTAACTCGATGAGGTCCCATTCTCTCCCACAAAAAGACCTTCTATTGTTTCATTTTTTTTAAGAAAGAGAAAGGAAATGAGAGAAACTATTAGGACAAAATTCTACAAAGATCAGCTAATTCTATGAGTTTTTTTTAAATTTTTCAATTTTAGGGAAATCATATACATATTTTCGAGCCAAGACAATGTTGATAGTCTGCACCACCCACTTCCTAGGCCTTTCCTCATCTCTCCTAGAAGCTCTGAAGTCGCCTCACTAGAATGCTATTTTTCTTCAGCAGGAGTTAGAAACAGGGTAGTCAAATCTTTATTTCTAGCTAACATTTATGGAAATGAAGCTGACGGTCCAAGAGAGTCTTCAAATGTCTTAAAGCAGATCCAGTGTGTTCCAGGTCCCTCTCATTTTAACTTGCAGGAATTTAAGTACACAAAAATTAAGATTATTATAAAATCTCACTTTGCCTGTGGTGTGAAATAAATGTAACTGACTCTGAAAATTTTACAACTTATTATAAATTACCTACACACAAAACCAATGGCCAGCTGGGTGGTGGTGGATCATGCCTTTAATCCCAGCACTTGAGAGGCAGAGGCAGGCGGATCTCTGTGAGTTCGAGACCAGCCTGATCTGCAAGAGCTAGTTCCAGGACAGCCTCCAAAACCACAGAGTAACCCTGTCTCGAAAAACAAACAAACAAACAAACAAAAAGAAACCAGTGGCCATGTTAGTGACTTACTCTAAATTGTCACATATCTAGTTAACAGGGGCATCTGCCCCACTTTGGCAGAATTTGTGTTATGTACTTTTGTTTTTGTTTTTACATTTGGTTGTCTACAGAGACTGGCCACTGCAGAAATGTCAACCACTTCATGTGGTAGAGCTGAGGTCAGAACCTTCAATGTCCAGTGCCCATACTGACCCCCTTTCTACCTGCGATGTTCAGGCCCCACACAGACCTGTTCTCAAGTGTTCAGGAGAAACTGTTTTACATTTGTAAGAACTTAAGTCATTGTTGCAAAAATATCCACGTAGAAAGTGAGGTGTAGCTCATGGTGGAGCTCCCGCTTCTCATGCATAGAGACCCTGGCTTTGATCCCGAGTATTGTAAAGATGGACTGGGAAAATGTGAAGGGGATCCAAGAGTCTCAATGAGATGTTTCACATTGACCAAAGATGACTGATAAACTCTACTACCTAGCCTCTGACAGATCTCACTCTTTACAACTTGATAAGTAAACTAAGTTCTCTCTTCTCTGACCCTAATGAGCTGAGACATACTTTCCAGTTGACTATTCCTAGTTCAACAGGGTTCAGTTAGTTTCCTTACTCCCTTCTTCACAGCCATGTATCGTGCAGGCTTTGAGGTTGCTACTAAGTAACAAACAGTCCACACCAGTAGCAACAAAATTTTTTTCAATGATCTCAGTCACTTTAAAAGCACTCACATTGTCCTTGTTTGTATGAGTTTAGGGTTTTCCCCCTTCTGGTCCTTTGAATGAAATTAAATGCACCATCTTTTGTTGGAAATAAAGACAGATGTCCTTATATTCTTACGCCAATATAGAACCTAAGAAAAATTTAATAAAAAAGGTGTTCTTTGGACCTGAGTAGGAGGCTGAGCCATATCTTAAGAGAGCTTTCTCAGTGAGTGGTAAAGTTCATGCTTTCCAAACAGTCATGAACTGTAAAGCTTTATTGTTTAGACTTATCTCCCAGACCCACATATGATTCCCCAAATGGAACTGCCAGACTCTCCAATGAAGCTAGGATTTGTAAGGTTGTCTTCACCAGGCCTGCATGCTCAATGACACAGCACATATAGACAGTGCATTCTTGGGGCTTTAGAAGAGGGCAAAGGGTGTTAAAGTTTTCATGCATACATCCTCCCTACACTTCTCCCTGAGCATCACTCTACCAGGCAGACACTTCTTTGTTTTTACAAATTTTATTCCTTTGATAGTTGCACTAAGTGTTTTGCTGATATTTACTCTTCCTAGACACACCCC
Organism: Cricetulus griseus; assembly: GCF_003668045.3. Taxonomy (NCBI): domain Eukaryota; kingdom Metazoa; phylum Chordata; class Mammalia; order Rodentia; family Cricetidae; genus Cricetulus; species Cricetulus griseus. The sequence goes on along the minus strand of NC_048600.1, from coordinate 79,134,188 downwards.
AGATTCCCTACCCAACCAACTGTGTGTCATTTTATTTAAACCCCTCAAGACTAACTTGTGATGCTCAAATATTCTTGGATGTGTAGGCTTCCCATGGAACATTACCAACTTAGGAGGGAGCTACACCTTTAGAGAAAACTCTCTTCTTCTCCCAGGAGCTAACAACTGTCAGTAACCCCAGAGCTAGAGGTGGAATTTCATGCCCAACTGCCATGTTCTAGGATTTGGTCTGGCTTGGACTTGCTCCAGTCTTGAATTCAGAACCTTAAATGATGCCATTTTATTCTGACCCCTTCCAAAGCCCTCATATAAAAGATTCTCAGCCTCCTGAGCCAGATGCATGAAAATGGACTTAGAAATATGAGCATCTACTAGGAGTAAGGCTGTATGTAGGGCATACTCAGTGGGGATCAGGCACAGTTTCTAAGTCAAGAGATTTGCAGTCAATAAGGAGCCAGCTCCTCAGAGCACTCTTAACGGTTCCTACTGATGACTTGGGAAAAGTATTGAGCTTTTCATGAGAGTAAGTACCAAGGCGGTTGAAGAAGGAACCTGAGTGTTCCCTCCCTCTCTACTACTAAAGAGCATCTATCTAATGGGGATAAACTTGGGGAATACGGGATACAGTTGTCTTCCTGAAACAGGAAAGGGAAGGAAAGAACTGGGATGGACTTTTGAGAGCCTAGGGACCAGAGACGTCACTGTGTGCCCACAATCTCAGAGAAAGCTGGAGTGGGATTTCTGGGAAGCTTGAGTTCAATGATTGGATCAATGTAAAAGAATTTGAAGATACAAGGAGCTGTCTGTGAAGTGTGCTGCCTTTATTTGTTTTGCAGACTAATCCAAGCTACATCAGCCACATACTTACTGCCAAGCCTTGGTAAACCCCTGAACTCTGTGGCACTCCTGAATAGCCAGAAGAATGATGGGCCATCCCCGCACCCTCTCCCCATGCAGCCTCACCATAGCTTTGAGACATTCACAAGACAGTCTCCCTGCCTTTCCTCAGTGCACCAGCTGACTTGGCTTCTCCCCACAGCACCTATCACACACTGTTGGCTGCCTGAGCAGAAAGTGGCATGAGGGGATTAATCTGTCTGCCTCTTCCTTTCTCCCTACCACCTCCCCCTCACAGCTAGGGGAAGTTACCCTGAACTTTGATGCCAAGCTAGATCAACTGTGACTTCTCTCTTCTCTTTCATCTCTCCCACAATTTTCCAGTTGCCTGTTTCTTAAGAAGTAGAAAACTAGTCACTAGAGACATGCTTTGAATTTGTCTCTGTGACTACAAGGGAAGAAACTCCCAAGCATTTGCACGTGTTAAGTCAGAATCTGGAAGTGTACTGCCAGGTCTTAAATGCCACCAGCTACATTGGGCAAATACACTATTTTCAAATCCATAAGACTATAATTTGAGCATAGAATAAGCAATTTATTGAGAGAGAGAGAGAGAGAGAGAGAGAGAGAGAGAGAGAGAGAAAGAATAATTTCCAAGTTGCTATCACCTACATGAAGCCTGTATCCTGATTGCTCAGGGGGAAGTATTCATGTTCTCTTCTGCCTTTCAAAGCAAGGCAGAGTGAGAAAACCCCATGAAAACCATTTTGTAAATGGAAAGCCCAGAGTACAGAAAACCTACTGGATTTGTTCAAGGTTATACCAACAAGAAAAGGTCTTGACTAGATGGGTCCTAAATTCTCAGGATGTCTTTAATCATGAGGCACTGTGAGTCTCATATCTGGAAATAAATGTCTCCCTCTCTACAGAAAACCCTGTAGGTGGTCTGGAGATTGGCTCATCAGTTAAGAGCAGAGGACCTGGGTTCAGTTTGCAGCACCCACACGGCCACGCACAGCCCTCTGTAACTCCATTTACAGGGGATCTGACACCTTGTTCTGGCCTCTATGGGAACGAGGCACACACATGGTACATAGACATACATGCTGGCAAAACAGCCAAACACATAAAATTAAAATTTAAAACAACCTAATACATACTCATTATTAATCCACATGTCTATTTTCAACTAACAGATAAGCTACAAACTTACTAGCAAATGCTTTTTCACTGGAGCTAGAGTTTTTAAAACTACATTACTGTGACTCCAGGCAGCAATGACAAAAGAGACAGTGTCTTTCTCCTGAGCATCCTTTTGAGGAACTGAAAGCCAATTCTGACAATCCCCATCCAGTACTTCTCTTCAGAACTCCCTGTTTCTCCAGATCCTCAGTAGGGGTGCACGGCTGTTGTTCTTAAACCTGGGTATCAACATCACTTGGAGCCTTTGTTCAAAGCCAAATTCCTATGCTTCACCCCCAGAAATTCTGAGGCTGTGGTTCTGAACACCTAACAAGTTCCCAGTTGAAGCTGAGAATTGCCAGTCCTAGGGCCTGCACTAAGAACTGTCTGTGGCTCTTGGCATCTCTTTCTGTCTCTATTCAGTGGAGTAGGAATAGTACAAGAAGTTCTCTCTGGGCCTGGTAGTGAAAGGTTCCCCTAGATGGGAGTTAGTGCTGCAACATCCCCGGTGGGCTGCCACTCAACACCAAAGCCCAGCCCTATGCAAAAGAGCCTGTCTCAGCTTTAAATGAGTCTTCCGCATCTTCAGCCTCTTTTCTTCTTGGGATCCCACTGGAGGCCTGAAGTCTGAGTGGAGCAGAAAGGACTGCAGGAGGCCTGTTCTTATCTAGGCGAATGTTTATCCACACAGCTGACCCAAATTAGCTGGAGCTGTAGGGACAGAAATAGGAATAGCCTGCGACTAAACGCTGAGGCGAGAACATGAATTCCCCTGTGAGGAGCGATTAATCTTCCTCCAGGGGAACAAGTCAGATGTGTGGCTGACTGGATTTATAGTCAAATTCTAATTTGAAATCACATGGACTTATTTTTTTAATTTAGAAATCCAAATTCCTTTTCCATCTTAAATGTCAGTGTCCTTTAAATATGAAATTTTGCCATTTGATACTCCCAGGGCTGGCAGCAGAAGTGGGCTCTTTGTGTATTTAAAACAAAAATCAACTGAGGGAGACATTATGATTTTGGAGGCCTGCAGGGGAGATGGCCAGAGCCCACAATCTCTGAAGTCACAAAGTAGGCAAACCTCAACCCCAGGGCCACTTTGCTGGGGAGTTTTCCACAATGTGACCTCAAACTAGTGCCCCATAGCACACCCAACCCCCACAGCAAGCCCAAGGAGAGTATTTATTTGGGAGGGCGGCATGTTGATCTCTTCATGTTCTTCCCAAGACCTCAATAAATGGACATAGCTTTCCACCCTATGGCAGAAGGTTCCAGAAGACCTCTGTGCTCCTAACATCAGAGAATTAAACTGTTTCAATTGTTTCACAGGAAAAGTAGTGAGTGGCACAGTAGTGATACATGGTTTTGTAAAAACCAATGAAGGGCATGCAGTGTTTCTTGGAAAAGTGATGAGTTCCACTAGAGAGACCTGGAGAATCTCGAGGATGCAGAATCAGTAAATCTTTCTCATGTCCAATTAGAACCACAAATTTGCCACACAAATCTGACAACCTGAATTCCAGAAACCACATAATGGTGAAAAGAGCGAGGTAACCCCACCAGGTGTCCTCTGTCGTCCTTCCATACATGCCCTTTGACGTAATGCCCCCACATACACATCACACGTACAAATGCACACACAGTAATAACAATGAATTTTAGGAGAAAAAAAAACAAATTGTGTTTACAATATGGGAGGCTAACTAAGGACTATGGTTCCATTTGAAGAACCACCCCAGGAAAAACACGTCATTCTTCCTCACCACTTAATAAAGATCAGTTCAAAATCAGTTCCTTTACTGGTGATGAAAGTAATTCAGCCATACTAACTAATCAGCCATGCTTAATTCCATGGACACCAGGTTATGGGATAGAGGAAAAGCTATTGGTGCAGAGCTCACACATTACAGGGGCCCAAGTAGACTCTGTGACCCGGTAGCTTGGTGAGGGGACATCCCTCTAGACATTCCCAGCATAAAGTTTCAGGGATAAACCATGAGAAAAGGCAAGCCTCTTTCACCAAGTTACTGAGATTCTTGTCTAAGAAAGTTCATGGACCACGATAACACTACACATTTGCTTCCCGGAATCACTTGGCTGGGGAAGAGTGAGAAAGAAAGGGGGCACCTACAGTAGTCAGTATGTCTGAGGAGCCCATTTTAAGATGGAAAGTGACAAACAGAAACTGGAAAGTTTATTTCCAGGTCAGTGTGAAATGTGATAGTCAAGCTCAATGTTCATCCTTTTCCCTTTGAGAAAGAGACTCTGTGACCAGTCTAAGCAAGAATGGAGCATGCTGACCATGTTGGGTACAAAGTATTTAGCTGCAACAATTTTGGCATGGCCTTTGGTCAGGGTTGTTAATGTTGGGGTGAGGTGGGTGAATTGATAGAGCATGCCCAAACAGCATCCTACATAGAAAATATTATAACCAACCACCACTATGGTACCTACCATGTCCTGTTAGCTTGAACTCCAACAGGTTAGAAGAGGAATAGTGTAGTTTTCAGGGCTGCAGTGTATGTACGCAAGTATGGGTACAAGTACACACACACACACACACACACACACACACACACACACACAGAGAGAGAGAGAGAGAGAGAGAGAGAGAGAGAGAGAGAGAGAGAGAGAGACCTAGCCAGAAACCTAATTCAATATTTGGAAAATGACTTCCTTGCCTGTAGCATAAGAGTGGACACCTGCTAGAATATTTGTAGAATCTGGATCATGTGTTTCACAAATACATCCAGATTTACAACTAATTTAAAAAGGAAAGCAATGCAATTCTGTACTTTGTTCAATCTTTCACTTACAGTGAAATGTGGTTGTCTATGGCTCCCAGCTGAGATTGTTCCCAGGAAGCCAATACAAAATCCAGATGTGTGCAGAAAGAGATTCTGCACTCTTGCTACACTGAGTTTATGGAACCATAGTGGAGAGGTGCTCCGAGGAGAGATGGGAGGACACAGTGAGAAGAGTGGAAGTGCTAACTGGTACAGGCTGACTGTTCTGTGCTACTCTATGCCACAGGACATGAGTGCCTGGGGAGGCCCATGTCTGCTGACAGACAATAGTTGGAACCCCACTCCTGGATAAAGATGAGGGAATCAGAGAATGTAGGATCCAACTGTGTGCTCCTGGATAAGTCAATCCATTTCTGTGGACCTCAGTTTCCCCACTTTGTTTAGGTTTGGGATTGGAGTTCACTGTTTCCATAGACCCTTTGAGTTCTCATATTCTGAATCTCAGCTTCTCACTCAACACCCTTGGCTGCCTGTTCATGGTGAACCAGCCACATTCTTTTCCAAAGTAGTCTCTTCCTCCAAGATCCCCTCATGCATCCCAGACTACAACCATCCACCAAACCATTAGAACTAAGTTTTAGTTAAGTCAGTAAGGGTGTTGGTTGCCCCACTTAGCATCTCCCTCAAACCAAGGTTATTCTAGCCCCTCTATTTCCTCAGAAACCTGGCATGGCCTGCCTCCACCACACCTCTTGTTGCATATCCTGCCTCTGCTGCTCTTCCTGGTTTAGGCCAGAGCTCTGTCTTCCTCTGTCTCCTGCAGCTTCTGCGCAGCTGGCATCTTCCAGGCCATCACTTTGTTGCTTGTAGCCTGACAGAGGCCATCACGTCCAGACTGTGCATAGCTCAGCAAGCACGCAGCAACCTTGCAATACTGACCCTGCCTTCAGCCAGCCTCTGCTCACCTCTTTATCTTTCTGTTGCAGCACTGAAAAGTCCAACTGAATTCCATGACCCAAGAAAAAATTTGGATAGTATCAAGGTAATTTTTGCAAACTGCCTTTTCTGACCATGGCTGACAGATTATATACATTGCATGCTAAAACTTTGGCTTAAGTATGTAGGGTTTCTACGACAAACTCCAAATGGCCACATCCCTGTCCTCACACCATATGGACTCTCACTCCCATGGACCAAAGATACTGTGAAAATGACATCTACTGTATAAGCTTTAAGAGTGATGGTTTTCAACTTAAAAAGGAAAGCTCCTAAACACTGGGTGTTGGAGGATAGTCACCAAAGGTATGCTAGAGGTCAAAAAGTCAAAACACCTTTAGGAAGAGAAGTAAGGTCGGCCTTCCCACTGAGTTATCTTTCAGTACAGCCATTTTTAGCAAAATCAGATTTTCATAAGTGGGCTTGGTGGGAAGATGAAAGTTGTGAGTGGGACTTATTTGGAGCTACACAAAGAATGACATTCATTTGATTTTCTCATTTGGGAGACAGGGTTGTTCAGTTTATTTCATTTTTCATTTAAAGGAAAAATTGACATCCTCATCAGGCACCTTTAGCACAGATTTCTATCGGTGATATAAATACAATGTAAGAGCTGTCAGCACCTTCTGTGACATGGGAACGGCAGGCTGCTGTCTTTCCTTGCCTGTTAGTTGCAGCCTTGTAGCCCATCTGTGGATAGACAGGAAGAACAGCTTTTGTGATTCTCCCACGTTGCTTATGAGGAGCTGTGATTCCTAGCAGGGCAGAATAATGAACAGCAGATGCCATCAGCACTGGGGAGACCGGGGAGACCTAGGATAGGGAGAGGGAAGAACCTGGAAGAAGGAGTCAGAGGCATGCCATCTTCAGTTGGTTTGAGCCTAGCCTGTCATCCCTCCAGACAGCTAGCTCCTCCATGACAACGAGATATGGAAAACCATCCTTCCCAAAGTGCCTTCCAAAGTCTGAATCACAGGTTTCACACTTTTCCATGTCAAAAACAACTGGCAAGGGCTATATGGAGTCCTGTTGTAGTGCATGTTTGTGCAATGTTTAATCTCTGACCTTGGTTGCTTTTGTGACTATTAGGCAATAGGATCAATTACAGCAAAATGACTGCAGGTCAGCTGCCATATGAATATCACTGGGATGCCTTTGTATTTATAGTCCTTGATTCAGGGCCAGGCTTTTTACCTCTCTGCCCTTCTTCCCTATACTAAAATTCTAGGGGGAAATTTTGTGTTTCTTTGCAAAAAAAAAAAAAAAAAAGGCAGGGGAGGAGATATTTTCCATTTTCCATTCACAGAGTACTTTTTTTTTCCTTTTGAGAGAAATTGAGTGTTTTGTGCTTTTGTTCTACAGACTGAAGATTCCCTGAAGCGCAAGGGCAGAAATAGGTCTGATCGTGGCAGCCTGGTTAATATGCACATTCTCCAAGGTAAGGCTACAGAAATCATAAATTAGGAGATGCCTGCCCAGAAGCCGGGGCATGTCTCTAGAGTTTCCTGTTTCTGTACTTGCTAAGTCCCTTAAAAAGCCTCTCCAAAGATAAAATACACACACACACACACACACACACACACACACACACACACACACACACACCCCCTGGCTTTGCTTTGGGTCATTTTGAGAAGTCATCCAGTCATTCTTAGACATAAAAGACTTAGAAAACCACACATTTGTTTCACATTCGATTTCCTGCCTCACCTATGCCATTCCTGACTCTAAGGCCAGGTGATTCCATAATGTCATTGAGCACCTACCGAGTATCCTTCTCTGTACATGTGAGGGGCTCATCCAGTTGTTCCTATAGTCATCAAGTAGCACTTTGATTCTGCCCTGTGTATGTCTTTATGTTCTAGGGTAGTGTCCTCAACTGTGGGCTACAACCCCTTTAGGAGTCAAACAACCCTTACACAGAGGTCCTCTAAGACCACCAGAAACCACAAATATTTAAATAATGATTGTTAACAGTAACAAAATGGCAGTTATGAGGTAGCAACAAAAATAATTTCATGGTTGAGGGTCACCACAACCTGAGGAACTGCATTAAAGTGTCACATCATTAGGAAGGTTGAGTAGCCCTGCTCTAGCGTATAGGAAACAACAATCTCAGAAAAATCAGCACTGATCCGTGCAGTTCTACCTTAGGATGCTCTGACCATGTTGGGAAATGGGAAACAAAGCAAATGCTTAGTTGCCACCTTAGTCTGGCACCTGAGCAGAGGAGAGGCCTTTCCTGCAATGGGAATGCTCAGACCACTGGTGCCCAGCTTCAGAGAGGCCCAACTTCTTCTTTGACGTTTTCTGTGAACCATTTGATCAGTGATGCACTGAGGGTTGCAAGGGACTGGCTGACCTTGTCAGTGCAAAGATGAACAAGATGTCGATGTCGTCCCTTAGAGAACCTTCCCACGGTAACAGAGAAGGCAGACATCTGACTCAGAGTAGTCTCAGGAAGGGAAGGGGAGGGGAGGGAGGGAAAGGGGAGGAGAAAAGAGAGGAGAAATATGAAATATGGACCAAGTTCAGGAAGAAGGAGGGACATTTATGGTGGAGGTGCAGCCTGCACCCAGCACCAGTGTGCTCTCTCTAAAATGAAGATTTCCTTCCAAGCCCAGATGCAAGTTCTACAGGATAGCAATGGCCCTGAAATAGAGAGGAAGTTGTGAGTCTTTCCTCTTTGATCAGCATCATCTCTGACTCTTCTGGCTTCCCAAACTTTCTCCAACCATGGAGTAAGTGAGATGTAATAAGACAAAGAGTAGACAGTACAGAATATGGAGGGAAGGCTCCGAAGAACTCTAAGGGCTCTCCAGGCACAAGAGACAAAATTCTTGCCTCCTTTACCGTGGCATCTATGAAGACCCTGGGAACCGCTGCTGTGGTGGCACAAAACTACAGCTATACAAATAGACTGTGAAATGCCATTCAACTGAGTTATAGACTTTCAATGGTCGAGTTAGCAAATAAAAATAGATATTGCATGTGGCAAGAATGCACGAGATGTAGGCATCTGTACTCTGCTGGTAGGGTGCAGCCAGGTCAGTGTTTCCACAGGGCAGTTTGGCAGAGTATATCAAACTCCTTGACTGTGTGTCCTGTAAAGGCTTGTATTCAATGGCATTTAGCAAGGAGTTATTTGGAGGAGGGAAAACATTGTCTAAATGTCTAACAATAAGAGATTCCCCCACCAAGTAAATTGGGGATCCTTTGCAGAGTTTAATACCACATAGCCACCACAGCAAGGGCTTCGAAGAATAATGACGTAATAAGAAAAAGCTTAGAGGGTGTTTAGTGAAAACAGCAGAAAGCAAAACAGTATTTATAGACAAATTCTGGGAAGACAAGCTAAACATGTAAATATGTGCATTCACGGTCCAGTTCTGGGAAGAAAAAGTATTGGTCTAATAATAAAAACAGACAATTCCGAAAGGCTGGTGCAGCATGGGGCGTTTGCTGCTCGTTTCATTTTCTCAGGCATAGCCTTGGCGTTTGTGATACCATGTGCACAGAGGCGCTGTGGTCAAGAAGGCCTAGGAGGGAGGGTTGTGACTCAGCTGTGTAGCACTTGCCCGGCTTTCATTCCCAGCACTTTAAAAAGAGTCGTTTCTTTCATCATTGCCATTAATATCAAGTTCTCCACCACAACAGCCCTTGATTCTGTGCATGTCTCTTCCACGGAGCCTTCTAGTCTCTCCAACAGAAATTATGAATTAGTTTCCTGGAGTTCCAAAAACACACATGTGAATGGCCCCTCTCTCCTGAGTTTCTCACTCAGGTGGGGACAAGAAATAGGAAACAGATTGCAAAAGCAAGAACATTGTGCCCTGAGGGCAGAAAGGACCAGGGGTTGACCTGTAGGGATTGGAATGGAAACCTATCTGTTCAGAAAATAAGTGGATCCATTTGTGGAAGGTTTAAAGGCTGAGGGCCTGTGTGCAGAGAGCCTGAGAGCTTGTGGCAGGGTGGACTGAAAAGGGTCGAAGTGGAGTCCAACCAGGAGCTAGATAACCACCTCTCTCTCTCTCTCTCTCTCTCTCTCTCTCTCTCTCTCTCTCTCTGTGTGTGTGTGTGTGTGTGTGTGTGTGTGTCGTCTGTCTGTCTGTCTCACTCTGTGTGTCTCTGTCTCTGTCTCTCTCTCTCTGTGTATGTGTGTGTGTCTCTGTCTCTGTCTCTGTCTCTGTCTCTGTCTCTCTCTGTCTCTCTCTCTCTCTCTCTCTCTCTCTCTCTCTCTCTCTCTCTCTCTCTCTCTCGATTTATTGTATTTTTTAGATACATGTGTTAGCAAGGGGAGAGGGAGTAATGCTGTGCTAGAGTGCTGTCCGAAACCAGAAGAAGGTGTCAGATCCCCTGGAGCTGGGGTTCTAAGCAGTTATGAGCCATTTAACATAGGTGTTGGGAGCAGTAACACTCTCTGTTGCATCATCTCACCAGCCCCCAGCACTCCCGCTGTTACCCATGAAGCTTCAGGACAAGCACGACCTGGGGAGAAGAGACTAACTAGGGATTTTCTCTGCTCTATAAGAAATGCTCAGACAGACTCAAGACCCCACATCTGGATTAGAGGTTGGGAGAGCTTTCTATAAATGCCTCATCCTATAATCTCAGCGTGTTGAGCTAGACCCTGAAAGCCCTTTACCTTACATTTCTCCACCAAAGTGACAGGTTGGCTGAATTTTTCTTCATCTTTTTTTTTCACGGAAATCACTCACAAGTCATCCTAAAGAGGACATTTGGGGTCAGCCATAAAGAGGAGAGTTTACAACTTTGTGCTTGACCTTTCCCACCGCCCCCCCCAAATGATGAGAAACTGACTGTTGGATAAATTCAGTTTTTTTAATCCCTGTGTTTAATTAAAATATCAACTTCAAAGGATTTTCTTTTTGCTTTTTGCAATGTATCTGAACATTTGACTCTCGGTCAGTATCACAACACTGACAAATCTAAAACCCCTGGAAGGTTACACTCCCCCTACTAACTGTCACCAGGAGATGGTGTTTACTGCAGGCCCAGCCTATGCCAGTCATTCTCAAAAGCTGGGAACCTAGGGTCAAGCAAGCCACATGGACTGCTTGCTTACAAAATTGCCAAATTGCATTTTTTTTTAAAACAAATCCTCTCAAGGCGAGTTTCTCCCGTTTTCCTGGGCCTCTTCATTTGCCTTTATTTGGAAGTGGCTGCTCTCTGGTGCTAATCCCTGTGAAGTGATGATGCTTGCATTGAAAAATTATCGGGATGGTAGAGCATGGTGTGACACAGTGTTTTGTAACCAGCAGCCAAAAAAGCGAACCCAACAAAACGACATCCAATTCTAAAACGGATCCTGTCTGTTCCAACCTCGTAGCCTCCACGGCAGAAAGATCCATCCCAACTGCTCAGATGAAGCTGAAAAGAGCTCGCCTAGCTGATGACCTCAATGAAAAGATTGCTCTCCGCCCTGGGCCCTTGGAACTGGTGGAGAAGAACATTCTGCCTATGGATTCTTCAGTGAAAGAGGCTATAAAAGGTAGTTGGGGTTGGGAGAGGCATGGCTGTCTCATGCTTGTGAACCCCAGGGCAGCCACAGCTCTGGCAATCTGGGAACCTGGTTCTGAGCAGCTCACTGGATGAGCCATACCATGGATTGCTCTCCAAGCATATACCACATACCCAGAGATCCACTGTCTTGAGCTTCTTATGTTAAAGAGGCAGAGGCAGGAAGAATGAGACGAGAATAGTCAGCAATGAAGTCTCACAGCTATAATCTCAGCACTTGAGAGGCTGAGACAGGAGGACTGACATGATTTCAAGGCTGGCCTGGGCTCCACAATCAGTTCTAGGCCAATCTGGGCTGCAAGTGAGATCTTCAAAACCAAGTTAATCACAAGAGAGAGGTGGAGATCGAACTAGCACACTGGAAATAGCAGTTTGGCTGTTGTGTGCTACAGTTGAGATGGAGACAATGATATACAGGGTTTCACAAGCAAAACTCATGCTATGACACATGTGAAAGTGACAGAAAGTGACAAGGAGATGATGCACTCACCAGTTCCCTCAGAAAACTGCCTTAGCTCAACCCATAGACCTTTAGACCAACTGATACCAGGTGGATCCAAACAGCCTGCAAGTACAGGGTTCATCTGAGCTGTGCTTTGAGTTGGGCCATGGGTGAACAGAGAAGAGTGGAGTAGGGAGCTGGACATTCCTATAGGCAAATTGACTTCCTTCCAGTTAGACCCACAGGTAGCTTCCTGGTGACACTTGAAAGGTATTATTAACAATAGATGTTTAAAAGATTCAATGTGTTCTCAAAAGTACATGTGAAGACATCTTTCTCTAAACTAAGTTTACTGTGAGTTACCCTTGAGTGGATGCACCTCTTGATCTCACCCATCTATGCAGAGACCATGTGGATGCTGCCATTGGAATGTGTAACTATGGGATTAGGAACTCCAGGAGAGTCACTGACTCCTCTTCCAATGCCCTTTTAGACATCTCACAGTGGTTGTCTGTCCTCTTCACACACAGTCTCCACACTGAATGTCTTGTGCCTTTCAGTGCTCAGGAGTGCCTGCTGTCATCACTACTCTGATACTTCATCAGACAGGGAAAATGTTGGGGGCGGGGAGAAATGCCACTGAGCATCTCTCATCAGTTCTTAGAACGTTCTATTCCAGGACTATGCAATTGTCACTTTCTTCTCTATTATAGGCAAATTGTACCTTTGGCCTATACCAACATTACACCTTCCCTTGTGATTATCCATTACCAACTGGCAGCCTTTTCTCTTTTTTTCCTCCTTCCTTGTGTGTGCTCTACCTATACAAGAAAAAAAAAATGTCACTAATGTGGCAGGCAGTTTACCTGTACATTGCCTTGTGCATCCTGATTTTACACACAGCACTTTCAAATTTCTCTGTCATCTGTTCATCTTTTTCTTCATAATTTCTAAACTTGTTTTCATTGAAAATATTTCCCAACATGCCTGGCAGTGGTTGCAAATGCCTTTAATCCCATCACTCAGGAGGCAGAGGCAGGGAGATCTCAGTGAGTTTGAGGCCAGCCTGGTTAACAGAGTGAGTTTGAGAACAACCAGGACTGTTACACAGAGAAACCTTGTCTCAAAAAAACAGCTCAATAATATAGACCTTTTTCACCTGCATCATCACATACACACCCTCATTTTCACATTTAAAGTCTGAGTGCCTCTGAAAACATTAAAGGGCTTAGATTAAGAGGCACATGTAATTTTGCTTTGTCCAAAGTTTTGTGATGTATTCTACAATCTGATTTGACATTTACCTTCAAGAACTTCTTTATGTCGGTCTGCTTTGTCAGTTGTTTCCTGGCTACTTACAGAGGTATATTGAAGATAAAACTTAGGAAAAAATTTTTGTGTATTCACCTACTGTTGTCAAAATTCATTTGAGACTGCAACACACTTACATGTTAATTTGAAGTGGATTCATATGTTTAAAACATATGGATTCTTCCAAGTCAGAAATACAAGGTTCCTTCCCATTTACCCAAACCTTATATTTCTCCCAACACAGTTTGGTGTTATAGTCCAGGCCCTTCAGAGCACTGTGACACTGAAAACATTAATTTTGCATATTTCTTTTTTTAACCCCTTTGAAGATTTCCGTAAGAGTGCCAGTAAGTTTCTCAGTTCAGCCTGCTTAAGTGGAAGTGTCTACGTCTAGCAATGAATGAAAGGTGTTTCCTGCTCCACTTTGTGCACTGACTGGTCGTTGAATACCTAACTATATATTACATGATCAATGTCATCTTAGAACTGTTCGTGCGCACTAACATTTCAATGGATTTGTACTTCATTTAAGAATTCCAATATATATTTACATTTGTAGGTTGTATCCACTGATATAAATTATACATTGATACAGTGTAGTGTATCAAATAAAATAAAATTTTTCTACATGATATCTAGCAGGATGGCTCTTTTTCTTAAGGGCCCATAGAAACATATACCTTATGTATAAAATTATGCATATGGCATAAAAAGCCTATATAACTCCTATATATGCAATCAATAATGGCATGCGAGATGATTGAATAATCACGTGTCTCTTGCTTAGTAGAATCCTATTATTACTGATAGTTTGACAATGGTTCAAAGCAGCCAGGAAGCAGTGAGCTTATGGCCAGACGAGGGTGTACATCAAGACCCTGTCTGGTCAAGGTGATGCCATAGCATGTCAGGCTGTCTATGCTATGCTTATCTACATTATTACAGCTGGATGATCACATGTTTTCCATCTTTTTCTCTTTTAACTGCAAGTCTAGGATCACTGCCATTATATCCAACAGGTGCTCTTGGTAAAGGTAGCATAAGGACATGTTCTTCCCTGAGGCGAAATTGAAGAGGATACTGAGTAAAACTCTTTCAAAGGGTGTGAAATGACAATGATTTGAAGAGACAGTTTCTGGTTGTGACAGTCTTGTGGCATTGCTTCCTTTCCAAATCGCCCTAACATTCCTGGAAGCAACTTTGGGTGACTCTGTTTTTAGAAATTGCTAACATTTTTCTTATACACTTGCAATAATTTTGTCATTAGTTGGCATGTCATTGCATTTATTTAGTGTTCCAACAGTCCAGGAAGAGGGTTTCCACCAAGAGGAGCCATGGCAGGCTCCTTAATCTTATTTCACCCCATCCCCCACCACCCTCCAAGCATAATGGCTTTTTCTTAAAGGGCCAGATAGTAAACCATAAGCTCAGTCTGTCACAACTGCTCTACTCACTCTTGTAGTGAGGATGTAACCATGACAACAAGTAAACAAAAGGGCAGGGCTGTATTCCAATAAGACTCTCTTTAGAAGCTTAGAAGCATAGACCCTCATCACCCTCTGGATCTAGCCGGTGAAATCTGGAGAACACCTCGCTTGAATTGGAAAGGCTAGAGCCAGTCCGGGGGAAAAAAATCAAAATTCAAATTTCTCAGTCAAGTTCCTCCAAAAATACTACAGTTTTGCATTATTGGAAGTTGCCTCAGCGTAAGTCAAGGGTGATTTATATGTATGCATTTCCCAAAATAATTGATAATTACCTTTGACATTTTTCTGAGTGACAGAAATTGTTTCATGAACATTCCTCATTCACATCTCCCAAGCCCAGTCCCTGTCTCTGAAGTTGCTCTTCCGTGACTTTCTATGGTGATACTCATAGTCTCGTGTGTATTCAAATTGTTATCTATATCAGCTGTAAGGTTTACCTCATGCTGGAAATTGTCCTCTGTCTGCATGTCAAAGTTCATGAGTCTCCGCAGTATGTGGTGTTGATTTGCTGTGGTTCTAAATGTCCCTGAACCTGGACTCCATTTTTCAACCTAACTATATTCGGTGTACTGTCTCTTCCTATTTCCTTTACATTTACTAGAAGTCTGTCTTGTTCTCTTAGAAAGGAGACATTTATGATTCTATTCTTAAAGTCTTTTGGTTCCATGTCTTTACTTGAGTTCAATTTGCCTCTAGTCCAGCTCACTGAGAAGCTACATAAAGTGAGCTGGAGGCTTGTTTTGCTGTTATTGGCTGGTTGGTTGGTTCTCTCTCTCTCTCTCTCTCTCTCTCTCTCTCTCTCTCTCTCTCTCTCTGTGTGTGTGTGTGTGTGTGTGTGTGTGTGTGTGTGTGTGTGTGTTGCTTTGTGTTTTTGTTTGTTTGTTTGTTTCATATTGGTGGTCAAATCCAAGGCCTGGCAAATTCTAAGGCAAGTGCCCTGTCACTGAGCTGCGCCAATGACCACAACCCAGAACTTCAGAATGCATCAGTCTGGCTTTCAACTGTATGTAGTTCAGTGACTCTGAGCCATGCACCTGTCGATATTGTTATTTCATCTCACTCTGACTGTCTCGTCTATAAATTTTGCCATTACAGTAATTACTATGCCTCAGGGATGTTTGTTGCAAATAATCTCAAATAATTGATGTAAAGAATGAAGTTGGGGCTAGGGATACTGATCCATTGGTAAAAATGCTTGTTGCACAAACATGAAAACCTAATTCAGTCCCTAGCATCCAAGTAAAAAGCCAGGTACAGAGGCACATAGCTTTAATCCTACTGCTGGAGATAAAAGGACCCCTGGGGCTCATGGCCAGTAAGTCTAGCCAAATATGCAAGCTCCAGGTTCCATGAGAGACCCTGCCTCGAAATACAAGGTGAATGGTGACTGAGAAAGAATCTGGTACTGACACTTCATCTGACCTCCTCACACACTCCATACACATACAACACACACACACACACACACACACACACACAGAGAGAGAGAGAGAGAGAGAGAGAGAGAGAGAGAGAGAGAACTACCTAGATGCTGAAGTCTCACTTACTGATCATCAGGAGCCCACTGACAATCCACTCTTAGCCTCAGGGGAGCCCTGAAGGAAGGGAGGCATGTGGGGGGGGGAGGAAAGTTCTGGCTAATTGCTAGAAGCACTTTGCAGTGTGTCTTCCAAGCATAAAAAGGCTTGAACTTCAGGATTCTTCTAGCTCAAGAAACTTAATAAAACCATTTTTTTTCTAATTTCCTAGCTAGGAAAAGCATAATTTTTGAGGGATAAGGAAAAAGTCATGGTGAGTGTAGGAAGGGTTCTGGTGAGTCAAAACTCTCTCTCTCTCTCTCTCTCTCTCTCTCTCTCTCTCTCTCTCTCTCTCTCTCTGTATGTGTGTGTGTGTGTGTGTGTGTGTGTGTGTGTGTGTGTGTTTACAGCATCAGACTGTGCATGCAGACTGTACTGTACCTGTGGCATGCAGTGGCCTTGTGAGAGATGGAAGAGCTCCACTGGGAAGCTAACACACTTGTCTGAGGAGAGTTGACAAGCTGGGGAAAAGTCCTGCATGTGAGTGTACAAAAAGAGAGTCTGATATGACCAACATTGCATGACTCAATTGTAGATTACCCTGCAACACACAGGCTTCTCTCTTGGACAAGGTAAATTATGCAATCATTTATCAAGACTGGAATATGAATGATGAGTAAGGTGGGGGAAAGTGACAAACTCTCGTGTTGAAGGTTGAATATGAGCAGTCCACCAATAACACAAAAGCAAATCTTCAATACATTCGGTGATTGAAACTGATGGATTAGATAAGATTGCCTTTGAATGCATGCATTTCTTCACCTAATATCTTCTAATGTGCCAGACCCCACTCTAAACTCTTGTTCGGTGATCAGAGCCTACATGTAAATTAAGTATTGTAGAAAAAGCTGCTAAGTGTAGTAACAGTTCAGGGTATGAGTGATGCATAAAAAGAGCAAAGGCTTAAGCTTGAGACTGTTGTGTAGTAGGAACTCTGAATAAACAAAGAATAGCTGAAGAAAAAAAAAAAGACTAAACATACATTTGTTTTAGTCCAAGAAAATCCCAGAAGTGGGTGCCTGCCTTGGAGAAGACAGTGCTCACCCGGCAACCCTGTGTTCCCTTCTGTACTTATGAGTTTCACAAGCAAATGAACATATACTAAGAAACATCACAAGGCTGCCTGGAGCCCAGCTGTAGAAACAGCAGCTGGATCCCTCCCAGCAGCAAAGGCAACCCAGCTCGCTCTTGTGCCTGTTCCTCCCAGGGATCACATCCCGTCATCCCTTCTATGGTGAGGCGCAGATGAACTCATGTGGTGTTTTTTTTTCACGACCTCTGTGTATTTCCCCTTCTCCATCCACGTGCCGTTCCATTTGTGTTTATACGTTGTGGTTCTCTCTCCAGCTGTGTTTCTATGCTCCTGCCAGATTTGAGAGGCCTACTGTGTCATTGTCTCCCTCCCTCCCTCCAAACTTCATTCAAATCTAAGAGAGAATAATCTAGAACCTTTCCTAACACAAGGAAGGATCTTTTGACAGTGAGCCTTCCCACCTGGCATTTTTCTCACCATTCTCAGATCACCCTCTCATGGCTGAAAGACCCGCCACACCAAGTCCTTTTTAACCATAGATTTGTCTGTCTTATAGGATGCCAACTGTTGGTCCCAATCTGCAACCTATAGTTCTCAAGACTCTAGCTGGTCTTAGTCACATCACTCTGGAATAGCATACTCTACAGGAAGACAACACTCAGGCTCTTATGGCCACAACTCAGAGTGTACCTGACTGGCTACCTACCATCCTTCTGTGAAAAACCCTTATCAGTCAGGACACAGCATATAGCTAATTCAATCTCCATGGGAAACATGACTTCTCTACAGAATGTGGGGTGCCTTGCTAGGTTTCTGGGTGGTGGTTATTACTCAGGTGGCTCTTCAGTACTGAGAGCCCTGGGTTCCTCACCTCATGTGTTAATCTACTCACTAATCATTAAATAGCCCTAGCTCCAGAAGAAGCAGTGTTTTGTCCAGATGCCTGACTCCAGACTTGATCTAAACCAAATCCAACTGCATTATTTAAACAGTAGGATGACTCTGGATTCCTGCTGCAGTTGACAAGTTTCTCATCTTGTCTTCAGACTGGACCAGATTTTCAATCTAAGTCAACACTTCAGTTTCAATTCAATCAGTGTTTTAGAATATGTAGCTCTGCTGTCAAAGACAAATTCATTTTATCAAAATAATCTTGTAAAAATTTATTCATTTTTCTCTCATATATTACATCCCAACCACAGTCCCCTCCCTCCTCCCCTCCAAGTCTGCTCCCCCTTCTTCTCCTTCCCCCGTTCACTCCTCCTTCCTTTCTCTTTAGAAAAGTGCAGGCCTTCTATAGATATCAACCAAACATGGCATATCAAGTTGCAATAAGGCTAGACACCACCCCTCATATTAAGGCTGGACAAGGCAACCCAGTAGGAGGAAAAGGATCCCAAAAGCTGCCAAAAAGACATCCCTGCCCCATTATTAGGAGTCACACAAGAAAACCAAGGTACACAACCATAACATATATGAGGAGGGCCTAGGTTAGACCCATGCAGGCTCCCTGATTGTCAGTTCAGTCTCTGTGAGCCCTTAAGAGGCCAGGTTAGTTGCTTCTGTGGGTTTTCTTGTGATGTCCTTGACCCATCTGGTTCCTACAGTACTTCCTCCCCCTCTTTCACAGGATTCCCTGAGTTCTGCCTAGTGTTTGTCTATAGGTCTCAGCATCTGTTTCCATCAGTTGCTGGATAAAGCCTCTCTGATCACAATTATGCTAAGTTCCTGTCTACAGGGACAGTATCTTTTTCTTTCTTTTCTTCTCTTTTTCTGCTGTCCTGTTTGGTTCTATCCCAGGTCTCTGGGATATCCATGTAAATGAAGTTCTTTTTGTTTGTTTGTTTCTTTTTGTTTTTTTGACACAGGGTTTCTCTGTGGCTTTGGAGGCTGTCCTGGAACTAGCTCTTGTAGACCAGGCTGGCCTCAAATTCACAGAGATCCACCTGCCTCTGCCTCCCGAGTGCCAGGATCAAAAGCGTGCGCCACTACCACCCAGCATAAATGGAGTTCTTAATTAGTCTAGATAATAATATTGTTGGGTCTCATTAAGTCTCATTGGGCAATAGCCGAGGTCATTAACATCTACATCTATGTGAATGATTTGTGACAGTTTCCCCTGTGAAACAGATTTTGCTTTATGCCCATTCAGGTGGATGTTAGGGACAGTCAGTCTGTCCTCAAATGAAAACAGCTCTCCTGCAATTCACTGGACTAAGGTACAAATAGAAAATCAGGAGGTACACTTCCACATTCTGCCATACCCTTCCTTCACAGCCCTTGGTGCAGGTTCTAGGAGGAAAGTAACCAGGGCTCCAATTATCTCATTTACTCTTGGAATTTTACATGTTTGTACAGGGGAAAGGACAGCTGACTCATTCATCTAATCACTTCCAGGGAATGGGGGAGTGAGGGTCTGTCGCCAGCCTAAGGTCCCCAAGGGGCCTGTGCCCAGAGCCAGTCCTGTGGGCATACCCAGAGAATGATGTCAGGGCTTCCCAGAGCAGGTCCTTGTCATCACACTGCCTGACATGTCTGCAGGGACAATAGCCAGCACTCTGCTCTCCAACAGCTCCCAGCCAGGCTCTTGTCATGGGAGATTGGAGTAGAGGCCCCAGGTCACAACGCAATACACTCGATGTGACTGTTCTACAGCAATATAGATAAGGCGACCAGAAGGTGACCTGTGTCCCTCTCTGCACCACTGTGGCTTGAACTGGGAAGAGAGGGTAACTGATGGCCTTTCGAGGACACACTCTCTTCCTACTCTCGGGAAGCTGACTCCTTATTTTTCCAGAACAATTCTCTCAGGACAAATGCGTTTTCCTGGCCATGGAGATGCACTGACCTTTTCGAGGCTGGCCACAGAATAAACTGCCTCCTGGGTGGTCTTTTTGTTTTTGATAATGGTAAACTTGAGAATGGCAGATGCTAACAAAAACAATATTGGCCACCATAACAACTAGACATGACTGAACAGTTCACATCAGGCCACTCACTGAGTGCACTGCAGACAGATACTATTTCTTGAAATCTGGAGAGGTAACTGCATTCATTATTCCAGTTTTGTAGATGGGGAAACTGAGGCCCAGTGAGTTTCCAATATTCACACTCCCACTGATGTGGCAGAGCCAAGAAGAAGAAAGTAGCCCAAGTGTTTCCAACTCTAGAACCCACAAGTGCCTGGTATATCTTGTGAAAGTAAGAGAGCATGTAGCAGCAGCTTGGTGAGGGGGATGGGGGCTCCTCCATTGTTCCAGCTCTTGCTCTAAGTGTGAACCAAGCAACTGTGGAGCAGTGTAGAGGTCCCCTGCCCCCATCCTGCCCCTCCTCTTCTGCCCAGACAGTGGCAAACCCAAATCACTTGCAGCCCTGAAGGGGTAACTGGCAGGGCCCACATGATGGCACATCCCTTAGTGGTCCTCAAATGTACCTGTTGGCAGAATCTGACAAGGCAACCTCATGCTTTCTAGGTACCTTGGCTTCCACCCTGCTTCTTTGTGTGAGTGTGAACAACTTCCTTGTGTTTGGTTGCGTGAACTCAATGGCTTCTCTGTTGCATTGGTTTAAGCAGGGAACCTCTAAATGATTGTCAGATGATTTGATGAAGTAATCTCCTGGGCTATGACTCTGTAGGATTTGGCTCCTAGAATAATTTTCTCCCCTGACTAGGAGACTTTCTTCCCTGTCCCCAATTCTGCTCAACAAACACTTTAGTATCTATTCTTCTCTCCATCTTCACCCAAGATGCTGTCCCCTCCTGTTGTCCTGTCCGTAGCTGCTAGTTATTTCAGGTCCCACACAAGCCCTCCTCCTCCAAGAGAGTTCTTAGACAACCTTGTATTACTATCTCCTCTGCCTAACTGCGGTGGACACTCTCCAGGCCACATCTTCTTGACGGATTCTCCGATTATCCCAGGCAGATACACAGACAGCCTCTTTCTCCTGACTTTCAGCCTCTTTACCATATCTTATCTGATCACCTCTACTCCTCTTGAAGTGTGAAGGGTGGAAGTGAATGAAATAAATGAAGGCCCCACTCTCTTCAGCCTTGGGGGAAAAATAGAACTGATTGCAGAAAGTTGATCCTTCATATCCACAGGGGCTTAATTCCAGGACCCCCCACAGATGACAAATTCCAGAGTACTCCAGTCCCTCCTGTAAAATTAAATACTATTTGCACATAACCCATGCATATTCTCCCTTCTATGTCAATCATCTATTTATTAACTACCATGCTTCATTCCATGCAAATATTATGTAAAAAGTTACTATACTCACTTCCAGGGAAGTAATAGTGAGAGAAAAGCCCGCATATGTTCAGAATAGATGCAATTTTGTCAGTCCCAGTCAACTCCAGAAATGCAGAACCTACAGACACCAAGCTGATAGCATTTACCCCCTTATTCCAAATTCTCTACTTCTAGACTTTTTAAAAAAACCATTGTAGTGTCTTGGCTTGAGGTCACCACTTGCCAGTGATCAGAGTTGGGGGGATGCCTTAGTTCACTGGGCATCTTCAGTGTATAACGTGTACAGAGTGGGGATACATTGCTGCTCTCTGGCACTCCCTGCTTTCCAATCATGGCAGGCTGATGATTTTTTTCTTAAATAACAGATGCTCCACCCAAGGGGTTTATGGCTAACAGGGAGGGTAAGTGGTTTAGCCACTCTCTTCTGAAAAGTGACTCAGAGTCCAAAGGCTGGGAATTCAGTCACTAAATAATCACATAAAATAGAACTTTGAATATCCCCAGCACCCAACAGATTTGAGAAACTGGATCGTGCTCAGGCTCCCCGTGCCTGTTTGAGAACTCACAAATCTGTTTTATTCTAGTTGTCACTATTACACAAATCTGCCTCCCCCATCTCCCCTTTCTTGTAGATATAATCAGGCCATTGTGAAGTAAGAGGAAAAACATTATCCCTCTTTCTCCATGCTTCCTCTAACATTTCTACCCGTATGTTAGAAAGTGGGACAATTCCACAATTCAGTTCATTTCTCCCTAAGTTTTGCACATTTGGGGTGCCATATTCTGGCTGACCTGAGGGGGTGGGGGGCATTTTTTTCACATGAAACATCAGACCACACAGAGAAGGCTCAGTCCCCTTGTAGTGAAGGAAATGGGAAGAGATATGAGACAATGAACTTCTCTGAGAGTTCTGGTGGGCAGAGAAGGCGTTGTTCCTGAGGGGCTGCTAAGATCACGTGCAGCAGTCTCTGAGATGGTGAGCAGCATGGACTCAGGGCATGAGCCAGGTAGATCTCAATGGCATGCCGAGGTTTCCCGGTGGGCAGCAGCAAACACCGCTCCCCCTTCTCCTGTTTACCTGATCCTCAGTGGCTCATGTAAAGATCGTAACAGGGACAGAAGCCTTTTTGCTATATTCATAAATTGGAATGAAAATTCCAATGAAAGCATAGTTCATAAAAGTGTTTTCAAATGGGTGGAGTAGACAATATAGCCACATATTCATGGAAGCAACCAGAAGGCACTTCCTTGGATCTCAGGCGTTGATTCCCCCTGAGAAAGGAAAATGCACAGAGTCCTTAATGCAGGAAAATGAACGGCAGAGGCTTTCTGCAGGGCTTAGAGTGATCAGAGAACTAGAAGAGCAGAGTGTGTGACTGACTCCAGAGAGATGGGGCAGGGAGCTGGGAAAAGAGGAGTAATGGGATAGAAGAGAGACTCTGGGCTCAATGACAAAGTTGGCACACATCCAATGAGTCTTTCTAACCAGAGGAGAAGCAGGTTTCTGACATAAATACTAACATTGACTTATTTGGGCTTTTGGTAAATAAATGATGTCTGTAATCCTCTGCACTTTCCTAATCTTCCATGTTTTTTCATTTTATTTTTAGTTTTGAGATAAAAATTTCTCTCTTCCCTTTCCTCCCTCCAGACCCTCCCGTATACCCCCTCTCCAACCTCCTACAAATTCATGACTGATTTTTTTCACTAATTTTTGTAGTCATATATATTATAATCATACGTATTTCTAAATATAACCTATTCATTCTGTGTAACTGTATGTCTGTTTCCAGGGTTGACCATTTGCCACTGGATTTTTTTTTTTGTTCTAAAAATGTATAAGAATGGGTTTGGGTTATTATTAGGTTTTAGAATACATCCCTAGCATGCACAAAGGCCTAAGTTTCATCTGCACACACAAACAGACACACAAACACACACACACGCACACACACACACACACACACACACACACACACACACACAAGTACAAGGGTGAATTTTAAGTGTTCCCACTAATACAATGGAACACTATACAATTATGTTTAAAGTGAGAATAGTCTATTCTCTCATGAGGAAAGATCTCAAAAAAAAAAAAAAAAAAAACTTCAGAATAGGAAAAAACGTAAATTCAAGAAATAATCGTGTGTGTGTGTGTGTGTGTGTGTGTGTGTGTGTGTGTGTGTGTGTGTGCATGTGTCTGTGTCTGTGTCTGGAATTCAACCTGCGGCCTTGTGCCTGCTATGTAAGCACACTACACTGAGCTATACCCCAGGCCTTGAATAGTATATTTTACCCAGTCCAATCTATTTAAAACTTCTTATTTTGCATGTATCCTTCTGTATCCATAGAGTTAAATCTAAAGAGACTACTGACTCTTATTGTGAGGTAGAATGTGTTCATTAGGTATTTTTATACTACATGAGTTTTTATCATGAGCTGTCCACCTCGATAATTATAACGGCAACAATGACTTCTATGCCTGACCCATGGAGCAGACAGATGTCTGGCATCTAAGCCCCTCCAGGTTAGTGGGCTTGCCATTGGGCTAGGTACTGGAGCTTCCACTTGCTGTGTCCTTGCCTGGCCTCTTTCCTGATTTGACACACGGATGTACAGAGAACCTGTGACACATGCCAACAGTGGTGGTGATGACAAGCCCCAAACCACATTTGTTCCATTCCTCCCAGCTCCTCGAGGCCTTTGCAATCGCCACAGTGAGAGCTCCAGTTTCTTATCTATACCGAGCAAGAGTCAAAAGTTCTTGTGAGTGTGATTGCAGAACGGGGGCTGGAAAATCTCCTGATAATGCTGAAATTCCTTTGAAAGGGTGGTGCTAAGAATGGGGTCGGAAGAACTTTGTGGCGTTGGCACTTTGTGTACTGCTTAGTTGGACAACAAACTGTAGAAGAATGGGTGATGTCAAGTGTAAGAAATGGATCAGGATATTGTTATAGACCCATCTTGGCTGATGACCTCTGTGTCCAACATAACTTCTCTGTTGCCCTAGAAAGACGACCCAGGGGACAGAGGAGAAGTCTGGAGGTGGGTAGGAGGTGCTGAAGGACTTGCAAAGACACAAGATATTAGACATGAAAATAAAATACACGTACTAAGAAAATAGGAGTCAGGCTGAAGTCTCTGAGGTAGATTTTTGGCTTTTCTAGTGGGTGGTGCCTTGGTTGGGTGGCTCCTTGGCCGTGAAATTCAGTGATGATAGCTAAATCTGACATCTAGGAATTTAAACTTAGTAGCTGGCCTCACTTCTCCTTATTAGCGAAGCTTGCTAAACTTTTTGTGCCATGTGCCCTGCTTTATCTTTGAAGATGAAGCATCTGGCAAGCTGTCATTTCGATTCTCTCGTGCCGGGAAGCCCAAAGGAGAGGGGCAGTCATTCTGCATTATATTCCAGCAGCCTCACAGCACGTCCATTCCTTCTGCCTTTCCTGATTTATTTTCAAAAGGACATAGGCTCCAGAGAAAGCGTCGAGAAATGACTCAGCCTGGAAATAAAGTTTGGTGCACAGCGCTAAGCTTTGATACATCATCCGTTTTCCCCAACAACAGACTTCTTTTTTTAAATACATGTTCTCATGTAGAAAATCTAAATTATTTAAAATACATTTTCACTCTTCCTTGAACTCGTCCTACACTGGAAAGCGAAGCCATGTGCTTCATCATAGGGACAATGCTTAGCAGTGTCTCCAAAACAGCTCTCTGATGCTCCAAGCCACTGATCCCAGCTTGGTTTTTCTCTCGCTCAGGTACAGAGGTGAGTTTCTCCAAATCAGCGGATGCATTTGCCTTTGAAGAGGACAGCAGCAGCGATGGGCTTTCCCCAGATCAGACACGGAGCGAAGACCCCCAGGGCTCTGTGGGATCGCCCCCAGATATCAAAGCAGCTGAGGCCCCTTTGGCTGGTCCTTTGGACACAATCCAGGTAAAACAGACTGCCCCTGTCTTACAATCTTGTCAAGTCACTTAGATTTCATATGAACACTTCTATGGCTGGTGTTGCTTGCAGCCCCTGTCTGCTGCTGGTGGTGGCTTTATCCTGAGTCAGGGTACTGCTGTATAGACCCTGCTTTCAAGCTCAGGACCTTCCTGGATGAGACTGAGTGATGGAATTACAGTGTATGCCACCACACCAAAGTTACCTGATGGTGTATTTTCTTAATGTCCCTTCCCAACCTATTAGGTGCAGGCACTTTGGGCCACAGAAACATGGAAAACCCTCACAATGTTAGCTTTCAACTTACCTTGTAAGCAAGTAGATAACTTTACCTCCATTTCATGCATCAGGTAAGTTGATTTAGTGAGATTACATGATCAATAGGCCAACAATGTCCAGGCAGGACTGATATCCAACTCATCAGAGGGTCTCAGGGCATGGGAAGAGGAGGTGCTGACCATCAGCAAAGCAGGAGACGCGGGCTGCTTCTATCCTAGCAGGAGTCTACCATGCAGCCTGAAGTCAACACACACACACACACACACACACACACACACACACACACACACACACACACTCACACACACTCACACACACACTCTCACACTCACACACACACACATCCCATACACACACTCACACACACACACTCATACACAACACACTCACACCATACACACTCACTCACTCACACACACACACTCACACACACTCACTCGCTCACACACACACACACTCACACACACACACTCTCACACACATTCACACACACCCCATACACACACCCACACTCACACACACACTCACACACACTCACACTCACACACACACTCACACACACACTCACACACACACTCACACACACTCACACACACACCCCATACACACACTCACACACACACACCATACACACACTCACACACACACACCATACACACATACACTTACACACACACTCACACACACACACACACTCACACACACACACACACACACACGCGCGCGCCCCATACACACACTCACACACTCACACCATACACACATACACTCTCACACACACACACTCACACACACTCACACACACACACATACACACACACACACACACACACACAAACTCACACACACACACACCATACACACACTCAGCTCAGTCCTCATTCTTTCTGGACAAACCCACACATACTTAACAGTACAAAAATATGAAGCACACTTATAAAAAATAACGATGGGCTTAATAAAACACATCTCTGGCCCCGATGTTCATGCTGGGCCCATAGCTACACTGGACACTTCATATCTCCCCACATGAGATCATAGTCCCTGACAGATAAGTATCACTGATGCCAAGGACCACAGACAATGGACTATTGCTCCATAAGGCTAAGTAGCTGTGTGGATTCCAGGATTCGACTGATTGGACGGGAATTAAACATCTATGCTGACTATCCCTTACCCAAAAAAAACGCTCGGAACAAGAGTGTTTAGATTTAGAATTTATTTGTATCTATTCATGATAATATGTCTCAGGGACAGAATCTAAGTCAAAACACAAAATTCATGTATGTCTTAGATATGCATACATACCCACAGCCTAAATGTAATTTTATATACTACTTTTTATAATTTTCGTGCACGAAGCTAAGTTCGTGCTAAGCAGTGGCATTTTCTTCCCATGGTTTCTTGTCAGCCTCAGAAGGTTTCAAACTTTGAACCATTTTAGATATTGGAATCTTGGATTAGAGATGCTCAACTTGTATTTGAAGTTATTTTCCTACCGGAATGTCCATCCAGAGGAGAAGTTTGCAGTAATGTTTATGTAGGGTCCAGTTTTCCCGAAACCATGATGGTCACTGGTCACTGTCATTCCTATCTCCACTCCATCAGAGCAAACTTAAAGCTGCCAAGAAGAAAATGTGACATGGGAGGGAAAGGGAGGTGTATGAAGCAGGGCTGAATGTGTGTTCCTTGTGCAAGAGCTCAGCATCAAAGCATCCCCCTTGCCCGGCACACCCATGCCGAGCTTCACAGTCAAACATCCCTGATAACATCAGTCTGTCAGACCACTTGCACAGATTCTTCTGACAGCAAATTCCCTGGCTTCTGATTGAACAATAGTCTTGAGGAAAAGACAAGTTCTTTTCTACTCGCCCCGCCCCCCCCCAGCAAAGGGGAAAAAGGGGGCCAAGCACTGAGCAATGCAGAGAAAATGCAGGAACAGCTTCATGTTTTTTCTCTCAGCAACCATGTTTGACAGACAAGGACACTGAGGCTCTGGGAGAAAAGCAGCCGTAGACTGGTGATAGATGCCAGGGTTCAGGGGAGAACTGAGAAGGTCAGTTCTGGCCCCCAGCCCTTTGTGTTGAGTCATAGCCTAGGAATGTAGGAAAGGAAGAGAAGAGAGTTATTCCTTTCATGGAACATTCAGCAGAAAGAAACATACCTCTCATAAAAACATGTTTCTTCAAAAGACACACACAAATACATGGATCCATGTAAATGCATACATACACATGGACAAACGCACGCATGCATATATTAACTTGCTCCTGCGTTCTGGCAATTCTTTCCCTTTCATATTTATCTGCTATAATATACATTGCTGTAACTTGCATATAAAAACATAGGCACAGACACACATATACACTCAGATGTGTACTGATGTACACACAGATATTTTTATATTTATATCCCAACATATGCATGTACATGAGTGTAAACATGTACACACACATATAATAAACTACAATCAACACATACAAACATGTGTCTGCATGTATGATCATGCATATACAAACATTTAATCAGCACACATGTACACACACATGTATGAATGAATGCATGCTCATGTCCAGGAATGTGCTTGTACTTATTGCTACACACACACATACACACACACACACACACACACACACACACACACACACACACACATATATATATGTGTGTGTGTATATATATATATATATATACACAAAGACATGCACATATGCATATACACAGAGATATGTGTAAACATATATGCACCCATATATGCCCAACAAAGAGATGTGTACATTTACAAGTACACATGGATGCAGTCCCACATATTCATAATTTTGTCTCTATACACACATGAACATATACCAACATTCTATATTTACACACACACACTTGCACACCTACTTAGGCATTATTCATACTTAAGACATTTTCACCATTTGGCTTGTTCTTTTTTTTCTCAGAACTCTCTGCTTTTCCTTTCTTTCTCATCTCATTCTTATGTAGAGTACTCCTTCAAGGTGACCAGATGTCCCAATTTGTCCAGATCAAGTCAGAAGTTCACCCCACCTTCTGGAATTGCCACTGAGGTTACCCATTTATCTCTCAGTGGTACCCTGGGGGAGGTGACAGAATGGGATGGCCTCCTGCAGGGAGCACCTGACATTACCAGGACAGAAAGCAAGGGTGAAAACTGAGTGGCACAGCCCCTCTTATTCTTGTGTGTTAGTAACAGTACAATTTGGATTTCAGGATCTTGCTCCTGGCTCAGAAAGTGACAAGAATGACGCAGCCTCCCAGCCAAGCAACCAGTCAGACTCTGGGAAGCAAGGGCTTGGAACCCTCAGCACCTCTATCCCTGTGCATGCTGCTGTAAAGGTACAGATTGGTCTAGCCCCGAGCCTCTACCTGAGGCCAGGCTCACTGAAGCCAAGTAATGCAGGGCCTTTCAAGTCAGTCCTGTGGGCGTGATGAGTATCACAAGGAACCACACACAGGTTCAGTCACTAGAAATGTCAGTGACCTAGAGTGGCCTATACCACACACACACACACACACACACACACACACACACACACACATTTTCAGCAGCACTGGGGAAACCTGCATGTTTCACTTTGGGAATACAGCTGAACCAGCCGTGTATCTGGTTGGGATTTCATTAGCCAAGCAAGGAAGTACATGCCTGTAATTCTAGCATTCTGAAGCAGGGGGAAAATGGAATAGTGAGTTCATGGCCAGCCTGGGATACATAGCACAAAATAAAATAAAATAAAAATGAAGATTTCCCAAATTCACCCTGAGGAAAGACACAGCTGACTACAATGCACACAGAACTTGTAAGGGCCATAAAACACATCCGTAGCCATTTTATTTATGTGAAGGGAGTGGCACTGAAGCCTTGGGCATTGCAAGAGCTCTAACACATGTGGGAAATGAGCATGGGAGGAGGGCTTACACTCACAGGAGACAGCCAGCAGTTACAACTGTATTTCATACTTAATTTCCTCAGCATTACCTCCAGCTGTTCCGAGAGCACTGTCTCCTAATTAGCCGCTAGATAGTCCTTTGTCTTTCTTATAATACTTGGCACTAGCTAACTTCTATTTGAGTTGTTGAAAACATGCTATTTTTTTTTAGCTGTAGGGCCACCTTTAGTACCTGCTGACATGCCTCTTGGGGGATTTCTTTAGGTTATAAGTTAATGTGATAATAGTCAATAACGAAGTAGTAGTTTTATCATATGGGTGGATGGCATTGTGCACATTAGATGGAGAGGAAAATGGTTCCCATTATTGGTAAAGATGTCTATAAAGAAGAATTACAGTAGTGTTGCTAGTTGAGTATTCAAATGTTTCACAATTCAAATTAGTAAAGCTGTCAACATCCCCATACCAAGAATGTGTGCTGGGAGCTCAGAGGAAGGACAGACAACTGAAAAAAATCCATCCCCATGCAAATTCCACTGGTCTATGGGGCTGCTTGTTTATTGATGCCTGCCCAGCTCTTCTAAATGGTCAACACCTAAACACAAATGGATGAAGATGCATCACCTCTAGGGTCAACTAGAGCAGAGGTTCTCAACCTATGGGTCGCAACCTCTTTGGGGGCCAAACAACACTTTCACAGAGGTTTCCTATGACCATCTGCATATCGGATGTTTACATTATGACTCATAACAGTAACAAAATTACAGTTATGAAGTTACAGCAAAAACAATTTTATGGTTGGGCCCACCACAACATGAGGAACTGTATTGAGTGGTCACAGCATTAGGAAGATTGAGACCAACTGGTCTAGACACATCTAGAAGGCTTCTCAGAAGGAAGCTGCTGAGCTTCTCAGCCCAATTGATTTGACATGATTCTCACAGGGCTGGAGAGAGATTTCATAGACAACACTTGGAAAAATCCTGTCTAAGCGGAAGGTACCAGAGAATCTCCAACAGGCAATATCACAAACCAGCAAGAACATTGCCCCATCCTCTAGTCTAGCTGGGTTTTCAGGTCATTATCAACCACGATAGTGTCCTGTGTAAGTATGTGCAGAGAAGGTTTGGGCAGGTACTTCTCTAGGGATTCAGAAGTTTTCAGGAATCACATGAAAATGCTCTCAATGCTGTTCGTCATTAGGAAAGTGCAGAGTTGAAGCCCCACTGAAATGCCGTGCCATTAGCATTAGGATAGCTTCCATCAAAACAATGTGGAAATAATGAGTGTTGACAAAGATATAGCAAAGCTGGAAGCCCCCCACACAGCAGGTCTGAATGTAAAATGCTTAAACTGCTGGAGGAAGGTTTGCCATTTCCTCGGTGAATTAAACATAAATTTATCATGTGGTCCAGCAATTCCACTCCTAGGTATATGCCTGAAAGAACTAAACATAAATCCCTGAATCTTCAAAGCCATGCCATTTGCCACATTTGCAGGTTTGAACCAATCCAAATGCCCACCAAATGCATGAATAAAGTCATGGTATAGCCATGGCACTAAATATTATTCAGGTATATAAATGGATGCCATATCAACACCTGCCACAACATGAAGTCAGGCACAAAATGTGTTCATCTGGGTCTCATGTATAAAATGTTACAAGATGGAGATTGGAGTTGTAGGAGCTGGGGAGAGTGGCGAGTGTGGAGTAATAATTTAGTGGTAGAGCATTCATTTGGGAACAATTGGAATTTTATGGAACTGGATAGATCTCTGTGAGTCTGAGGCCAGCCTGGTCTACTGAGCGAATTCCAGGACAGCCCTTAAAGCTACTGAGAAACCCTGTCTCGAAAAACCAAAATGAACAAAAAATAAAAATGTTCCTCAATAACTAAAGAGGCTTTCCTGCCCAAGTAGTTGGTAGCCGAGGCAGGGGAAGGAGGTTGGATTTTATTCTCCCTCACTTTCTCAGTAGGTGATGTGACCACTGTCCTGTACCCTCAACATGCTGAGTTGCTGAGTGAGGAGGGCACACAAAGCTTCCCAAGTTGGAACCAGCTTTGAAAATGAGCTGCAGTCAGACAGAAAGGTTTTTGCAGGTGACAGCAAGCTGAAGGAGAAAGAGGAAAGAGCTATGCATAGGCGGGAGAAGAGAGCCAGGAACTGTAATGAAGAACTGTGTCCTATAGCCCCCATGGGACTGTGCTTTGCCTTTCAGAGGATCACCAGCACATTGGCTGTAGGCTGCTGTGGTGCATGCCATTTGGTGAAAGGCTGTGTGTGTGTGTGTGTGTGTGTGTGTGTGTGTGTGTATCAGTGTCACATTAGGAAGCCTAGCAATCTCTAGCCACAGGGCATCCCTTCCTTTTCCAGTTGATGTATCCTAGCCTGGGACTTGAAAATCACAGTGGATCCATCCCTGATCTGCCTTTAGGAAAATGCATGTGGGTGCCTTCTATGTCCTGTGAGTTGTAAAGAGAAAAACAAACATGGAACTAGACGGAGCTCAAGTATTCCCTGTGCTTACAAAAAGAATAAAACCATACAGTTGTGTTAGGTCAATAATGTTTGTCACACACTAGCTTCTGGCATGTTCCTGTACCCGTGCTAATGTAATCTAGGGGAACTAAAGCATCTCCAGGTCCCCTGAATCAACAACAAGACAACCCTCCCCCTGGCAAAGCAAGTCTGAGGAGATGAGGCCTGAACAGCAGCTGAGCTGGAGGGAGCTGGTCACCAGGCCCTGCAGAAAATCACCTGGTACAGAAATATTATCAACTGATTAATGAGTAGGGAAATAAAAAGTCACCAAACTCACAGAAATACTCCAAGTCATTATCCACTAGTCTCCAAGAAGAAGACTCAAAAACTAAAAGTGCCTGCACTGATAGGATGTTTGAGTCAGAGTAAAGAACACTGTAGGCTGCTTGGAGGTCACAGGCAAATGTGGTTTTTGTGGTTGAAGTCTGGAGGTTGTGGCTGGAGACTGTGCCTCTCAGCTATTCAAGAGCTCCCTCTTCTGTACAATTTTGGAACTACATGCTCCTTCCAACTTGAAACCCATGCTTTGGCTTCCTTTCAACCACCTGTAATAAAAACAGGTTTGGATTTTTTTTTTCTACTCAATGATAATAGACTTATTGCTTCCTAATATAAGAAAGACTTTTGACTTCCAGAGAAGGTTATGCATATAATTATTCTACAAGAGGACACTTGCTACTTTTATGATCTTAACAATAACAAAACCCATGGTGTGTGTGTGTGTGTGTGTGTGTGTGTATACAAGGCTCTATACCACAATATACACATGCATAGCATACCATAGCGTATATGATATATGTGGAGTTCAGAAGAAAACTAGTGGAATTCAGTTCTTCCCACCATTATGGATTCTTGGAATGAAACTCAAGGTTTGGCAGCAAGCGCCTTTACCTATGAAGCTGGCTTCTATGATTATCTTTTTATAGTCTTTATATGGAACACTATGATGCAAATTAAATGATACTTTGCTCCTCTTATCTGTGATGAAATTTAGATATATTAAACATATGTAATGACATCATATTCACACATTTCTCTTAATCCCCAAAGTTGCCCCTTTATCTCCCCTCACTGTGGGCAGATAATAGTGAATCCTGGAAAGGGTGTAGTGGGTGGGTAGCCCTCCCCATGGTAAGGAATCATTATTTCAGAGGGTGTGGCTTTCTGCCATGCATGAGCATTTTGGTAAAGCTGAGAGGAAAGCAAGTGTGCATGTGTTTGGGTTTGAGAATCACGTTCTGGATCTATAGAGACAATGTTCACTTTATCTAAGCCCAATGTCCTTAACAAGTCAGCTTACTATGTGTTTAACTTGAGGTGCTTGCAGGCACTATCACAAGAGATTCCCACATCAGAGTGCTAAGCTATGTATAGGTTTTACCTAAATCACTGAAGCTCAGGCTTCCATTGGACTCCACTCCTGGAAAGTTCCAAGAGCCCCTTGTATGTGCCTATGTGCAGTGAAGGTGAGGATTTCATGGCAGAGCTGTCCACCTGCTACATGACCTCTATTGGGAACTATGCACCATGCCTTTGCTGTATTTCCAGGATTTGAGAAAAAAACCTCCTCACCACCATCACCTAAAATCCAGGCCGTGTCTCCCTTCTCTTTTCAGTCCAAGTCTTTGGGTGATAGTAAGAACCGCCACAAAAAGCCCAAGGACCCCAAACCAAAGGTGAAGAAGCTTAAATACCACCAGTACATCCCCCCAGACCAAAAGGCAGAGAAGTCCCCTCCACCTATGGACTCCGCCTATGCTCGGCTGCTCCAGCAACAGCAACTATTCCTGCAGCTGCAGATTCTGAGCCAACAGCAGCAGCAGCAGCAACAACAGCAGCAGCAGCAACAACAGCGGTTCAACTACCCTGGGATACACCAAACACACCTCAAGTGAGTACAGTGACCGGGGTTGGAGGTTTCTGGGTTTCTCTTTGTGAGGCCTGCAGAGTCAGCTGCTTGGGACTACATCATGTCCTTGTCTGGCATGTTTGGAGCATGACTCTCTTTAGAAACCATGCACACATTTTCAGGACCATGAGCTGAGAGGAAGCAAATAAATCAAGGTACTTTGGAGAAGAGGGAAACTCCTAGCATGTCCAAACTAAACTGTGGAATGTCTAAGGATACAGAGTTGGCTTTGCTGGCAGTTCGAGTTCACTGATAAAGAGCTAAGTGGCAGCTTTGGAGATTGACCCCTGAGCCCAGGCTGGGCACCTATATTGCTAGGTCCTATTCATATTCCAGGTGAAAAACATCCTCCCAAATACAGTTAGCATAAAGATTGTTTCACCTGTCTTTGGCCACCCAAATATATCCAAAGCTGAGCATGATCAAGATTCAGATGGCATGCACAGACCCCTCCAGAACAGCGCCTCAGTGAGGTCATGGGTGGACATGCATGCTCCACTATGCCACAGTCTCCATCACTCCTCTCTGTGTCCTCCAAAAGAAATTGGGAGAGTTTCTGCAAATGGCTGTCTAGTTCAGGTTATTGTTTCTTCCCTCCCATCCTCTTCTGCCGATTTGTCAGTTGCCTGATTCCTGTAGGCAATTACACTGTGACTTGTTCCAAGTTTCCCCACATAGGTCTGATTGTATTGTGACTCTTTGTTTTACAGAGAGCCAAACGAACAGATGGTCAGAAATCCGAATTCTTCCTCAACACCACTGAGCAATACCCCTCTGTCCCCTGTCAAAAACAGTCTTTCTGGACAAACTGGTGTCTCTTCTCTCAAACCAGGCCCCCTTCCAGCAAACCTGGATGATCTCAAGGTATACAATTTGATCTATTTTTTTCTTTTCTTTAAAAAACAAAAACAAAGAAAACAAGAACAGATCTATGTTGTCACTAACATCTTTGCCACCTGATTTCTTCAGTAAAAAAGTAGAAGATGGAGAAAGTGTGGGATAGATCTAAGGGTGTTGGAAAATTTATGGTGTCATGTTCAAACCCAAACCTGCAGGTCCTGCCTCAGCCTTCCCAGGCTATTCCTCTGCCCTTTTCTGCACCTTAGACTCCTTGTTAGCATAAGTGAGTTACTAAGTGTCAGTCAGGGTAGAGCTTGGCATTGAGTAGAGGTCTGAGACTTATAAAGCTTCTAGAATGTTATAAAGCAATGACAAATTTCAGGATGAACTTTTTGGCAGTCTCTGGTGAAATAGGAAAAATAGAAAGCACGGGAATTGCTTTTCAGGTAGCAAATCCATGTAGCTAATGTGTCCATATTTCTTCCTAAGGGTTTTGAATTTTAAAGTAGCCTTTCCACTAGAAAAATGCTGACTATCCTGATAGAAAGTGGGTGGTTTGGGTTGCTTCTTTTTGTTCCATACAGATGTTGTTAATAAGGATCTTGATCCTCACTGAATAAGAAACAAGGTTGGTAACCCACTGTCAGTAATATAATTTAAAACAATGCCCTGGTCTTTTATGTTCCCAAATCTGGGAACATCTGCCCTGAAGTGACAGCTCATTAAATGGCATGTGCACGCTAGCAAGTGATTACAGATCACAGACCACAGGGATCTACATTCACTCAAATGATTTTGGATTTCTAATTGAACCTGATATGTTTCACAGCAAGCCTCAAGACTAATATATTCACCCTTCTGTCCAGTATCAGCGTGGACTGATCAGGATAGACGCAGTTTCTGCAGTGTATGAACGTTACCCACACCCTCATCATGTTGTCAGAGATGACACTTGCTTGTCTGGTTCCCGCTCTACCTACTGCTCTCCAAAAACCATCTTGAATCCTTAAAGGTCCTCATAGCATTCATTGTGCCAATCCTGGCCATTCCTTCATTATCAGTCCCCATTATTACCCTCATTTCTATCCTTAACCCTCAGCTAGCAATCTGTTTTTTCTTTGGGGGGGCATCAAGATGGAGGTGAGATGTCAGTTATTACAGTTGAAGGATATCCCGTGGCTGTCAAGAAACGATAAGATACGTGCTACATGTTGATATCCATGTTCCTCTGTTCCTTATACAGGTTAAAGAGGCTTGTTTCTGTCTGTCATTCACACACCTAGACAGAGATGCTAAACTGATAATAATACTCTTTGGACCCATGCAGTCACTCCCCTATATTCCTCAAGTCATAAGTCCACAGATATAAAAGAGTCCATTTTACCTGAAAGCATTACGCTAAGTGAAATAAGCCAGGTGTTGTGGTTCAGCTTACCTAACACTTGAATAGGCAGATTCGTATAGACAGAAAGTAGGATAGAAGTTACCAGGACCATTCCAGAAAGACCATAGGGAGTAATTGCTTAATGAGGTCATAGTTTGAAACTGGAATGATGAAAAAATCCTGAGGATAGATGTCAGTGTGGATATGCTTGCTGAAGCTAAACTATGTAGTCAGCAATGGCCAAATGGTAAACTTTGTGTTTACTTTACCTTAGTAAAGTTATCATTTGCAGCTAAGTCATTAAAGCAGAAAAGTCCTGAATCATGTAGGACTGGAAAGACCCAGAGAAAACATAGTCTAGAAGTTCTGGTGGCATTAGGCAGGGTCCTCCAAGGTGGTTCCCTTTGGGCATCCAAGAACCATTGGTTGTTGACAATCACAGTAATTAGGACAGGTCAGGGACATGGTGGTGGTGGTGGTGGTGGTGGTGGTGGTGGTGGTGATGGTGGTGGTGGTAGTGGTGACAGTAGCTACCATATTTTTAACTATCCATTCAATGGATAGTTAATGACCAGATTCCTATCTGGTCAGGTCAGTCTTATCAGCCCAATTTAAGCTAGAGTCTTAAAGGGGTTCAATGACATGCAAGTTACTCAATTTGCAAGTGATCAAATGGGGCTCCAGTTTAAGTGGCTAATGACAAAAGCTTTGTCATTACTGTGAAAGATGAGAATACAAAGGAAAGGGTGAAAGGAGGGAGCTTGGCCTGATTTGATCTCTCACTTTTCTTGTGGGGAGATGTGCCCCGGTTCTGGGAAAGTTATACCAAGGGCAGAATTGCAGTGAGTCTAAGGAGAAGGATCAGCGACAAGTTCATTCAGGTTGGGAATGCTAAGTAGCAATCAAGAGAAAAATCTAATCCACTCCTATGATAAGAAACACATTAACCTCCCTCAACTCAGCTGTGCTGCAGGGAATGGGGGCAATAAACTTTAGAAGCCTTGGAAAAGTGGGGAAAGCTGAAACTAGAAAAGTGAATGAGATCATGAGACAGAAAGAAAAATGACTGGGAAGGAAAGAATAGGGGTGAGAAAAGAAATAAAGGAAGCTAACAATGCACTCACATTTGCAGAAGGATGGAATGGGGCATTTACAAAGGTGATCCTCCCTCGAGATAATTAGGAAGGTAATACAGTATAGGTGATGTTTCTTTACCAAATGTTCCACTGCACAAAAGTAAAGGGCACTGAGAGGAGTTTTGTTTCTCCTTATAGAGATATCAGGGTTGAGATAGCCCTGTGAGAAAGTGATTGCCATACAAGCATGGGGACCTGAATTTGATCCCCAATACCTGTGTGTCATGATGGTACATTTGTAACCCCAGCACTAGGGAGGCAGGCACAGGAGGATCCCTGGGACTGGCTGGCCAGCAAATCTAACTCAGTTGGGCAATTTCCAGAGCAATAACAGACCCTGTCTGGAAAGAAAGGAAGGAAGGGAACAAGGGAGGGAGGGAACAAGGGAGGGAGGGAGGGAGCAAGGGAAGGAAGGAGGAAGAGGTTGCCCTCTGGCCTACACACACACACACACACAGAGAGAGAGAGAGAGAGAGAGAGAGAGAGAGAGAGAGAGAGAGAGAGAGACAGAGACAGAGACAGAGAGACAGAGAGACACAGAGAGAGACAGAGAGAAAGAGACAGAGAAAGAGACAGAGAGACATTAGTGGTTTTTCGTAGCACCTGCTGACTTTTTAAAAATCCTATTTCTAATCAAATAATGTGAGGGAGAGTGAGGGGAAGGAACTAAAAATTATGAAAACTGGGACAGTATTTGATGGAAAATTGTCCATTTTAATGTGAGCTAGCTAGTGCCATTGTTTCTATGTGTTTAAGAGCACTTTTCTTTCAGAGGTAGAAACAGAGTGGCATACCAATTAGATTATAAAATTTGCCTCAAAATAATGTAAGACAAATAGAGAGGGAAGCAAGACTGGCCTATAATTGATAATTACTGAAGTTGTTTGATGAGCATATGAGTCCCTTGTTTTTTTTCTAGCTTTTGTTGTGTCTGTTAGAATTTTCCCATAATAAATGATTTCAAAGTTACTTATAATAAGAACAGGGTGAGTGGACAGAAGAGGGATGTGTGAGCCTTCATCTCACTGAAGCCCACACAGCCAAATAATCGGAAATTTTCAAGGGAAATTGAACTAAACAAGTATTCATTTTCATTTTACAATGTTATCTGCATTATTTAATAATGTAGCCAAATTATTTGCTGCAAGAACAGATTCTAAAAATAAGTAGAACTCATTAATTTTAAGTAACTCAAAATTAAAACAATAATGAGTTGCCATCTTGCACTTTTTCAAGCCAGGAAATTTGAAAGAAAAAAAATTGTCCAGCAAGACTTTGACAAGAAGCAGTGTGCTGGATGCCAGCAAAGGCGGCCGTGGAGCTTCCCTCATAGCTTTTAGTTGATTGCAAAGTGACATTTTTCCAGTTGAAACATGATCGTGTATAGCAAAGTAAATGGCATTTTAATAGCCAAGAGCCAGAGAAAACATGACGTTATGCTTCTTCCAGTCTGAAATGCATGTGAACACATTTTGTTTGACAACAACTACTTTTAAGTAATTACACTGCCCATAAATTTCTGACATGCTTTCCTTAACACGCCATGAAAATTTTCCATAATGTTTAATATTCAATAAAAGTTTTATTTTTAATAACAGCAAATCATCCAATCACCTAGTTAGCATTCCGCTCCCGGACATTTAACTTGCTGCCAAATGTTTTGCTATTCAGAATATGATTTTAGTGGCCTCTGTACATACATCTATT
Source organism: Cricetulus griseus (assembly GCF_003668045.3). Lineage (NCBI taxonomy): Eukaryota > Metazoa > Chordata > Mammalia > Rodentia > Cricetidae > Cricetulus > Cricetulus griseus. Next base: position 79,095,117 of record NC_048600.1, on the reverse strand, counting down.
ATTTTCTCTGATTATTTCAGATAACCATGTCCATGTTAAATTGTTGGCTTAAAACACATTAATTACTTTTTTTAGCCTGAGGTAGTGGCATACGTTAGTCTCAGCACTCAGGAGGCAGAGATAGGAGGATCTACATGAGTTCAAGGCCAGCCTGGTCTACAAAGTGAGTTCCAGGAATGCCAAGGCTACACAGAGAAACATTATCTTGAGAAAACAAACAAAAACCACATTAATATTTTTTAAGTTCTTGAAGGATATTACCAGACCTCTCTCCCCTGAACAGTCTGCTGCAGAGCCCCATGTTGAGGGTGCTCTTCTCCAACATGAATGTGTTCACATGTGCCAGTGCCCATTAAGAGGTAGCCCCCAGCCCAGCGATGTGAAGTAAGAGTGCAAATCTCACCGGCTCCCAGCCATTGTTAGGCTGCTGCTCGAAGGGATATACCTTAAACAGAAAGAGAGTAAAGTCCTTCAGCCTGCCAAGGCCTTTATTTCATCGCTGCTTTGCTCATAGGAAGAGCTACTACTTACTTCTCTGTTGTGGGTGAATGAAAATATACCTTTCATTTTAATTGCATTACTTCTTAAGTTGCTAATGATCATACACAACTATTGCGCGGCATTTTAAAACTATGGTTTTTTTTGTTGTTGTTTTTTGTTTTTTGTTTTTTTTATAAAGAGCTCGGTCAGAGGTCTTACCTACTTTTTTGTTGTTGTTGTTTTGTTTTGTTTTGTTTTTCGAGACAGGGTTTCTCTGTGTAGCTTTGGAGCCTATCCTGGCACTCGCTCTGGAGACCAGGCTGGCCTCGAACTCACATAGATCTGCCTGCCTCTGCCTCCCGAGTGCTGGGATTAAAGGCATGCACCACCAACGCCCGGCCTTACCTACTTTTATATTAGGTCTCAGCCTTTTTTCTTTTTGTTAATTTTTGTTCATTTGCTTATTTCATATGTATCAATGTTTTGCCCACATGTCTGTGTACCGTGTGCATGCTAAGTGTACACAGAGATCAGAAGAGGGTGTCAGATCCCCAGGAACTGGAATTACAGATGGCTGTGAAACACCATGTGGGTGCTGGGATAGAATTGTTTTTTTTGTTTTGTTTTGTTTTGTTTTGTTTTGTTTTGTTTTGTTTTGCAAGAGCAACAAGGGCTCTAAACTGTTAAGCCACTTCTCTATCCCCCCTTTTTCTTTTATGATGGTAAGAACATTTGATGTGTCCTCATTTGGGCAACTTAATTGTTTATGTTGCCACTGATTTTTTTTTTCCAAGAATTGCTATCTGAATTTGCATTTTGTGTATGCCTTTTTAATTTACCAAAGTTTAAATTTTGATTGTGGATATTTTTATAATTACTTCATTGGCTTTTATGCTCAAAAATTCTGTCCCTACAGGAAAGCTTTCCCTGTGTATTTTTCTGGTTTACAGAATCATTGGACCTTAGGTGTTTAATGTGTTTCCTGCATTACTCTGGAAAATGATGTGTCTATTTAGAAATGTGATGGACTATTTAGAAGATTCAGTGAGAGAACACTAGCTAACATTTTAGCAGAAGTTCATCTACATAACTTTATAAGCAAACATAAATTTAAATGTATACGTGTTATTTAATTTATTCAAAATAGTATGAACTCAAACTTTCTTTCAGTTAATAATGAACCATAAACAATTATCCATCTCCCAGTGTCAACAAACTTTCATAGCTTTAATCTTAGTGGATCTTTGGTACCCCATCATTTGCAGTAATTTTTATTTAACCAGTTCCCATGCCTGTATATATTTCATAGTTTACAACTGGTGAACTTCATAAGAATGTAGAAATTAATTAGCTACATGTGTATCAATATAATAATAATGGCATTATATTGCACAACCATTTTCCAGGCACTCATCCAAGTGCTTTTATAAATCCATGTATGACCTTGCAAAAATGTATAAAGCAGGAATTAATATCCCACTTCAAAGAGAAAGCACAGAGGATCAAGAAGCTAGGAACAGGAAGGGCCTAGTTTTTATCGTCATGTGCTTTCTTCAATATGCAATTGCTATCCAGGCAGTCTGGAAAGTGAAAATAGACCCAACATATAGCTGGGCATGGTGAGGTATGTCTGTAATCCCAACACTGAGGAGATGGGGCCAGAAGATTAAGAGTCAGAGGCCAGCCAGACAAAATGAAGACAAAACACAAACTGAGGAGGTGGAGAGTAACAACTTGTCTACCTTGTGCAAGACCCTGGGTTCCATCTCTTGAACAAACATACATTTGTGTCTATGGATAGTCACATATACACATGCACAATCTACCCACTCCCTAACTCCCCCTCAATGATGTTCACATAAAGTCTTGTTCTAAAAGTCTGGTCCAAGACCAGAGGCATATATGTCCTCCTGGGATTGTTATACGTGGAAAATCCTGGTCCCCAGCCACGACCTATGATGTCTATCAAGCTCTGCAGTGAACTGGTACATGTTTAGATTTGAGAAAGTGCATATGGCAGAAGAATCCAGAATTGCTGACAATTGTCACGGCTTGCTGTTAGACTTGTGTCTAAGGCCAGGCAGACACCAGTTTTCCACAGAACTGACCCAGGCTGAGATGGGGTTGGAGAGCTGTGGGTTAGGTGATTTTACCATTGGATTAAGGGTAGATGTGGTCTTCACTACAGTGGTTTATCTTTTCATTACCATGGTGTAAAATGATATGCAATCTGTACACATCAAACTTGAACTGGTGTTTGACACTTGGGCTAGTCAGTCTTTTCTGTTGGGCATCAGGAGTGGCCTCTGGGCCCAGTCTTGTCGGTGGTCATGGGAATGGCTGATGCTACTTGCAGGCCTTGCCGCTCAGCTGGTTTGTTCCAGAAGCTAGGTGTATTCCTTGTGTTTTTGAATTAATGATGTTTTCACATTAGGATGGACTTATTAGGAAACAAAGTTTTAGGAAGATTTGTTAAAATCCCATAAAATCGGTTTAAATAGGAGGCAGGAGACATGTTACAAAGAAGCATTAAAAGAGACATGGGTAAATATTGTAAAGTTCCCAAGTGTGTGTCCCATATTCCAAAGCTCCCTAAATACAAACACAAATACAGTGTGAGCACACTTCACCCGACACTGTTCTAATGGGACCCTTGTTCCTTTAGGTGTCAGAATTAAGACAACAGCTTCGAATACGAGGCTTGCCAGTGTCGGGCACCAAGACAGCACTGGTGGACCGGCTTCGACCCTTCCAGGATTGTGCTGGCAACCCTGTGCCCAACTTCGGGGACATCACAACTGTCACCTTTCCTGTCACACCCAATACCTTGCCCAGTTACCAGTCCTCCCCATCAGGCTTCTACCACTTCGGCAGCACGAGCTCCAGCCCACCCATCTCTCCCGCTTCATCTGACCTGTCTGCTGCAGGGTCTCTGCCGGACACCTTCACCGATGCCTCACCTGGCTTCGGCCTGCATGCCTCCCCGGTGCCCGCTTGCACTGACGAGAGCCTGTTGAGCAGCCTGAATGGGGGCTCAGGTTCCTCGGAGCCGGATGGGCTGGACTCGGAGAAAGACAAGATGCTGGTGGAGAAGCAGAAGGTGATCAACCAGCTCACCTGGAAGCTGCGGCAGGAGCAGCGGCAGGTTGAAGAACTGAGGATGCAGCTGCAGAAGCAGAAGAGCAGCTGCAGCGACCAAAAGCCACTGCCCTTCTTGGCCACCACCATCAAGCAGGAAGATGTCTCTAGCTGTCCCTTTGCGGCCCAGCAAGTGTCTGGGAAGGGACAGGGTCACAGCTCCGACACCCCCCCTCCAGCCTGTGAGGCTGCTCAGCTGCTGCCCCACTGTGTGGAGTCCTCAGGTCAAGCCCATGTACTCTCATCCACGTTTCTCAGCCCCCAGTGCTCGCCTCAGCACTCACCCCTGGGGGCCCTGAAGAGCCCGCAGCACATCAGCCTGCCCCCATCGCCCAACAACCCTTACTTCCTGGCCTCCTCCTCCGGGGCGCAGAGAGAGAGCCATGGGGTCTCCTCACCTAGCAGCAGTCAAGGGTGCGCACAGGTAAGTACATATGACCTCGCCAAAGGGTGTCTCGGGAGGTGGGAGGTGGACTTCCACCATTAGAGAGTTGGGGAAGGTTTCCTAGAGGCTAAGCAGCGCCTCACTGACTCTAGGGTTCTTGCGCCTTCACAGCCAGTCTTTGCATCACCGCAGGCAAGCTTTCTCTGTAAAGACTTAGAAGGCAAATGTCTGGAAATCATAGTTCCTGCACCAAACTCCTAAGCTTTACCCTTGTAGCAAATACGCACCCACAGACAGCTTGTAATAATGCATAACTTTCCAATATAAAGTTATCTGCAAAATCAGATGCCAAGCAACATTAAGCTTGTGGGTTATTGTTTGCTGATTAATGTTCTCAAAACTGCTTTATATCAACCATTATCATTGCCCAAATCATTCTATCCAGAGATCCAAAAGGAAGTTGGGCATGATGGCACGGGTCTGGAATTCCAGCACTCTGGAAGCTGAGGCAGGGGATTGCTGTGAGTTTGCAGTCAGCTTAGGTTACATCCCAAGACCACATTTTGGGGCATGGGGTGGGGTGGGAGTGACAGTGAGAGCCTGTGTGTGAGAAAACATTTCTCCTTCTCCTACATCCTTATCAAATGTTTATTGGGACCTACTATGTGTCACACTCTAGTGGGGGCGGGTGAGGGGGGAACTCAACTCCTGTGGGAAGACAGGTGATGGGTGTTGAGGAAATAGAGGATCTGTCTTGTGGAGAGAGTAGAGAAGGGCTGGGTGTGTGAGAAGCCTGGAAGTTTGCAATCTCCACTAGAGGGGTCAGGAATGTTGAAGAGGAACCTTGGAAGAGGCCAAGAGGAAACATTGTGAATATCTTGGATGAAGGCATAGGAGAAGCAGCAGGTGAAAGGTCCCTGGGGTTAAAACCTAAGTAGAAAGCTGAAGGATCAGAAAGAAGGCCAGCCTGTGTCTGGGACAGAATAAGCAAAGAGCTGTAGGAGAATGAGAATAACATGTCTATACCCAACATGATCAGCAAAGACTTTCCTTTTGTTCATGGAACTAATGGATTATTAGAAAGTATATAGGAGACTATATGAAGAAGAAAGCTGCAGTGTCAAAAGATTATAAAATCTAAGAAGATGACTCACATTGGGTACCTGCCAAGGCAAGTATTAAGAGGAATGAATAGAAGCCATCTTGTCTACCATCACAGCAGCCCTGTAGCTCCAGTTTAGTGTTTTTCTTTACCATCAAGAAAAAATGAGATCCAGGAAAACTGAACTCACTGCCTAGAATGCCAGGAGTTGTTGATTTTAAACTCCATAATGAAATATCTCTACCCTGGGGGTGTGAAGCATGACTAGAGGTAACAAGTGCACTTACCTAACAACACTTCAAATCAATGATACCCACTCCTGAAAGAACATACTGGAAGGAATGGGAACTAAAATAGCTTATCAACACCATTCATAAACATCTATTGCATGCACAGTGCCCTAGGCAACAAAGGTAAAAATAGCCCTTGGGCCATGATTTTCCTTTTTAAGAATATCAGTGCTATTGTGGAGGGGTAAAATGGTGCAATAATTTACTGTTTACAGAGACTCTATAGGACAGTAGCAATTTCATGCAGAGCAGATAACATGACTGATCCATGGCACTAAGTCACACAGTACAGAAAAGGTGGGGGGGGGGGAGATTTATGGTAAAGTGCTGGTAGTGCCCTGGAAGGCTTTGTGACCAGTTCACACTTGACAGGTAGCGCTAAAATAGGGAAGGATATGACAGGAGTTCAGTAGACTTGTCTTTTGTCTGTGAAGCTGAAGAGGTTTTGGAAAGTCTAAATGGAAAATAAATATTCCATGTGAACAAGAATGTAGAAGGCATGGTTACAGGAAGAATTTAGAATTTGTGGAACTAGGTAATGCCTATAGTCATAGAGAACCTTGAACTCTTACCCAGGTGAGGTGTGTAGAGTCTATGCTGTGGATATGTGAGAGCTAATGAAAGTTTGTAAACATGCAAAGCCAGATTTTAGATTTGGTCATCTGCTAATAGAATTCAGGAAACTTGCAAATACCAGAAACATGGGGGCAAAAGACAGGGGCCAGAAGTATCAGCTAAAGCCACACACTCAAGTATGCTGCTGGCTCTTTAATTTGTCACATCTTCCTGTCTACAGAACTCAGGGGCACATGAAGGCCATCCTCCCAGCTTCTCCCCGTCATCTTCCAGCCTCCATCAGCCTTTCTCTGGCACCCAAGCAGACAGCAGTCACAGTGCTGGGCTCAACCCTTGTCCCAAAAGCCCAGTTATTCATCCAAAGGTCAGTAGCAGAGAAGCTGACAACAAACCAGCTTCTGTGAGGGTGGGGATTGAAATGGGAGCACAGGGGAGAATAGTGTTGGAGACAGAGATGGGTACATAACAGATTAATGTTTTAAAAAATGGAAAACTGGAGTCCAATGCTGAGTCTCTGTAGAGGATTGAGAGATGGTACTCACAGGCTGGTGATATAGGGAGTTCCCAGAGCAAAGAGAGTGATGGAATAAGACAGGCAAAAGGTGGACAGCCCATAACTGAGCCACACATCTTACATCTGAAAAGGGATAGAAACCCTCACAGGATAGACACCTACAGAAGACCACACCCACAGTGACTGTGTGGAAATGACCCAGTTTGGAATGAATTGGCCTAGGGAATGAATTGCTCTAAAAGTTTTTGTACTGGATTGAGCTCATGTCCCTTTTCTATCATCCAGTAGAAAATGATGCACCCAGTAGGTATGGTGGCACACACCTTTCATCCCAGCACTCAGGAGGCAGAGACAGGTATGTCTCTGTGAGGTTTTAAGGCCAGTATGGTCTACATAGTGAGTTCCAGGATATCAGGATTACGCAGTGAGACCATGTCTAGGAAGAAAGAAAGAAAGAAAGAAAGAAAGAAAGAAAGAAAGAAAGAAAGAAAGAAAGAAAGAAAGAAAGGAGAGAGGGAGGGAAGGAGTGAAGGAAGGAAAGAAGGAAGGAAGGAAGGAAGGAAGGAAGGAAAGAGGAGGGTTTACCCTTCAGGGGAGTAAATAAATGGGTGAGTTCTCTACTAAGATTCCATTAACAATAAATCTACAGTGGCACAAACTGGTGTTAACCTGTTAGTGTTGTTTGCTGTCTCCTCATCTCGGGCTTCCATCATTAGTACTTGGAGTTTCTTTCAATGTAGCCTGTGGTTTCTAGAACACAAGCATTGTTCTAGACCCTTGGATTGAATGTTGTTCTCTGGATTGTATCCACTTGCAGATGACTGGTTTGCAATCTTCAGACAAGGTGGGGCCAAAGTTTTCAATTCCATCCCCAACTTTTTCCAAATCAAGTTCAGTGGTTTCAGAGATAACCCAGCCCCCATCCTATGAAGATGCAGTAAAGCAGGTAACGCCTTTGTTCTATATGATTCAATAATGGACTCAGTGGACAGAACTTTGTAGTATTAAGCATTGTATGTTTGGTGGACTCTGTTACTGAATGAACTGGGTACCTTCCCAATAGAGTGAACAAAGTATATCCATATGACCTTAAGATTGTGTTATATTTGTGTACAGACAGCTGCAAGTTAGGATAGCTCTGTTGACGACTTTTTTACCTTATGGTATTATAAAATGGTGTGCATTTGATGCAAATTGCATTTTGAAGTTGGGCTTCATTGTGAACTGGTAGCATGTGGTACATTGTTCTGGGTGCTGGGCAGCTACGGTGAGCCACACTTCCTAATTAATTAACTGTCTGATCACAAGAGAAACCAGGTGCTCTACAGCATGCTGTATTGCTCAGCTAGGGTATGTGGTGGGCTATGTGTGCACAATGCATTTTGATCTATGATGATATCAATTTTGGGTGTCTTTACCTGGCCATAAACCTGTGGTCACTTGAGGAACATTTGTAGCAGCTGAGTGATTCAGGGAGAGCAGGCTGAGCAGGCATTCACAAAGCCCTGGACTTACAGCTAACTTGTCACCTGCCACTGTCACTGAAGTTGGATACACACTCAACTTCTCTTCAAGGAAATGAAAGTATTTACTCTGTAAGGATTACGGATAATCTAGTGTGTTTTCATACTTGTTTGGTCACATGATAGCCACTCAAGTATGACAGCAATTATTAATACTGTGTTTTCCTAACATCTTAGCTTTAAAACTCAATGTCCTTGAAACAGTGCTGATGGCTGTTGAACCTAAGTAATAGATACAGTGAGATTCACTGACTCTAACACTTACATTTGTGTTTGAAAACACATCAGAATTTAAAAAGTAAGAAAAAAATACGGGTGATTTTATATAGTAAGTCCTGTGTCTGCATCCTAACAGCGTGGCTCAGGGAAATAAGTCCTGAAAGTTCCTACCACCACCCCTTGAACTTGCTGCATACCAGGTGTGATGTTGAACCCATCCAGGTGAAAGGGTTATCTGTCTTGTCATGAGTCAGCCTCTGGCCATTTCACAGATCCTCGCCTCTCCAGCATTTGCATGGGAGTCTCAAGCATCAAGTCTCATGTGCTGTGTTAGGCATGTCACAGTTCCATTTGTATTGAGCATACACCCCTTCTTGTCACTGGCCCCAAAGCCACACAGGACATAGCTATTTTCACAGTATTCACACGGTATTAGGTAGCAAGCTCCAGAGATGGCTTGCAAGACAAAGAGACAGGTGTATGTTCTGTTGAACTACCAAATCATTTTATAGAATAGACTTGAGCACCCAAAGATTTTGGAAACCAAGGGTGAGTGCTCCTGGAAATTGGCCCCCACCGATACTGAAGGATGAGTAGTTCAAGTAGCTTGAGTTTATATATGACCTCGAATAACCACATCTAGGTACTAAACCCAGAACAGAGCATCTATGTCAAATGCTGCCTGATATCTGGTCTCCTGAAGTCAAAAGCAAGGCAGTAAAAGGTTTCCTTTTGCCATCAAAAGATGTCATGCAGTAGGCTTTCTCATTTCTGAAAACCTCAGGAGAAGTAAGGCTGTGCTTAACCACTCAGATGAGCAGAGGCAAGGGTAGAGACACAGATTGTTCAAGAGGAACCAAGAAAATTGAAGCTGACTTCCTGGGCCATATCCATAGAAGACAAACAGAGGTATAAACAAGTAGCTTCCAAAGCGAGAAAAGGAAATAAGCTGCATATTAAGATGCCCGCTTCTGGGATGGAAACTTCCTCGTGAGGCTAGGATCACTTTCCCATCTTCCTCATTCTTGTTTGTTGTGTTGAATTATCTGTGTAGGATTTACACTAAAATTTTTGATCAAATGTGGACTAAAGCCCCTTTGCAGGTCTAGCTAAGCTTTTAACAATATCATTCACTTCAGCCAAAAGTAGAAATAGCCCAAGTGCCCTTCAGCCTGCAAATGGAAACCAAAATGTGGTAGAGTCACACCACAGAGTGCCATTCAGTCCAAGACCAAAAGTAATCAAATTCATAGGAGCAGGAAGAATTGTGACTAGTGATGTTGCAAAAGACTAATGGAAGGTTTGTTTGATGTGTGTAGACTTTTAGTTTTGCAGATTAAAAGAGTTCTGTGGGTGCATAATGTTGATGATGGCATTTAAAAAGTGAATGTACGCTTAAAATGACTGAGCTTACAAGTTTTGTTATGTTCTATTTTACTATGCTTTTTTAAATCCTTAAGCAAGCCTAGTCCAAAGTCCTACAGTGACTTCTTCTACTGTCTCCATACCATTGTAACCACCATCTAATATCTCTGCTCTCTTTTTGGCTAATTTGAAATAGCAAATGACTCGGAGTCAGCAGATGGATGAACTCCTGGATGTCCTCATTGAAAGTGGAGGTAAGATTGCCTTGCTCGCTATCCATCGGGACCCTCCACATCTGTACATACTATAGGACATGACCTCTGATGACCAAGGTCAGGGATACACTGAGTTAGGTACACCAGGTGGTCTGCTGGTAGCGTGACTTCCTCTCAGCTTCAGGGGTGTTTTGTTAGCAGTGAAGAGAACCACAGTGGATGATTTCTCACCACCTTTATCCTGGAGATTCTTTGCATGTCACCTTTCAACCCATCCCTGTCTCTGTAAGTGTGGTATGTTATTAGATCATTTTTTTCTACAATTCTAATCCCTGTCTTCTTAATTTACGAAACGAAAAGAAAAAAACATGAGAGTAGTGAAAGTTCTGTGCTCACTACTCAAACTGAGATTCAACCAGCCATTCCCACTGAGTGCCCCACCCATTCATTCATTTATTTAAGAAATATCAATAAGTGTGTGCCTAGCATTTGAAAACACACAAAGGCATCAGGGGTCTGATGGAACATTGTGAAGGTCAAACAGGAACATGGGGCTGAACTCTTAATGAACAACACTTGAAGTTTAACAGGAGGCAGTCAATGACTCAGAGATGGAGTGCCAGGCATCACGTTAAGCTCAGTTCTCCACCAGATAATTCTGTGGACTGCACTCTGATAAGAAAGACAGATAGTGTGCACAGGAACCGGTGTTTCTTATCTTAATCAGGAGGATGAGAGAGATCAGGTTGGGTATACGTGTGTATTTAAACTTTGTGATGGAAGATGACTATGCATACCAGGTACTCCTTCTTTTTACTGAAGTATGTGGCAAGGAGGCAGAGTAGTGAGAACACAAAAGGGAATGTGGGAGAGTCTAGGAAGGGATAGCCATGAGTTAGTGATGAGTTGAGTTTTATAGAGAAACACAAGATTATAAGGTAGAATTAAATGCTTGATGCCATCCATCACCTGAAAGTAAGTCCAGCCCGTTGAATTGTTGTTCTCATTCTCTATCCAGGCAACTTGGAGCAGGCTAAGAGAAAGTGACAGAGAGTTTTGCTAAGCTGGGAGAGAAGGAAAGAAAAGTAGGAACAACTGTAACAATGGCTCAGAGAATATGATCCAAACAGGGAAAGAAGTGATGAGGGAGGCACTGGCATGCAATGGTCAAGAGTACAGCCAGTAGATTAGGTACCTAAGAGTGTCTTGGAAATAATTGACCCAGAACACTTCATACACTAGTGAGAGATGGTGAAGGAGAAGAAGGACAGCGAGTGAGAAATCCTGCTTAAGATAGAGTTCTTGGAAGGATGTTCTATGCAAGGACAGGTCTTAAGGTATCCAACAGAGAGTGGATGCTGTCATCACTGGAGTGGGTGGGAAGGACAGGGAACTGAGAGGCCAGCATGAGCAGTGTGTGATTTCTAAGGATACTATTGTCTTTAAAATAAGAAACACTGACCTGGCAAAATGATTATGAACTAGGGGATAGTTTCCAAAAGATGAGAAGGTGTGATTAGCAGACCTAAACTAGGGAAATGGGCTTCCCTAAAAACTACTGAGGCATGGTAAGAAGGCATGGCCATCAACATAAAAATAGTTGTGGATGGCACTCATCCCTCATTTGCTGTCCAATAGAGAGTATGACAGGAATATAATGTCCTCCAATGACAGCTAGTGGTCGTGAAGGGAGTGAAGAAGCCAGCAGAGAAGTGTTTGACCATAACAGAATGGAAGTTCCAAAGCAGAGGTATTTTGGGAAACCTTAAGAAAGTAGAAATGGATAGGCAGCATAGGTAGGGGGAGCACAGGGTTAAGTACTGAGCAGGAAAGCATGGTCAGCTTCTGTGATTTCCATAGAGCAACTCATTTATTCCAAAGGCTCATCATGTGGCATGGCCAGTTTGAGGTAACTTAACAACTGGAATTGTGTTTTACCAACAGAAATGCCTGCTGATGCCAGGGAAGATCATTCATGTCTTCAAAAAGTCCCAAAGATACCTGGGTCCTCTTGCAGCCCTACCACCATTCTCCCCAAGCCCTCAGCTTCCTTTGAACAGGCATCTTCAGGGGGTCAGATCTCCTTTGATCACTATGCCACCGATAGTGATGAACACCTAGAAGTCTTATTGAATTCTCACAGCCCCATGGGAAAAGTGGGTGATGTCACTCTCCTCAAAATTGGAAATGAGGAGACTCCTTTTGATGGAATCATGGATGGCTTCCCAGGGAAGGCTGCTGAAGACCTCTTCAGCACTCATGAGCTCTTGCCTGGACCCCTCTCCCCGATGCCTACACAGTTATCACCCTCATCAGTGGACAGCAGTGGTCTACAGCTGAGCTTCACAGAATCTCCTTGGGAAACAATGGAATGGCTGGACCTTACTCCACCTAGCTCCACGCCAGGCTTCAGCAATCTCCCCACCAGTGGCCCCAGCATATTCAACATCGATTTTCTGGATGTCACAGATCTGAATTTGAATTCCCCCATGGACCTCCACTTACAGCAGTGGTAAACACCTGAGTCACAAATGCTAAGGAAGCTTGATAGGAATTCCATGGGGAAGGCACACAGTCAGAAATACTTGTGTGATCCTAAAGATGAATCAAAACAAAATGGAGAAGAAAAGTATCCCAGCAATGGAGGTTTCTGTGACAATTAATCAGAAGAAACAGGAGTCTATCATTAAGATATGTATAATGTAATTACTATGAGAACTCAGTAACTGTTAACTTCAGTGATGCACTCAGAACTGTGCTTTCTCAGATTAAGAATGCCAAAAATGTCTTTCACTGCCTTTTCTCATATCAGTATTTTTCTAGCCCACAGTTTGTCTCAGGTGTTACTGGGACATAAGTTCACACTACAGTTTGTCTCCCGAATTATTGGGGCATAAGCTCACACTGTTAGCTTTTGTTATGAATTTACTAAATGTTCTGTGGAAGGAAAACAAAGCCTCCGGGGAGGGCAGGGAAGCCAGTCCCTCAGAGGTTCTGGAAGCCATGCCATGGTGGAAGCAACTTCCCAGGTGTCCATTATCTATCAGAAGAGCAGGTCCTGCTTCAGCCCATAGAATTCTTAATGTAAAAGAGAGGGCCAAAACCAATCCATTCCGAGAAAAGCAAAAGCAACTCAGTGTTCCTAACCCCCAAATTGTCCCACTGGGCTGTGATCACTGACAACAGCTAACTGGCATTGTCCAGTGAATCCATCCACAACATATTGCTTTTTAACCAGTAGCCCAGTTGTTTCTGCCGTCTCTATGTTCGTCAATGATATAGAGAAAGTGAGAAACTTGTATCAAAAAACAAAAACAAAAACAAAACACATCATGCCATGGTCAGAGACTCCCGAGGCTCTCATATGTAACTACCTCTAGTTCCAAAGACTAGAAGTAAAACTATCAGAAAGGTAACTGGAGGCCCAGGAAGTCATACTAGGGCAATTTAAAATTAGAAAATAGTGCCATTTCACATTCCGGGAAAGAAATACCATGAATTGCTATTAGACTAATAGACAGGGCCAACTCCTCCTCCTCCTCCTCCTCTTCCTCCTCCTCCTCCTCCTCCTCCTCCTCTTCCTCCTTCTCCTCCTCCTTCTCATCCTTCTCCTCCTTTTCCTCCTTTTCCTCCTTCTCCTTCTTTCTCCTCCTCCTTCTTTTCTGTTCTTATTATGGACAGAGAAGTTCACCTCAGTTTATCATCCTCTCACTACTTTTTTTTTCAAGGTATAAATCATTTATGGCTCTTTTGGTTTGGATGATCTCTCTCTCTCTCTCTCTCTCTCTCTCTCTCTCTCTCTCTCTGTGTGTGTGTGTGTGTGTGTGTCTCTCCCTCTCTCTCTCTCCCTCTCTCCTCTCTCTCCCACTCCCTGGGAACGGTGAGCTTCTCAGGTGTAACAAGTTGCCATACACCTATTAAAGCTTTCTTCTCTTTTCTTATAACATCAAAAGTCCAAACTCTCTTGCCACTCTCATTCTTCACATGCAGGTTGACTGCAAACAGAATTCACAAGAATTTCCTTAGGAAGAAACTGGGGACGTGGCCCATTGGTCACAAAGCTTGTTTATTCTTGTTTGATTTATGGACAGTCTTTGGTTTGTGTTGCTCTGGGGACACTGGAAACCATTATAGAGTGAAGATAAATCAGGGTGACATCTATGGCAGAGAGCATTTCATCAGGTTTCCAGAGGAAAGCACGATTGCACATTGAAAACAATGGGAGGGTGAGAGACTGTGGTCTTGACAAGTGCTCCTCATTGCCCCTGTGTTTGGTCAGGGCACAGGAGACAGAGGAAGACAGCACAGATTGCAGGAGTCTCTCAGAGGCTCACTGTGACGCCAGTTCTAGTAATTATAATGTTGCATGCTATAGAAAGTAGCTGTTGCTGTTTTGTTTTGTTTTAATTTAAATCACAAAGGCACTGTTTTCTTCTTTTGTAAAAAAAAAAGTTCACTGTGCACTTATAGAGAAAATAATCAACAATGTTGTGAATTTTTAGAAGTTGTCTTTTTGATAAACCAAAGATTTAGAAATCATTCCATTGTCAACCTGTAAAAAAAAATGTTTGAACACTGAGTGTTTTTGGTGACCGCTACTCTGAAAGCCACCAGATCTTACTGTAGGGAAGGAAACACAGAAGGACACACACATGTAGTTCTATACATATGTGTATGCACACATGTATACATATGTATACAAATGCATATGTGTGCACATATCTGAAAGATGACATTCAGAGTGCCTCGAACCCTCAGTCTGCTGTGAATGATTCGTGGTCTTTCTTACTATGAGTTGCTTATTAATCAACCAGACTACACATATGTGACTGTATATGACTAAGGACTCGGACTCCAGCCCAATGCTTGTAGCCACTTGCTACCATGAACAAGCTCCTCCTGGCAATGAATATGGATATGAGAAGACAGAGCCTGGCAATGGATTCAGATGAGAGAGGACGGAGCGGCCTCCCCATCAGTGGCTGCCAAGGCTAGTGCCTTCTCTTACAGAGAGTCTAAAGGGAGCATGAAATTTGTTCTGACATTCCTTGATCTGCATTGTGCTTGTAAGGGTCTATGTGATGAACTTTGCGTTGTGTCTGTATGTCCATCATCAGAACCACAAAATCCAGAGGCAAAGCTTAGCATGAAGATGAAGCTATGGGGAGAAACCGTTATTGCCACATTCCAAACATTGGTTTGACCTCCGATGCTGATGTTTCATCTGAGTCTGGATGAAGCTTGCTGCTCTGTGCATTTTTTAAGGCTCCAGCTGTATCATATATGTTATCCCTTCCTTGCTTCCTTGGAAAACAAACCCACACAGTGTCCTGCCTCCAAGGCCCTCATCTGAGTGGTAGAATTTTCCCTTTGGGAATTCCTCCCTGAGCAATTAGATGGCTCTGCTTTTAGCTAGACTGTGGGGATTTTAAAAAAAATGTTCAAATTGATACACACACTTCACAATAGACGAAAGGGAAGACAGCTCTGGTTTGTTACTTCAAGCCAATACAGCTAGAGCGGGTCCCTGGATACTTGGCCTCAGCCTTTTCCCACCATCTCCCCAGGCCGTGTTTACCCTGTCCTCACAGCACAGGGAGGAGATTGGAGAAAACTAGGAGATGACTGATGTAGATGGATCAAATATTCATGTTTACTCAGCTGTCTTCTATTGTTATTTTTTTTAACTTTCGGTTCTTTTAAGCTGTTATGTCCTCTTGTGGTGACAACATGAAGTATGCAGAGGTGGCCACACTTGGGTTTAGCAGTGTTCCTAGGAGCCTCAAGGGACCACATGGTTAAGATGCCTGGAATATCCCCATAGGAAAGAGAGTCTTGGTGGTCATTCCTACTGTGGCTAGCAGGATAGCAGATCCCTCTAGATCTAAAGGAGTACAAATTCTCCCCAAGCAAGATCTTCCGATAAGCAGGGCTCAGTAATGATGCCTATGCTTCTAACAGTGTAATTGAGACAACAGGGATAAGGAGAAAGAGTGTGGGAGAAAGGAGGAAAGAGAGGGAAAAGGAGGGGGAGGGAAGGAGAGGGAGGAAAAAGAAAGAGGAAGAGAGGGAGGGGACAGAGGAAGGAATGAAGGAAGGATGGAAAGAAGGATGGAAGGAGGGAAGGGAGGGAAGAAGAAAGGGAGCGGGCAGGGAAGGGAAAGGAGGAGAAAAGAAAATCAGGGCCCAACTTCCTGAGCCATGAACCACTGGGTTCAGCTCTGATGTCAGTGAAACTCAAACTTGGAAGGAGGAAGCCTTTCTGATCAATGGAGTGATTCCGCCTGTAAGTGGGGACATCAACACAGTCTCCATTCTGAGGTTCCAGGTCTGTGAACTAGCAGCCTTGTGCCATTTCGAAAACATTAATTGAGGAAAAGTGAATAAAATCTACCCTAAGCTTTTAAAATAGTTCTTCTCAAAAGTTATTTATTTTGTGTCCAATCCACCAGCATTCCTAGAGCTAGTTAAGCTAAAAACTCCCAGGGGATGTATGCCATCCAGGGAGTGGCCACTGATGCCTACCATGTACAGAGCACAAGGAGCTTCAGAGGTTGGTCCAGCACAGATGTTGACTGTCTGGGGCATCACAGCTCCTCTGAACAAGAATGCCAAGACTCTTCTGGCCGCTTGCACTTAAATCCTCTTAGCTATGATAAAGGGGTCTTGGTTTTTCCAGAAACAGAAGACTATTTTCATGAAAAGCTCTTGACACACAGTCTCTTTTTTTTCTACCAGGGTCACAGGACAGTAGTGTATCTTGGAGATCTGTCTCTCACCATTTAACCAGGGAGAAGTTTCGGGCTGTTTTACAAGACAGAAAGGCCCTTTGGAAATAAGGAAAAGGTTGAAGGAACTTTTTTTTTTTTTACCTGCTCCCAAATCACCACAGTAATATCCCTAGACAAAAGGGACAGAAGTGGAGGGTGGGTATTCATGGTGAACCTCCATCTATCAAAAGAAAAGCTCCAGAGACACTAGAGGACCCTTGTCCCTGCTGCTTCTCCTCAACTCCATGCTGCATTCCCCACAGGAAGAAGTCCATGGATGCTGGGGCACAGTTTGCTGTCAGATATAAAGAAACTTGGAGTCCTGATTAGTCTAACAGAACAGCAGGGAGGTTTAGAAGCAGAAACTTCTGTGACATCCTAGACAGATGACATCAACAGACATGGAGAGTCAGGGTCCTAGAGCAAGATGGTCCCAGAGTTCTGAGAACCCATCCGTTGTGTCCAGAAGCCATCACTAGGAGAGGACATACTGTAAAGAAATGGTTTCAATTTCCTTACAAATGGGAAGAATTTTGTGGCCATCTATCTGCCAGGGATATTATATTAGCACCCATTGGATTCAGCAAGCATGAGTGAATTCCCTTCTGATTCTAGGGACTCAATGGTACTCCCGAAAGCAGGGCTCTGGTGCTCATTCTAAATCTGGGTTCTCATGACGGGCTTCAGGAGGCTGTGCTCCCTCTACTTGGTTTAGATGTCCGACTGTGCAAAAGGGCACAGCAAGGCGGTCCACAAAGCTCTTTAGATGTTTTCCAAAGGAGCAAGACCCATGCTACCCCCAGGCTTCAGTTCCAATGACCTTGTCAAAGGACCAAGGGCAAAGAATTGCTGGGAGATGAAAATCAACCCTCAGTGGAACACAAAGCAATGTTTTGGAAAGAACAAGGAAACAAGCATAGTTTTCTTGGCCCCAGTGTGGTGGTGTTTTCATGTTGGTCTCCTTTGCTCTGTATTAATACGAAAGAAATGTGGCTCACTGGGAGAGTGAAGAAGCAATGGCTAAAATACCAAAGTTGGCATGTGTCCTTTTTTTAAAAAAAATGCATATATTTTTAAATAAAATGTTTATTTTAACGAGATGCAAGCATTTTTTCTTTGATCAGATAATATGCCCGGGTATGATGTTCTTTATATGTACTGCCTCTTTTCCTTTCAGCAGTTGGAAAAGTGGTACCGCTGTGGTCCCCACCTTCCAGATAAAGAAACTAAGGCTCAGAAAGGCTAAGTAAATTGTCTAGGGTAATATAACTTGCAAAGTAACAGAACTCAGCATCAGACTTTGATTCATCCACCTCCAAAGCCCCTGCAAGTGCTCACCAATGGCCACACTAACACAGTGAACACTTTGTGAAGCAGTCCCACAACCTGCATTAACATTCTCATTGAAATACATGCATGTTCATACATGCGTGCATCCTCATCAAGCCAATGTTTTCATCAGTTTAGCAACAGTGCAAACTAAAGAACATATAGAGTAAATTGGGGATCAAGATGGACTATTAGATACACATACCATCCCTAAGATGTAGATTTTTGTATCTGCTTTTATTACTTAAGTTTATTTCCATCTGTCATTTTCTTGTTGAAGAATACTTGATCCTATGGAGGAGCTATGATGCCATTGATGACTGTTGGATCAGAGAGATATCTCCAAACCTGGTTCAGATGAGAACTGCTCTTTACCTATAGGGTAGGTCTGCCTTCTCTCACATTGTTCTTCCCTTACACTGGGGTTGTTGTACAACCCATGTGTAATTACAAGATCACAGTTAATATTAGCAAAATTTAACAATTCTAGCACAAGTGAACTCATTCCTAAGGGTTTCAGCAGAAATTTCACTGTTGGCTGTCAGTGTCTGGGTTTCTCATGAGTCCCTGAACTCGTCTCTGTAGCCTGGAGAAGCAGGAACAAGTTCATTTTAATGGCCTAGATCCCCCAAGCTAAAAAGTGGAGCCATTTGAATCTCATGGACCACAGAGGGGATGGAGTGCTATTACTCTAAGGGGCCATGCAATCAGAAAAGTCCGAGACAGAGTCCCACTTCATAATCCCTGTATCTTAGTTACTTTTCTATGTCTATGATAAAACAGCATGACCAAGGAAACTTACAGAAGAAAGGGTTTATTTGGCTTACAGTTGTAGAAGAATACCAGTCCATTATCGTCCAATGGAGCAGAAGTAATAGGTAACAGGGACAAGCAGCTAGAGTAATACTGAGAGCTGAGTGCTTTGCCACAAGTAGGAAGCCCAGAGAACCAACTGGTCTTAAGCATGTGGATTTTGAAATCTCGACACCTACTCCAGGGACATGCATTCATGCTTACACCAGCCCTGCCACATACCCTAGTACCTTCTAAACAGACACCAAGTAGGGATCTAGAGAGACTATTTGGAAAATATCTTATTCAAACCACTACACCCTGCTCTCCAAACTTTGCCTTTGTCCAGAGGACAGAGACAAGTAGATGCAGAATGATGTAAAATCTGTTAAGCACATAGTCTGGGATACCAAAAGGGTATTTAATAAAGTCTTGGTGGAAATGGAAGATACACAAGAAAGCTTCAGAAAACATTTGATCAATGTATGAATTACACAAGAGTTAGGAAGCAAATGGGAAGATAATATTGTGGGCAGAAGGTCCAGCTTATGCAAAGGATTCGAAATAAAGGAAAGGACCACAGTCAAATGATGTCAGACATGCTCATTGCATTATATCCAGGGGGAAGGATGCTGTGACTGAAATGGGAAGGACATAAGGAAAAAGTTGGGAGCTCTGTTTGCTTGTTGGAGTGGCCATAAAAAAGGCTACAAAAGGCAGCTAAAGCAGCAGAGTTGTGTTTGGTTTTTTTTTTTTTTTTTTTTTGGTCATAGAAGTTAGAACTCAAACTGTCAATAAGGTTGGTTACTTTAAGAGTTTAGAGGAGTCTACTCCAAGCCTCTCACTGTGGTTTATTTTTCAATTGCATCGTGTGTGTGTGTGTGTGTGTGTGTGTGGTGTGTGTGTGTGTGTGTACATGTACTTGTAGGAGTCAAAGGAAAACTTTAAGAGTTGGTTGTCTCCTTCGTGGGTATTGAACTTAGGTTGTCACACTTGGCAGCAAGTACCTTTTTCCTCTGAGCCCTCTGGATAGTCCTTTCTTACTGGCTATCTCCATGGATTTGTGTAATCATATATATGCCTGTATCTTTGAACTATCTTCTTTCTATATATCCCTGTGCTCAAAATTTCCCTGTCTATAAAGACATAGCCATATTGACTTAGAACTGGCTCTAAGGGATTTATTTCAGTCAAATTCCCTCTATAAAGACCTGCTCAGCTTCCAAGTTAAAGAATGGTGCACTAGCTTAGAACGGAGGAGTCTAATAACTTTCCATGGGTTGTTGCTAGCCACCCTCGGAGATCTTTAAAATCACAGGCTCCCTCCTGGTCAGGGCAATGATGACCCTTGTAAAGGAAGCATGAATTAAAGATGGATGTTGGATTTGGAAGAGCATGGTCTTCTGAAGCCAAATCTAAACCTGAGTTCTCTAGATACTCTGCCAAGCCCAGGGAAGGGTTCAAGTGCTTTAAGCTTCATCAGAATAGCAAGCTGGTAAAGAGTCCCAACAGTCACTTTCCCCAGGGTCTGCCAAGGACAAGGTCCAATAGGGGCAATTGCATAATTCATCACCTGGAGCACACATTGTGGCCTGGGATTAAATGCTAAATCCAACACAAAGACAGGACAACAGGCACGTCCATGACTGCTTGAGACAAAATCAGGTCACCTGAAATGCAAGCCACTTTGAAGAACCTAGAACCCATGTCTGCATTCTTATACCCCCAGTATTCAGTGAACAGGCAGAAATGAAGGTCTTTCTGGTGTGAGAAAGTCATCTTAATGAGGAGTTTGATCCTTGCCCATCAGGTTTCCTCCTCTTCCTCCTCCTCCTTCTTGAGACAGAGTGCACCACTATATTGTTCAGGATGCTTTCACAAGAGACTGTCCCCCCTAGATCTGTGTCCCTATCTGATGAAGGGAAGAACCTATAAGAAAGGCATAGACATTATATATGCATAGATAGTAAGTAACTTTTCATTTGTATGTGTGGGCATATATACAAGTGGAGATTTTTAAATGTTAGATTAACTTTAACAGATATATAAAAGCATAAAAATTATACATATTAGTAGGGCAGTATTTGATTCCCAATGTATGTAGACACCATGCAAAACTACAGGCATTTGAGAGAGGGAATGCTAGTTTTGTATCCAATTGATACTTGAATGGCTATTCACCAAACCCCTCTGAGTGTTGAATTATGCAATAGATATAACACAGCCCTCATACTTTAATGATTTCTTTAAGGATGCAGACGCGTGTTCCTCTAAGGATTGAGATGCTTGTACTTGTATGCATAGTTTATTATCACCTTCATCATTGTCATCATCAGCTCCATCGTCAATTCTCAACATTCTTATATTGAACTGAGTATTTTTCTGTACTGGTCTTGTTAGTCCAGATTGTTGGATGAAACACTGAAGGAGATTCTTTGTCAGAGAACCTGTGGATTTCAGTTTAACTTACCCCAAATAAAGCAAAACAAGGTAAAATCTTTCCAGTCTCCTTGTCACTCAGAAGGCACTGTTGTTGAATATTTGTTTAGCTATGCAAATAAGTGTTGCATTGGTTTAACTATGTAAATATGTGTTGCATTTCTTTCATTTGTTTAAAGATGTTGCATTTGTTTATGTTATGTATGCAGAATATTTGTTTAGCTATGTAAAGATGTGTTGCATTCCTTTCATTTGTTTAAAGATATGTTGCTGTTTTACCTTGCCTGCTCAATTGGCACCTGATTGATCTAATAAAAAGCTGAATGACCAATAGTGAGGGAGGGGGTATAGGCAGGATTTCTGGGCAGGGAGAGCAAGTAGAAGGAAGAATTTAGGCTCCAGGAAGAAAGAAAAAGAAACACCGGAGAGATGCCAGGGACCAGACAGGCAGAGACAGAGGAAGCAGGAAAGTAGGACATACAGAATGAAAGGTAAAAAGTCCCGAGGCAAAACGTAGATGACTAGAAACAGATTAAATAAAGTTTAAACAGCTAGTGGGACAAGCCTAAGCTAAAGCCTAGCATCCACAATTAATAATAAGTCTCCATGTCTTTATTTGGAGCTGGTTGACAGCCCTAAGAAAATTACAACTACAAACCACCTATACCATGACTGGGCAAGCCCATGAAAGGGACCAATCTCTAATTTCCATGAGGGGCACAGAATTGCCTTATTATACTTGGGAACTTATGTCAAGTTTCTACAAGAGAAGATTGTTTCAAATGACTAACTTTGGTTAACCTTTTAATACCAAGGGTGAATGTGGAGAGAGAGAGAGAGAGAGAGAGAGAGAGAGAGAGAGAGAGAGAGACAGAGAGAGACAGAGAGAGAGAGACAGAGACAGAGAGAGATTATCATCAGTGTGTAAGCATGCCTATATTTAAATGCATAGACTGTTAGATCTCATTTACTAACATTTTATTAATAATACTATTATTCCATTTTTGCAACTGATAATAGTTTATGGCTTGGGACTCCTGTCATCTTCCCCAAATGTGGGAACATGGTGAGGCCAATGCCAACAGCAGGGATGCATCACATTGTCAACATCAGGAGGCTTTTCATTTTATCTCAGAGACGGGGAATGCTTTAAATAGCAGAGGAATTTTCTGTTCCTTGAAGCTCTGAGAGAACACGATTGAAAATATCTGAATCTTCTTTAGACCAGCACTCTATAAAGCCATCTGGGCCTGTCTGCTTCGGAGAGACTTATTCTTTGACAGTTCATCTGTTTCTTTGGTTTCCTTGCTCTCTTCATGCTTCCTATTTTTAAAACACCTGTAACTAGCCATATTTTCCCAGTGAATGGCAAGCTTATTTTAAAATAATGAAACATGACAATGCAAGGGCACTCTTGTAATTTTAAATTATTTTGTATATGTGATTAAATCCCTTTTCTCATTTCTAGTGTTCTGTTTCAATTTTCTTTTTTGTTGTTTTTTTAAAGATATATTCACTTTCTCCCATCTTCAAAAAAACCTTTGAAATCAAATTAATAATTAATGCTCTATTTCCTCCTGTGATCTGTATCAGGCCTGCTCTACAGGTGCCTATACTGGACAAAAAGGTGAGAGACAGCTACTGGGGTTGTGCCTCATTGTCTCCTGCATCACTGTTACTGCCATGCCCAGTGCTCTCCTTCTTTTAGAGTTTCCCTGGTTCAAGGGCAATAGCACAATTGGCTGCATGAGCTTCCATACCTTTCTGAGAGACTCCGGGGACATTCTCTTCTCCTACTCATGAGACATTACCCCAGTGTCACCCCAAAGCTTAGTAGAGCTGCAAAGCTGGCACTGGAGTTTTCCCAGGGGAATGTAAAGCTATTTGCTCTTTTATCAGACAGGGCCAAGGGCCATCTTTTCTGGAGCAAGGATATCAGAGCTTACAGTGGTGGTGAGCCCACAGAAAACTTAACTTCTCCCATTGTTAATAAGAACAGGAAATTTGCCATCCTGCTGGGAGTGTTAGATTCAGAAGAGAGGATGAAAAAGACATCCCCCATGACCCATGTGACTCATGTGTGGACACAATGAAAGTTGCCTGTCCTCTACCTTCCACCATTTGTGGGGACCTTTGATGAGCTTCTCAGATAATTCTTTCTCTTCAGCTAACTGTGGAAAACAGGGTCACCATCCCAGATGACTGGAAGGACGGAGATAGTGGGATAACCCTTCCAATCCAAACAGCTTTTCTTAAAGTAGTCCTAATACCTGTTTAGCTCAAAACTTCCAATCTACTCCCCAGGCTTAAGTCTGTCCTGCTGTTGGGGCTGCAGCTGCTCTGTCAGCTCTGGACCCAAAGATGCCCAATGTTACCTTGTAGCACTTCTATAGAAACACACTGGTATAATCACAACTGAGGTCTTTATATGTCTCCTGTGTAATTAAATGGAAATGACTGCAAAACTTTCTTATGATTCTTTTTTTTTACTTTTTATTTTGTTTGTTCATTATTTATTTATTTTGGTTTTTGAGACAGTGTTTCTTTGTGTAGCCTTGGCTGTCCAGGAGTAGACTCATTGTGTAGAACATGCTGGCCTCAAAATCATAGAGATCCACCTACCTCTGCCTCCCTTGAGCTAGGATTAAAGGCACGTGCCACCACTGCCCGGCTTTTCTTATGATTATTTACTCTGTGCCTTCAAGCTTTCTACCCTGTCAAATCTCTCAGCACTCTACTGGCCGGCTGTCTTTGAAATATATTCTGCTTTAAGACTCAGACTTTTTTGGGTCCCTGCAGGTTTGTGATCAACAAGTTGGCCATTTAAGAAGCTTGCTTGGCTGTAGAATGATCATCACTTCTATGGTTCTCCACTCCTCTCTTACCCATTTTGGAGAGCAATGGGACTTGAACCTGAACTCTGTCTGAAGCATCTAAGCATATAACCCAGGAACCTAAAGTAACACATGTACTCTTCTATAGTTTGTACATATTTTTTGTACATTTAAAGTAGATATCTGAGGGTGTTCTTCAAGTATTTTGTCACAAAAAGAAATTCGATAATTATCTATTGAATGAGAGCATCAAGGAGGCTTCCTTTGTCTGCCAAGGAGGGAGGTGGACTCTGAGGTGTGAGCCATACTGTGCGGGTATCTCACAGTATTCACACCTGGATCTTCTGATGATTTGTGGCTGTGAGCACATCACATGAAGAGAGGAGAGATGATAGAGAATGTCTCATTACCGAACTGTCTGGCAGTGGGCTACCATTTTCTGAAGTTTCCTTTGGGGAGGGTGATCAACAAATAAAACTCTTTTTAAACTTGGCGAAATAAAGATGAGTGACACAAAGCTACCTGTGGGTTCTTGGGGTGATGGAAGACTTAGAAGAACAGACATGGACAAAATGTGTACAGTCTCTGAAAGTTTGATGGGGAGCAGAACAGGCCACTCCAACCCATTTTCTCTAAGCCACACCAGTCTCCTGGCAGCCCTGCCTATACTTAGGCTATGGCAAAGCTACCAATCCAAAGATGGTGAAAAAAGTGGAATTGAGAAGCCAGGCATGGTAGCACAACTTTAGTCCCAGCACTCAGGAGACAGAGACAGGCAGATCACTGGGAGTTCAAGGCCAGCCTAGTCTCCATTAGCAATTTCTAGGTCAGCCAACACTACATAGTGAGAGCCTGATATGTGTTGTATATTATAGTTTCTTTGCTATAGTTGCTGTGATAAAATATGATGACCAAGAGAAACTTAGAGTAGAACAGAGTTTACTTGGGCTTACACTTCTTGTAGAATAGCATCCATCATGGTAGGTCAAACATGGAAGGCATGGCAGCAGGAGCAAGAAGCTGGCCCAACATTTCATTCCCCCACGGGGAGAGAGAGAGAGAGAGAGAGAGAGAGAGAGAGAGAGAGAGAGAGAGAGAGAGAGAGAGAGAGAGAGAGAGAGAGAGAGAGAATACACAGAGAGCAGAAAGCAGGGACAGGGCAAGGCAGTAAACTGCTAAAGTCCACTGCCTTGGGACATACTTTTTCTAGCAAGATTCCCCTTGCTAAAAGTGTCACCTTCCCAAACATCATCATCAACTGTCCAAATAATAAGCCCATGGTTATCAGGGAAATGTAAATTAAAACTCCTTTGAGAGACTTCCTCACTCCAGTCAGAATGCTATCCTCAAGAAAGCTTACAACAAATGTTGGAGAGGATGTGGAGAGAAAGGAACCCTTATTCACTAGAACTACAATATGACCCAACTATTTCTCTCCTGGGCATATACACAGAGAACTCCATACCCTACCATAGAGATATCCACACATCCATGTTTATAGTGGTTTTATTAAGGATAGAAAAGAACCGGAATCAACTTTATTGCCCATCAACAGATGAATGGATTATGTGAAAAATATATATGAATACTATTTGTCTCTAAAGAAGAAGGAAGTTAAAATTTACAGGAAATGGATGGACTTATATGTATATATGTGAATATGTAAACAATAAATGCACACAAGGGTAATAGTATAACATGAGCATATAAGGAGATGAGGACTGAACATAGGTAACAGAGGACAACAGTTATAAAAGAGGATATAAGGATAATTGTCTTTCTAGTTCTATATCTGTCACATAGTTTTTTTTAAGTCTTGGTGGTGGATAAGCACATACAATATATTCATTACTAAAAATATGATATGAAGACCCATAGCTTCCGTTCTGAACATCTATTCTTAGTGTATAGGGGGGTTGTGTACACTTTGGGTCTGATTAATTTGGATGTGTAATGTTTTTACTTATTTCCAAGGTTATTTTGATAGTGAAGTTTATAAAATTAAAAAAAAATCCAACTCTTCCCCAATACTGTGGGACTTATGAGGTTGTTTTAGTGGCACAATATTGATACCTGTGGTTATAAAGGTGATTAGAATCTCAGAAAATCAGATAGGTTCTTCAGTTGTACAAATTCCAAATGACTTGCTGAACTGGTTGATTTAAGAACTTACATTGGCAGAGAGGTGGTGGCGCACACCTTTAATCCCAGCACTCAGGAGGTGGAGGCAGATCTCTGTGTTTGAGGCCAGCCTGATCTACACAGTGAATTCCAGTACAGCCTGGGCTATTACATAGAGAGATCCTGTCTTGAAAAGCCCCCCCCCAAAAAAAACAAAAACAAAAACAAAACACCTTAAATTGTAGAGATTTGGAACTACTAATTCCCATCTGAAGAGTGATAAAGTGTCTTGTGGAGAGTTCTAGGCAGCTTCCTCTTCTTCAATCTGATTATTGAGACAAACACTAGTCAGTGGATTTTTCTGTAGTGATAGTCATGGTTCATTTTTTCCTGTCTTATACTGTAGGCAGAAGCCATGTCATGTGTTGTATATTGTAGTTTCTTTGCTATAGTTGCTGTGATAAAATATGATGACCAAGAGAAACTTAGAGTAGAACAGAGTTTACTTGGGCTTACACTTCTTGTAGAATAGCATCCATCATGGTAGGCAAAACATGGAAGGCATGGCAGCAGGAGCAGGAAGCTGGCTGAACACATTTTCAGTCCCCCACTTGGTGGGAGAGAGAGAGAGGGAGAGAGAGAGAGAGAGACAGAGAGAAAGACACAGAGAGAGACACAGAGAGAGAATACACAGAGAGCAGAAAGCAGGGGACAGGGCAAGGCTATAAACTGCTGAAGTCCACTGCCTTGGGACATACTTTTTCCAGCAAGATTCCCCTTGCTAAAAGTGTCACCTTCCCAAACATCGTCATCAACTGGGGATCAAATGTCCAAATACATAAGCCCATGGTTATCATTCAAAAACCACATGTGGTTCTTGGATATTTGAAATACAGTATGTAGCTGCTGAGGGACTACTCTTAAATTTTAATTAATTTGATGCCAAAGCCATTCTTACTCAATGACTGGCTGTGAACTTGGTTACCATATTCCTAGGGAAGTTTATTTCACATAAATAAAGTTTTGAAGAAAGTAAGATCCACATAATTTTGTTGGCCAGGGCAATCCTGTGACCAAGCCAAACGTTGACAGAGAAGTGCATTCCTCCCATAGATCAAAGTCAAGAACACAATAGAACATTCTCTCCCCCACCCACATCCGCATCTCTTCTGTGGATGAACTTCACTTTTAAATGTATTTCTTCTAGGTGCAGAAATTACATTTCAGGCAATTCCACACTGGAGCTTCAGGGCTTCCTGCTCATAGGTAAGAGCCCACCTGCTTCACATCCAGCTCTTTCAGCTTTTGCAGCAACTGGAGAGATGGGACTTTGGTGGTCCTTCATGGAGTTGCCCACCCCCCCACATATGGCTTTTGTGCAGGGACTTGTGGAGCTGTGAGACATTGTGATGGAGGCACTCCCTGTCCTTCTGCCAGACAGCTTCACTATTGCTATTGCCTAGCATGGACCACAGAAGGAAGAAGGCACAGGCCTCTTTCTCAGACATATCCCCCAAAGACCCAATGATGAGGCAATAACAAACCCAACCCTCTGGTGTAAAATAATCAAGGTTTCCTAATTACTCCAGCTAAATGGCTGTCACTGCTCCACAGCACCCCATAACTAATTCATGTTTGGTTTTATGACATAGTGAAAAGGAGAAGGGAGATATTCTCTGTATATTTGTCCACAGAAAATCACCTGACTAATCATGACCTCAATAAATTATAGCCCCTCCTAGAGGGATAGGTAGCATACAATATATTTATTTTGGATAATCATAGAATCTATATGCATATCATCTACTTCCCATTTCTCTTTCTTGGCTTCTTCTCCTGAGCTATCATCTGTAACACTCCAGTGCCATGTGAGTTCGAGTTCTTTAGGCAGCATGATGTTAGTCTTCATAAGCTACAGGAAAGCACCAGTTCTTGAAATTCAAACTCTTTTCTTTAAAAACTCCATTTTCTTACACGTTTCTGAAGTCTGGTTTGAAAGCTCAAAAGCACAGACTCAACCTCATTTTCTCTTTTCTTCTGTGTTATCTTTTGTCTAGGACAGGAAGCAGAAGTTGCAGCTAACATATGGCTGGGGTGACTGAGACACTAAACTCTTTCTTTTATTTAATGGAAATTTCAACAATTTCAACAACCACACATATCCAGGGGCCACTGTACTGAATAACACAATTGTAAATGTGACCAAACCAATCTGAATCAAACCAAACCAAACAAAATAGCAGTGCTGTTTAAAGTCATATATTGTTCTTACTGCCTCACTGTTACTTATGCACACAAAGCTGTGCTTATTAGAGTATTGGTAATATTTCCTATTGTTGTGAAGAAACACTCCAGCAAAAGCAACTTAAAAGAGTTCATCTGGGCTCACATTTTGAGGACACAGTCCATCATAGTAGAGAAGTCGTAATAGTTGGACCCCAAGGCGGCTGGTCATGCTGTATCAGCTGTCATGAGGAAGAGAGATATGAAGGATAACCTCAACTCACTTTCTTCTTTTTATACAGGCTGGGTGGGACCCCAGCCCATAGAACGGTGCTGAACACATTTAATGTGTCTGTCTACTTCAGCTAACCTAAACACGTTCTCACAGTCATGCCCAGAAACTTGCTTCTCTGGTGAATCGAGATCCTGTCAAAGTGATAATCATTATTAACCACAATGGTCATGTTTTTATAAAAAATACAGAATGGAAATGACGTATTTATATAAATGTGGTGTTGACATTATAGCCACATACACTCAGTTAAAAGCAAATGATGCCTTTACCAGTTAATTGGCTAGAACTCTTGACCTAATAAGCAGAGGCTGAATTCACAATTAATTAAACATTTCATGTTCATTCAGCCAAAACATGCCTCAAACCATCTTTTGTTCAGCTGGCCAGTGAGATATTTAGATCCATATTTAGGACATCTTTCTACGGTAATCAACATATGCAAAATTATCTCGGGCCATAGATGCTCTTTCGTTTTTCAGAATAGGAATTATCCTGGATTTTTCCATTATGCTAACTTTCACTGTCTCTGTCACAGTGGACAACATAGTAGTTTGTATGTAATTAAATTAGGAAAACAGTACTCTTCCATTTTCATCTATTAGGGAGTAGTGCTCTCTATTAGAGACCAGGAGACTGGAGATGAAAGACACCCAGCCATTTTCCTAAAGTTCTTTACAAGGTATGTGGAATTCTAACAGGAACTCACATCTGTTTGACTCAAAGTCCCTACTGCCCAATAACTTTGACTTTACTTGATATATGATGATGACAACTAATTGGGATCATATGCCTCTCCCTGTCTCCCCCCTCCCCCCCCCCGTGTGTGTGTGTGTGTGTGTGTGTGTGTGTGTGTGTGTGTATGTGTGTGTGTGTAAGACAACTTGCAGGAGTCACTTCTCTCCTACCCTGTAGGTTCTGGAGATTGGATACAGGTTGTCAGGCTTAATGACAATCACCTTTACCTGTTAAGTCATCTTGCTTTCCCTTCAACTGCTACTCTCTAAATCTAGCACCACAATTCCTTTCAACAAGCTGGTAGGTACCAGTGGGATGTCCAGCCAACACCCGTTCATAGTCTGGCAGTGGAAAGGAGATAGGCACAGCTATGAAGCTAGAATCTAAGTCATACAAGAAAGCTGTCTCAGGTTGGGCCAGTAAACAAGATGTCACTGATTCTATCCTATATTAGCTTTTGGTTACCTACTAGGCTTGGAGAAGATTAAGGATGGCATTTTGGAATACATGCTATGCCGAGTTAGAAACCCCTTTGTGCCAAGCTTAACCCTGTAACTGAACACCAATAAGGTGACCTTATACAATTTAATGAGCACCTGCCCCCCCCCCCCAGAATGTCTTCTGTAAATTCAGCACTGAACCGCCTTACATTCACTCGAGATGCAATAGAAGACACTCTGTTTGCTATTGTGACCTTGGTTTCACCTTCCAAGCACGAACATATTTCCTGTCCTAGAAGGCTAAAACCTGAATGCCTTAACAACACTGCCTTCTGCCACCTCTGCACTAAAGCTGTCCTTGCAAACTTTGGACAGAGGAAAGGTGGGAGCAGGAAACTACAAGTCCCAGCATGCACGGCGCATTCCGCACAGGCGCAAGGGGACCACCCGGCCAGCTGGCCAGCTAGCCTGCGGAGACTCCCCGGTTTGCTCGCCCGGCTGGGGCTAGGGGCTGCAGCCCGGGGCGGACCGGCGGGCGCCGAGGACGGCCCCGGGCGTGGCGCAGAAAAGGATGCGGCTGGCAGAGTAGGCGGAGGTGCTCTCGGGAGGCTGGGCGCGGGCCAGGCGGCTCCCCAGGCTCCGCAGTGCCGCCGCCGCTGCCGTCGCCCGGGAGGCTGGGCGCGGGAGCCATGTAACCCTGCGGCGGGCTCCGGGCAGCTCTGTCCTTCCCCAGCTCCCGGGCTAGCGGGGCAGCGGGGCCACGATGAAGAAGCAGTTTAACCGCATGCGCCAGCTGGCCAACCAGACCGTGGGCAGGTAGGTCACCCGCTGGCTGCCTGGGGCCGACACGCCCGCGGGGCTGCATCTACCGGGCGCAGGTGATGGAGCTGCCCCACCTGGAGCTCCTGTGTTTCTCTTGGGTTCGCGCGCGCCGGCAGGCGCGACCTCTCCTCTCTCAACCCGACCCCTGCTCCTTTCCAGCCGGCCGGTCTAGGCTTGGGTTGCACAGCTCAGAGAGTGACGCATCCTTCACCTGCGTCCCCAACTGCCCCTTCACCTCGCCCTCCCTGCCTTTCCCAGGGAACTCCCTCTCCTTCTGGCCGTGATTCTTCCTAGAAACAGGTGTTTGCTCTGATGGAACTGGTGGCTGCTGAGTCTCTGGCTGCCTCCGGAGATCCCTCCC
This sequence comes from Cricetulus griseus, assembly GCF_003668045.3. NCBI lineage: Eukaryota > Metazoa > Chordata > Mammalia > Rodentia > Cricetidae > Cricetulus > Cricetulus griseus. Next base: position 79,064,149 of record NC_048600.1, on the reverse strand, counting down.
TACCTGTGCCCAGTTCGGGGCTGGTAGGGTAGTGTTGGGCCTGGTTGACAACCCACCCCCCGCCCCCACCTCCCGCGCGGCGTGTCTGTTTTCAGGGACTGTGACTGTATGAGATGCTGGATCACTTTCCCGGCCGCTTTTCTTCAGCGTTTGGGGGTGGGGAGAGGATGGCAGGGAGGAGGAAGGTGCTAGTGGCATGGCGCTGTTGTGGGCTCGGTCCCAAGACTGATTTCAGTGGAAGGAGGGAGGCTGCAGAAAGCGAGGTCCAGCTCCCTTGGAAGCTGAGAGGTTCAGAGGCTCGCAGCCAGGTAGGGGATGGGGACAGTCTCCCAACCCACTCTCAGTCCAGAACAGCTTGGCCCCACGAATTGCAGGACCCAGACTGTTCTCATCTTGGTGAACATGGACTAGATCTGGGCCAGTGTCTCTAGGAGAGGATCTGCGGGGTGCCAACATCTATTAAGGTTACATAAGGATTCTGGTGGGTCTTTTCCAAAGCTAGACATTCTCGATACACAGGCTTGTTAGGTAGAGGGGATTTTTTTTTCCGGAATCCTTGTGCCTGGGGAAGGATTTCTGTGTGGTTGTCAAAGGAATTCAGGTGTGCAGTTTAAAGCATTCATAGAGCAAAGAGCCCAGCCTTGGGTGCAATTCAAGTGCAAGCTCCACACATGGAGTGCTCTCCGCCAGGTTTGTTGAGAAACCAAATACCTTTCTTGGGTGGGAAGTGGAGCTTGAGCTGGCACCTTGTAGGGTGGGGGTGGGGGACTTCCCTGGAGAATAGAGGACTTCTCAACTCCAGGGAAGCATACTGCCCTAGTTACAGTGGGCATTTGAGGGCAGGGGATGTGGCGGCTTCTCACGCTTTCAGGGACTCCAGATGGTTTCCAAGTAACAGCGTCAAAACCAGACTTGGATTCATTTTCCCTTTCCAAACACATGTGCTTTAACATGAGGGGGGAATTTATGAATAGCAGAGTCAGATTAGCCCAGATTTTTGGCATGGTATTGCCACAAATATAGCCTCACGTGGACTGTCTTTGGTATGTTGGATGCTGAGACAGTGTTTTCCTGGTACTGGGGATGTAGCAGTTGGTTATCAAGCTGACCACTCTTTACTGTTTTGGCTTCTGGAATACTCTCTGTGATCTGGCATATGTGATGGCATTAGACATCTCAGGGTTCAGTAGGCCCCTCACTCTGACAGGGGTCCCTGTGTCTAAATGGTCTTTGAGTGTTCGGTTGGTGCTAGGATGTAAATGTCGTGCGAAGGCTTTCATGCCACCTTCATGAACCCTGAGTATTATATCTTCCTTTAAGGAATGGTTTTAAGTTGGGAGATTTTTGAGTCATGGACGTCGGAACCTTATTTTTCACCTTTGTTATTGGGGGGGAAGTGAAAAAAGGCAAAGACGAAATGGATTTAAAAAAAAAAGTGGTCTTACTTATTGAAAGAACGATCTCTTAGAAGTACAAATACCAGGCCTGTACCATGCTTATCTGCCAGGGCTGCTGGAGTCCTTTCGAGGATGACCAACCTGTACAAACTGAGGCCCTGCTTGCATCTGTTTTGATGGAGTCCAGAGTGAACTCTTAAAGCAAATATTAGTTCACGATGCTCTGCTGCTTCAACATGCCCAATGCCATCTCATCCCACTTAGTATTCCCAGTATTCCAGTGACCTATGAGACCACATCTCACTGAACCGTGACCCCTTTGTCTCAACATGCTCATCTTGATTTTCCTTCTTCTTGACCCTGAACTCCTGCCACTTACTCTCCTGTGCTTCAGACATGTCCAGCCCATCTCCACTTTAGGGCTTTTTTCTTGCTGACCACCAATTTTTACTGCCTGGTTGAGGATGTGGTCTTCTCAAATGGCTTTCTCATCAATCAGGACTTGGCCCGTAGGCTCATGCAAGCCCCCCCCCCACTCTTGCCCATCATCCTTTTCACTTTTGCACAGTACTCACCACTGTTTGAAAGCTTGTAATTTTTTTTTTTTTTTTGCCTATCTGTCTCCCATAGAATGTATTGATTGCCCTTGCATATCAAGGACATACAGCAGTGCCTTGTAGACAATTGGTGCTCAGTTGATATTTATTGCCAAGATTAAAATGGTTTACTCCTGGACCATGAGGGGAATAAAGGGGTGGGATGGGGTTCTTCTCCCTACTGAGAATGTTGAGAGGCACAACCCAATGTATAGGGAAAGGGCCCAGATTTGCTTCTTAATATCTTCATTCACTAGGAACTCATAGGGTTTGTGTTAGTTAAGGTTTCTATTGCTGTGAAGAGACACCATGACTACAGCAACTCTTACAAAGGAAAAAAAAAACATTTAATTGGGAATAGTTTCAGAGCTTTAGTCCGTTGTCATCATGGCGGGGCATGGTAGTGTGCGGGCAGACATGGTGCTGAGGGTTCTACAACTTGATCTCCAGGCAACAGAAAGTGAACTGTGTTTCACACTGGGCATAGCTTGGGCATAGGTTACCTCAGAGCCCATCCCCATAGGCCATACCTACTCCAACAAAGCCACACCTCCTAATAGTTCCACTCCCAATGGGGGACATTTTCTTTCAAACCAACACAGTGTTGGAAGTTTGGACAGTGGGTATGGTGTCATAAAGTGCTTTGTAGAGTAGTTTTAGTAGACACTCAATTCTTACTCCTATGGTTTTGGAAGCAGTGACATCCCTCTTTCTGGAAGAGAGGTGGGCTTGAGAGCCATCTTTCTCCCCACCTAGCTCACATTCTGGGATTATTCCAAATGAAAAACTTATAAGGATTGGCTCATGTCTCTTGAACAGTGCAAGGGTTGCCCTTCTCAGTGTAGTCTTGGGTTCTTAGCACTTTGCCATGAATTGGGCATCTCTAAGTAGGACATCAGCAACTATGGAAAGAGTTGGTAAGTGCTCAGTTGGTAGGGTTTAGTCTAGCATGTATTAAGTTCTGGGTTCAATCCTCAGTACCATATGGAGACACATACTTATAATCCACTTGGAGGTAGCAACAGGAAGATCAGAAGTTCAAGGTCATCTTTGATTGCTTAGTGAGTTCAAAGTCAACCTGGGAATCATGAGACCCTACCTTGGTCATATTCTGCAGTCAGTGCACATGCTTCTGTCTTGATTTTTCCATATTTGTCCCTTTACTTTTACCCACTCTCTGGAAATCTCTCCCTGGCCATCCTGTACCTAGTGACCAGGAACACTCATCATCAAGTGGTACTGTTTGCTTGGGTGCTTAGTGATCTTGAGATTGGCTCTCCATACGTTAGTTTTCTTATTGTCAAAATGGGAATAATGAAGGTTACTCTGTGGAGATACAGGAATTGTAGTGACGATGAAGTTACCACAGAAAAATGCCCAACACAGTGCTCAGCTTAATGGAGAGTAGCTTCAGGATTTTGGGGCCAGCATTCTAACTCTTTAGATGGTGGCATGCTTGTGTTCAGTCAGTATAAGATGATTGGCTGTCTCCTGTTCTGCTCTAGGAATATTATAGTGCTGGCCAAACAGGAGTTCTGCTTATCGGAGCCTGAATTCTATGTGTGTGCCATGCTTTTAATGGTTCATGTGGAGTGTAATCTTTAACTTGTCAATTATCTTCCTGACTTGACTTTGAGTTCCTTGGGAGGCATACCTTTTGGCATGTAGCAGGTTCTCTGAAATTCCTTGGCAACTGCATCAGAAGATCCATGCATTATAAGTAGAGGAGTCGTGGGAAATAGTTCAGAGATGGGGTGAGCACCTGGTGCTGCCTCTTTTACTTTTGTAATGGGAGTGGGTGTCTAGAGGGGTGAGAGACAACTTCTGCTGGCCTGGGGGCCTCGAAGGAGGGCTTAGTTTATACCATATGTGTGGCACCACTTGCTTTTTTATTTTTTGTTAAGTCTTCAATACAATCTAGTGTCTTCTGAAGTGTTAGCCATCCTGAGAGACGGTATTCTTCTTGGGAGTGGTATCTGGTTTGTGTTGGGTGAAACAAAATGCTGAGCTGAAAGTTTAGCACCCAAGAGACCCACAGGGTGAAAGAGAAGATGTAAGAAGCAAAATCAGCTTCTGCTGAGGGCTCCCCACACCCAGTCTGCACGTTGGGATCACAGCAAGTCCCCATCTTAGAGGGCTGTGATGAGTTTGATGGAAGCCTGGCCTGATGAAGGGCTCATCAAAAGGACCTTCAGGTTCTGGTCATTTTCCTTTATAGCTGGCCCATTCGGTCTTCAGAAAACAGCCTTCTACATACACTGTCTTGGAAATGGATTCCAATAGTTAACTGCCCAGCAGTTCTGCATGGGGTCTGCCCTTGTAGGACACTGGGTGAAGTTCAAGAGTAGCCAAGTAGTAATGGGCTTGTAGGTGGGAGCAAGGCTGTTTGGGTTGCACTAGATTGTGTAGGTTTAGAGGTGCTAAGTTGGGGGTGGAAGAACACATTTTGTCTCCAGAGCTCTGCTTTCCATTCCTCGACTGCTTGCTAGCATGCAAGACAGAGCTGAGAGGGCTTGGTTCTTCCTGTAGCCTTGCCAAGCCTCACTGCCTCAGCGCAGACTGCAAAATTGAACTGCAAGTAACCCAGCAGACATCAGCCAGGGGTCCTCAGCTGGGTGTGAGGCCACACAGTTTCTCGGAGCTTGGGCATGGCCTGCATGTATGCTCTGGCCGAAGCCACAGAGGGCCCTTTCCTTGAAGCCACTGCTTGTCCTTCAGCAGGCCTCTGAAAGCCGTCAGCCAATCAATAGGACCAGAGGGGAAAGTCAGAACAAGTCTCCATTAGTCATCACCTGCATTTTGCTGTCTGTGATTTGGACTTCTCAGACCAATGCAGACTTCTGCAGCCACTTTCTATGAGTGCAGCAGGGCTCTCCAGACCAGAGACTGCACCTAGAATTCTTCAGTGGAGTCCTGGGAGCCCAGGCTCGACCTTCTTCGAGGTGTGGCTATGTGATGACAGGATGTTCTGGCCTAATGATGACAGGCTCTAGAGGCAGAAAGAAGGACCTTTACCCTTGGTCCTCCAAGCCCTTTACTATGCAGGCCTTGCCCACTACCCTTTTGCTGGCCTTTTTTTTTTTTTTTTTTTTTTTTCAGTCAGCAGGAGGCTGCCTGTGTTTCTTGCAGAATTCTCTCAGCCCAGACCTGCAAGTCACTGTGAGGGAGCCTCTTTTATTTTGAGTAGCAATTAATCTTCATCTCCCCTCCCATTTTCCTCCATTGGCGGAATTTATCAACCCTGATTGGTAATTTTTTAATGATGGGTGATAAGAAGCACTGCTGTATTTTTTTTCTCTTGTGTGTGTGTGTGTGTGACTGTTTAAAAAAGTGAATTAGTAACCACGTAAATAAAACAGTAATTTGTGGTTATTTGTTTTAGAGGGATCTGTAATCATCCCTTTTATTAGTAGTCAAGAGCAGATTATTTCAAATGCTATTTCAGAAATGACGGTAAACAGTGGAATTAGCTTGGCTCAGAGCTGAGGATCTCGGAGCAGAGAACAGGTTCAGGGGAGAGAGTGAGAGGCTCCAGCTCCCCCCCAGGTTCAGGGACCTCCAACCCCTTGCTGCCTTGGGGAGGCTGTGGCGTCTAGCAGTTTGAAACTCTCCTTTCTGTCCAGAAAGCAGATGTAGCTTTCATTTTCTAACTTTAGAGATTATTTTTAGAATACATGTTTATTTTCCCACAGAATTCAATTTATTTTTTTAACCATTATTTTTAGTTGCATAAGTAATGTCTATCATAGAGAAATGATAGGCTTATCCATGGTCAGAAAAAGGGGGAAACTTAGTGATTCTCTCCACAAGGAGCCACAGTAAATCCTTAGATGCAGTCTGTTGGTGGGTATCCACAGTCTCTTAGCTAGGTGATATCTTGGTTGTGTGAGCTTTCTGGAGCGTGCTTGAACAAACTAAGATTGCTCTGCTGCTGTGGGTGATGCCATCCTGTAGGACCATCATTGTATCTGCAGCCTATTGTGGACTAGACATCATCATGGGCATATGACTGTATATTCTAAAAAAAGAATAGTGACCATATTAATGTGTATTCTTGTAACCTTCTTAACCCTCTTCATGTTATGTCTTATATGATCTCATACCTATGTGCATATACATATGTGCATATAATCAATAACATAATGTTCTAGGGTATCTATTAATCCACCATAGGTGACTCGTTTCCTTGTTGATCATCCAACCTATTCTGTCTCTAAGATGATGTTTCAGAAGTGGAATTGTTGGGTCAGAGACCATGTGAGTTTTTAATACTGTGTGAATGTGTATGTTACACACACACACACACACACACACACACACACACACACACACACACACTGCTTTTCCATCCTTGGTAGAATTGTCCCTCTCTCCAACTCTATCAGTCACTAATACAATGTTTTTTAATGTGTGGAAGAAACCTTGGATTTTTAGTTAGCTTGAACTATCCCCCCACCCCCCATGAACATTTATCACTCTCTGAATTGTCTGCATTTGTTTTTGGCTTAATTTTCTAAATTTGTGTCCATAACTTTGCTTTATTTTTAGGAAATTTCTAATGTCTATGTACCTGCTTAGTAACCTACTGTACACATTTCCCTGTAGGCTCCTGATTTCTTTCAGATTTTGGTTTGGGTCCTTTTCCTCCCCTCTTCATAAGGAAATCTAATATTTGTAGTTTGGGATTTGTTAATTTATAGTTTATGCTTATTGATTAGTAAGCATACCCTAAATACACAGACACTCAAACATCTTCAGCAGTGTCTGAGAGGCCTTGATTTTACTATCCAATCTGGAACTTGCCAGTCATCCATTCTGGTGTGTGTGACACGTGTTAGAAGTCATGTTTTACCTTCTGGATCCTTCTTGTTTTTGTTTTGTTTTTTTAAATAGTATTGTAGTTTGTTTTTGTTTTTATTTTTTGCATTTACTTATTTACATTCCAATCCCAGTTCCCCATCCCTCCTCTCCTCTTGCTCCCCCTACTCCCCCCCCCCCCCGCCCCCAGACAGGGTAAGGCCTCCCCTAGGAAATCTACTAAGTCTGTTCTATCATCTAGTTGAGGCAGGACCAAGGCACCTCTCCACCCCAACACCCCTGTGTCTAGGCTAGGCAAGGTATCTCTCCATGTAGAATGAGCTCCACTAAGTCAGTTTGTGCATTAGTGTTAGGTCTTGGACCTACTGCCAGCGGCCTCATATATTGTCCCAGTGATACCATTGTCACCTATATTAAGGGAGTCTATTCTGGTGATCCTACTTATTTTTTAAGTTAGTTACCCTATTATTAAAAGGATGGTGTAATTCATATGTACTATATTGAAGTATCACAACCAGGTCCTAAGGGACCACTTGTTATATGCTTGAGGGTTTCTGATTTGTTTCCTTGGCTTGCCTCATCAATTCTAGTATGAAGCTGAGGTGGGCTCAGCTGTGAGCAGTAATAGGCTAGTTCTCATTGTAAGGCCCCAGTACTGGGGGAACAGTGAAGCCAGGCTGGACCCTGTACCCCAACTTCTGTTAGAGATGTTCCATGGCCCAGTCTTCAGAACTTTGAGCCTTTGGCTGGATACTTTCCTACCCAACCTAGATGTCTGCCTTGTAGAAGAAAGGTGTTTATTGCCTGTCCCTATTTTGTCACATGTGGGTATTAAGATGGAGGCGTTGCCATCTTTGCAACATTGGGTGTCATGAGACATTGCAGTCCTTGCAAAGTTGGCTATCATGAGGCTGCCTCTGGAGAGCAGCATCCGTTTATTTAAGCTTGCCTGTGGTCCTCTCGGGCAGTCAGTTACATTTTGGTCCCTCTTGAGCATGCTTTCCTTTTTAGATGATTTGGACTTGTTGCTGCAGCTTTGGGGATTAGAATTTTTTCTTTTCCTTACTCTTATTTATTTCTTTGCTTTTAGATGATTTAGAACTTGGGTCACAGGATTCTCCACTGTATCATTTGCAAATAATAATTTTGTGACTTCTTCTTAGTGGTTTGTACTTACTTTATTTTCTTATCTAATTGCATTGTCTAGCACTCAAAGGAAAGCACTATAGTATTGTGGTAGTATATAGGTGCCTATGTTAATGACTTTAATATAAATGCATAACAGTTGGTTTGAGAGGGTTTTTTCTTTTCTTTTTAGCATACATTTATTTATGTGTGTATGTGTGCTTGTGTGTGTGGATAACTTGGGGGAATCGATTCTCCTCTTCTAGCATGCAGCATGTGGATTCTGGGCATCAAACTCAGGTGGTCAGGGTTAATGGCTAGGGCCCTTACTTGCCGAGCCATCTCACCAGTCCTTTGTGTGTGTGTGTGTGTGTGTGTGTGTGTGTGTGTGTGTGTGTGTGTGTGTGTGTGTATCTGTGTGTGTGCCTGATCCTCTGTAGTCTCCAGTACTGAACTCTGCTTTCCTGCAGACCTTGGTTTGGTGACTGTTTCTATATGACTAGATTGCATTTATTGTTTGTGTGGGATTTGGCATTTTGCTCTGTCTCTCACATTTTAGTAACAGTGTAAAAATGGATTCCCCAGTCTTCCTTTTCTAAGGAGTGGTGAAACCAGGACTTGCTCATTCCTTGAAGCTCCTGAACAGTTTTCCAAGGACACTCTGGATACGGTTCTTTGGCAGGTTTCCATTTTCTTCACTGGCCATTAGACTAGTCATGTTTTCCTTTTTTTTTTTTTTTTTTTCCTTGAATCACTTTGAGTAACACATTCTTAAAATATTCATTTTATTATGATTTTGATGTCCAAAACAAGTTTAATAGACTCTGCATATGAATTAGGTTTCCAATGTGGTCTACTATGTATTTCTCTTTTAGCCCCTTGACTAGCTGCTTTGCCCTGTCTCCCCACCCTCAGACCAGCTTTTAGGCCTGGTTTATTCTCGTTTGAGTTCTCTTGTGATTTCCTTGGGTTTGTTTTGTCCTGCTCTGGGTCTTTAATTTCCCATGTTGTGTGTATGCATAGGTCAGACTCTGCTGTGGGAACACTCAAGCAACATAATGTCACAGTCCTTCACTTTGGGCTCATGAAAAATGAGCTGAGATGGAGAACACTCTCAAGGTCACTGCTTTTCTTTGACTTTGGGGTCTGAGAATTGAACCTGACTCCCTCCACTCTGTCTTTGGCACTGCTAAGGTGAAGAGAGAAGAAGGAAATGGCATTTCTTGGCACTCTGGCTCTTCAGTCTTTGGCTTAGAATGCACAAAGGTTGCTCTGCTATCACACCTCGTTGGCCAGAGCTAGTCACAAAGTTCCCCTGGATGTAACCAGACCCAGGCCAACTCCTCCCAGTTGAGTCACCAAGACTTTCCTTCTTTCTGCACATCTGTCTCCCAGTCTTGCACTGTCTCCCTGGTGCATATTTGAGACTGCAACAGAATATCACAGAACATGGCTCTGAGATTCTCTTCTCCTTCCAAAGGAGCTGGTCAGCTCTTCCCCAGGAGCCAACATCCCGAGAAGCATCTCTCTCTTGCTGTTACTCATGGTCTCTGTGCCACAGTTACAGGCATTTTCTGCTGTGCCCACCTTTGAAATTAGTTTTAACAAATGTATTTTTAAATGTCCTTCCTACAATAGGGAGAATAATGGAGGGAACAGAAAGTCTTCTTCCTGCCACTGTGACATGACACTTTATAGGATCATTGCTGGGGTTAAATGAGATAGTAAATGTAATATCTTCAATGGAACTCCTGATTATAATAAGCACTTAATAAATTATAGTTATTTCAGGATCCCTTGCTGTGCAGAGTCTCTTTGACACAGAGTATGACACACAGGTCTCCTTTACCTGTGTTCCTGAGAACTTGAAACTTACAACTTGAAATTGATGGCCGTTTATCTTTGCCTCAAATCAAACCCAGTTTCTCTGTGCTTAGGCAAAAACAAGATTTGTGCTATCAGTAATGGCAGTAATCTAAGAGTCAAAGTGTGCCAGATCTTAGTGGCTCCCAGCACTGGCCCGTGGAGTGAGGACAGCTCTCCTCGTCCCATGCTCTCCTGGCTTCTATTCCACACTTGCCTCTGTGGTGGAAGAAAAGGACACAAGACCATGGTGAGTCACTCTCTGGCTTCCCGTGTTTCTTTTGGAAGCAACATGTGCCAATTCTCCCCTTTTATTGGTCAAAGCATGTCAGCTGGTCACACCTGACTCTGGCTGCAGGCATGGAAGGGAGACAAGCAAGCAGCCTGCAGGACCTGTTGTAGGAGCCTGGCTGAGATACTTGGTGAGGACTGTTTTCACTGTAGCTACCTTATGAATTAAGTGGTGTTTATAGACCCACACTGCAGATGGGGAAATGGAGGTGGAAAACAGCAGGATCTGACTTGAGGTGCCTCCTGAGTGGGGTGAGCATGCATGGAGGCCTCCTTCTCTCTCACTAGTCCCATTTCTTTGCGGCCACAGGGTCCCAAGTCCTTATAGTCTAGGTCAGTAGTTCTCAACTGAATGGCCCTTTCACAGGGATCACCTAAGACCATTTGCCTATCAGATTTTATGTTATGATTCATAACAGTAGCAAAATTACAGTTATGAAGCAGCAAAAAAATAATTTATGATTGGGGGTCACCACAGCCTGAGGAACTGTATTAAAAGGTTGCAGCATTAGTAAGGTTGAGAACCACTGCTCTAGGTGGTTTTAGAAATGCTAATTAACTGCTCCTGACTTAAATAAAAATAAAACTGTCCCATTTCCTTTAAGATAATGGAGTATCTTGTATAGAGCCTTAACCACAAAGAGCATAAATGAAATCTTGTCAATAGAATATTCTTCCCTGCATCCCCTTTCTGCAGCTTCAGCAGAAAGGGTGAAAAAGCTCCCTTTGAAGGTTCTTTGCCTTCTGTTGGGAAGGCAGACTGTGTGTCTGCAAAAGCCTTGCAGCTTCTTCTCCAGCTCAGGACAAAACAGCAACCTGACTGCTGTGCCAAAGGGACAAGCCAAGTAGACCGAGGTCTGACCTCACAGTGGCCTCACTGTCCCTGTCATCAGTGTGTGCATTCTCACTGTGATGTAGGCATTATCTGTTTAGTGTACTCCATTCTATAATTGCACCCACTGGGCAGGGCAGAGTGTGGCTGCTGCTTGCCCAGGGGGTAGGGTGGGGGAAGACACTGGGAAAACCATGCTCCTAACAAGTGAGGGAGGATACTGGGAGCACCATGCTCCTAGCATGTGAGGGAGGATACTGGGAGCACCATGCTCCTAGCAGGTGAGGGCGGACACTGGGTACACCATGCTCCTAGCAGGTGAGGGAGGACACTGGGTGCACCATGCTCCTAGCAGGTGAGGGAAGACACTGGGAGCATTATGCTCCTAGCATGTGAGGGCGGACACTGGGTGCACCATGCTCCTAGCATGTGAGGGAAGACACTGGGAGCAACATGCTCCTAGCTGGCTACTGTGCTTTAATGACCACAGTAGGGAAACAGTATCAAATTTCTGACAATGAACAGAGTCAGGAAATAAAGTTGTGGGTAGACATAGTTGCAACTATTTTAGCCCATGCCTAACATCAAGAAAATGTAGAGAAGAAGGTAGGATAAAAACACAGGATCCAGAAATACACACAGAGGCAATGGCCCAATGCTGAAGCAAACTGCATAGGGTAAACTGGAAGAAGAGGGAGGGTTAAGACTGCAGGACGAGAAGAGATTTCTGGTTCCTGCTGCTTGTACATTGCATCTGGATTCTTTCGAATCAACACACATTTCATGAAGAAACAACAAAAAGAAAGCCCTCCCAGGACTTGGTAGGAGCAAAAGTAGTCATAGTTTCTTGTAATAATGTTTTGTCTTTGGGGGGTCTTTTTGGATTCGAATGCAACATGTTTGCAGTTCTTTTGAGCCTGGTTTCAAACACAGGACACTGATCATCTTTAGTGCTCTGGACACGATGGCAGACTTCATTTTGTAGCATAGACTAGCCTGCTCTTGGGCAGTGACATGGCCCTGGACTTTTAGATCAGTGAAGCTAATCATGTTTTTGAGGGTTTGAGGGGAATTTTAATTTTCTCCCTTTTCCTTTTTAATGTATCTAAAATAAAAACTTGTCACATTTATGTACCATACTGGGGGCCTTGCATGTGCATGGCACATGTGTGGAGGTCAGAGGGCAACTTTAAGTGCTGGTTCTCTCTCTGTCTTGTGGGTCTCAGGGATCCAGTTAGGCAGCAAGTGCTTTTACCCACCAAGCCATCATGCTGACCTGCTTCTCTCTTTATAAAAAAAAGCCACATAATTATGCATATTTATGAGAGACACTGATAAATATAGAGTATACAATGTTGAAATCAGTATAATTAGCATTTTCACCTCCAGTATCAATATTTTTTTAATCCGATATATAAAAATGATACATATTTTCAGAGTGTCATGTGCTGTTTTGATACATCTGGATAAGGAGACCAGCTCCCTGGATGATGTTGATCATGTCTTTATGCAGGAACATTTCAGGACTCTGTAGCTTTGCTGATGTGAACGCTCCATTATTGTCTGTCACAAGTACTGCAGAGAGTGCCAGAGGAATTAGTTCTTGTGTTTCATTGCTGCCAGGGTTTTTAATTTTTAGAGTTTTAAGTAAGTGTGTGTGTGTGTGTGTGTGTTAGAGAGGGGGAGGAGGAGAGAGGGAAAGAAGGAGTAAAGAAGGGAGAGAGAGAGAGAGAGAGAGAGAGAGAGAGAGAGAGAGAGAGAGAGAGAGAGAGAATATGACACAGGTACCTTAGGAGTCCAGAGAGGTTGGATGGCCCTGGAGCTGGAGTTACAGGTGGCCATGAGCTGCTGAGGTCAGTGTTGGGAGCAGAACTCCAGTTCTCTGCTCTTCACGACTGAGCCACCTCTCCAGCCCCAGTTGTCCCCAGTTTTAAAGAGAATATGTTGGAATATGGACTGCACCAGACAGCCCCCAGGACGAGGGCTTCCCCATGGGCAGCCAGTCTTCTCTGGTTCTAGCAGTAGACTGTGCTCTGTTTGGACATGGGTGAGGGATGCTCTCCAAACCAAATGAAAAGTTGGACAGTGCATTATGGGAATAGCTACTGAGAGCCTGGTCACGAGAGGAACAGAAGAGTTGGGGGCTTTCTGTTGTTTTGTCAAGAGTCTGATTGGTCAGGCTTGGGTCACATCCTTGGATGGGATGATGCCATTCAGCAAGCCTGGATGCTGACTGAGTTCTATAGGCAGTGAAGTTGCACTCCACCCACCTTGACCAGCTTGCCAGGGCTCTTGATTTTTAAGGAAGTTGCTTTTACTTGTACATTCCTGGTTAATTTCTGTGACTCTATTCCTGAAGTAATTTTTTCTTCCTCTTTTGAGATAAGGTCTTGTGTGTAGCCCAGGCTAGACTTGAACATGAGACTCTCCCACTTCCGCCTAAGGAGTGCTGGAATACACAAATATGTCACCCCACTCAGCTTATCTGCACTTTTTGATTTTTTAAATCATAACTAGAGTTCATGTCTGTAGCCTGGATGGTTGCAGTGACATTTGTATCTAGTCATGCCTGGCTTTATACTGTACTCTTTGTGTATAGTTCGGAAGAATATAACTTTTCTTCTGTATTAACTTTTCTGTGGGTGTTTTTCCTAGGACTGTAGGAAATTCTGTGTACCACTAATTTATCTTAGAAATGGTTCTGGTTAGGCTTCTTCTTCTTCTTCTTCTTCTTCTTCTTCTTCTTCTTCTTCTTCTTCTTCTTCTTCTTCTTCTTCTTCTTCTTCTCCTCCTCCTCCTCCTCCTCCTCCTCCTCCTCCTCCTCTTCTTCCTCCTCCTCCACTTTCTCCTCCTCCTCTTTTTCTTCTTCCGTCTACTTTCTTCTCCTTCCTTTTAAATCTTGATACAAGCTAGGGCTATTTGGGAGGAGGGCACCTCAAACAAGCAACTGCCCCATCAGATTGGCTGTAGGCAAATCTCTGGCTTATCTGCAAAGTGCCTGTCCTACAAGCACAGGGACCTGAGACTGGCTACTCAGTACCCATATTAAAGAAACAAATGGAGCTGGGTGTTGGTGGTGCATGCCTTTAATCCCAGCACTCAGAAGGCAGAGGCAGGTGGATCTCTGGGAATTCGAGGCCAGCCTGGTCTACAGCGTTACTGGTCTACAGCTCGACTTCCAGGACAACCTCCAAAGCAATACAGAGAAACTCTGTCTCGAAAAACAAAAAACAAAACAAAACAAAAAAAGGAAAAACAAAACAAAACACAAGCAACATGGTGGCAGTGTATTCCTGTAACTCCAGCATTGAAAGGGGTGGGATAGAGACAAGAGGACCCTTGAAGCTCATTGGCTAGCCAGTCTGGCTGAACTGATGAGCTGTAGGCTCAGAGAGAGAATCTGTCTCAAAAACTAACTATGGAGAACTCCAGACATTTGAGCACACATGTGTGTATATACAGCCACACTAACAAGGACATCTCCCCACCCCCATCACACATGTAAAGCTGGAGGTGGTGGCACATGCTGGAATCCCAGCACTTAGAAAGTAGAGGGAGGCTCACAACAGGTTTTAGGGTAGTCTGGATTATAAATAGTGATTTCTAGGTTAGCCAGCACTGAGGAGAGAGACCCATTCTCAAAAAGCAAAGAGACAACCAAACCAAATAACAACAAAGAAACAGAAAGGAAGCCAACATTGTGCTCTGTGGCTTGGTTTAATCCAGTGATTTGTGGACTGTGTCCTGGGGAAAATCAGACAGCAAAGGCCAAGTGTTCTTTTTCAGGTAGTTTCAACTTTGACCAAGTGTTGCCTCTTCTATCTCAGAGCCATTCCTTCTGTTCCAGAACACTGGTTCACATGGATGGTTCTGCATCTGGCTGTGTCTTATGTGAGTCTTTGCACCCTTGGCACAGTGTCCACAACACAGAATTAATAAAGACTCAAAAACAGTTGGTCACATTTACTCTCAGACTTCAGCCCTTCCAGTCTCCCCACCCTCCACGGCTGCTCTTCATGTATTACAGTTCATTCTCACCTGTGACCTGCCCCATTCCATTCTGATTTCTAGTTGCTGTTACTTCCTCACTAGGGTGGGAAGTTGTTTGTGCTCACATAGATAGGGGCTTAGTGTCATCCATGATGTTTCCTGGGACCTTTTCAAGAATGTGCTGATGAGGCCCTCTGGGTTGTTCTGAAAAGACTCAGAAGTGGCTAATTTTGTTTTTATTAGATTTATTTTTACTTTTTATGCATGAATGTTTTGCCCATATGCATGAATGTTAACCCTATCTATGCCTTCTGGATCCCCTGTAACTAGGGTTACAGACGGTTGTAGGCCACCATATATGTTCTGGGAACTGAACTGGAACCTCTGCAAAAGCCACAAGTTATTTTAACCTCTAAGCCTTCTCTCCAGTCCCTCAAAGGTGGATTTTTAAAAAAATCACTTTTTTGATCATTATTTGAGGATGGACCTCACTCTATAGGCTTGACTGGCTGGCTTAAGCACTCACTATACCAACTAGGCTGGCCTTGCCTCATGGAAATCCTTCTGCTCCTGCCTCCCTAGGGAACAACCAAACCAGAGAATGCATTTCTTAATTGAAGTTTCCCATGCTAAATATGTAGCTAACCAGGCCTTCATGGGAGCCAAAAATGTTCTGTGCTAGAAGACAGTCTGACATATCTTTAGAGCCATTTGGGATGGTTTGTCTTTAAAGCATGGTCCTCAAATCTTGATTGATACTCTGCCATTGTATAGTCCAATCAAGGGGGGAGGCAGTGGAAGGCATGTCTGTTCATGGAGTAAAGATGCCATTAAATGGACCTGTATTTGCAACCTAGTGCCACAGCTTGGGTCCCTGGAAAGCAGATACTAAGAATAACATAGAAACAGTTGTTAAGAAGCATTCTTAGCATCTCTCTACATGCATGGAAGGGCAGGAAAGGATTGGGCAGAAGGATTTGCATGGTGGCACATTCTTCATGATGACCTCATCAGGTTCCATGCTAACTTCTAGAGCTGGAATAAGTTCAAAGTCATCCTGTGTTGAGGAGAGAGAGCAGAGTGAGCCTTTGTACCTTTGTACTAGCAGCTCCCCCTTGATGTAGGACACTTTAACAGATACTATTGCTCTTCCACTTTTGTGGTAGGTCTGATGATGAGATCTCAAGGATGACCCAGACCAGTTAAAAAGGGTGTTGTCCTCCAGGAGCTTGTGTTCCAGTAGAGAACTTGAGACACAAACACACTGCAAATACTTGAGGCTGGTTTTTGTGTTTTGATTATGCCCCATGATAGCTTGAAATATTAGATTGTTTGGGAGAATGGAAGCATGACTACATCTTTTTAAAATCAATCAGCCTGGGAACAGAAGCCTATTGAAACTGGGCTTTGAAGAAAGCATGTGATCTTGACAGATAAAGATGAAGGAGAACTATAAATGAAAATGTAGGTTAGCAAAGTGTATGGTAACAAAGAAGACACACACACCTAAGATATGTAGCTGGATGTTTGTAGAATTTATTCCTTAATGCATTAGGTAGACTGAGATGTCTGTAGGCAGCATGCTATCAGAACCAGATCTAAATGCATTGATGGGCAGTTATCTCAGAGACAGGCTGACAAATGGGAGAACAAGATGAAGGACATTCTATGTTGTGTCTGACCTGATTTCTATAAAAAGCACATTGGAGCAAATGGCTTCCTAAACATGAGCAGTTAATATGTTTGTAAATGCATGGATCATCTCTGGGAGAGTACAAAGACTGATCACAGTGCCCTTGGATAACTGGGAACAGGGAAGGGAGTCTCCATTTTTGACTGCATGCTTGGGCTAGTTTAACTCTCTTAAAAAAAAAAAAACAGGGTAGTACTCTGTATGGCCTTTTGGCATGTTGAAATTCTCTCTCTCTCTCTCTCTCTCTCTCTCTCTCTCTCTCTCTCTCTTTCTCTCTCTCTTCAGTTTTTTTGAGACAGGGTTTCTATGTATTGCTTTGGAGCTGGTCCTGGCACTCATTCTGTAGACCAGGCTGGACTCGAACTGGGCCCCTGGTTTTCCTAGATGTCTTACCTGTCATTGTTGGTTGCAATAGGTGGGTCTCCTTGGAGCTGCCTTGTACCATTCTGTCTTTGCTGTGCCACTTGTTATGAGAATGCTGTGTTTGCATGGGAGCTTTGTGTACCATTGCTATTGGCTCAGAACACACAAATATATGGACATATGAAGACTTAGCTCCTACTGCCAAGACTCATGGATGAGTATTCTAGTTTTCTCTCTTGCTATGATAAAACCCTGGCCAAAAGCAACTTGGGAAGGAAAAAGTTTATTTGGCTTACAAGTTACAGTCTGTCATTGAAGGAAACCAAGGCAGGAGCTCAAGTAGGAACCTGGAGGCAGGAATTGTAGCAGGCACCGTGGAGGAACACTGCTTACTGGCTCAGTCAGCTACCTTTCTTATAGAGCTCTGGTCTGCCTGCCCTAGGAAGGCTTTGCTCATAGTGGACTGGGCCCTTCCACATCAATCAACAGTTCAGGAAATGCCCAATGGCCATTCTGATGAAGGTAGTTCCACACCTGAGATTTCCTCTTTCCAGGTATGTATAGAGTTGTGTCAAGTTGACAAAAACTAAGTATGCCTGAACACACTAGTGTCAGAGTGATACAGGAAGACTGTATTTCTCCTGGCCAAGTCTCCTTGAGGCTCATTGTTGTGTTGACCTCATGCCTTGGGTTTACTTCCAGTACTTCTAAGAGCAGTTGCTTCCTTCTCTCTCAAGGTATTATAGTTTGAATACAAATGTCCTCTAGAGCCTCTTGCATTGAGGATTTGTGGCCAGATGAGGAGCTTTTTGCGAAGTGGTTGGACTCTGAGGGCCATGACTTCACTATTAGGTTTTGATGGGTTTCTAACATGGTGGTATTGGTGAGGAGTAGGAGGTGGGGCAACTGGAGGAAGGAAGGGGGTCACTGGAGGGAATGAATCCTTGGGAACTTCTTGCCCTATAATTCTCTTTACAACTTCCTGGTGGCCATGACATGAACTGGTTTACTGTGCTGTACCCTCCCCACCATGACAGGCTAAAGCCTCTGAAACCACAGGCACTGTAAATCTTCCTTCTTGAGTTGTGTTTGTCCTGTGTTTGATGGCAATGGTCAAAGTCACCATTGCTCCAGGGTCCTGTAGTGTAAAGTCTTTGTCTACAGCAGCTTTTGCCAGGCTTTCTTCATTATGCCTTCCTGACAAGGCTGAAGCGCATGTGTCCCTCTAGATGGGGTCTTGTAGAGTCTCATAACCCTTCCATGGATAGTGGGCAGCATTCCAAACCACGAATCCCTCTTGTCATTGTACACACCTGGCACAGTCCTTCACCAAGGATCTGTCTCAGTTTCCTCGAATATTTTTAAACTCCAGCTCTTTCTCTACTTTCATTTGTGCTCCCTATTTTTTTTTTTTTACTTCAAAATACTTGCTTTACATTTTCAACTGGTAAGTTTTCTAAAATCATTAACTGCTAGGGTCAGGTTGCTGTGCAGAAACAACCCCACTCTTGACTTTCCAGAGGAGTGGGAGCAGAAGGGCTCTGATGCTGGCTGTTCTTCAGACTTTTCAAAAGATCCCTGCCTTACCTTCCCTGATTCTCTCTGACTCCTGGGACTCTGTAGACTATAATAGAGGAGAGATGCGGAGGAGGTTCCCCAGTGCTTATGCTGTGAGTGGTTATGGTGTGCAGAGCTATACATAGGTACCTTTTGCATTTCTTTGCAAACACACCCTCCTTATACTCATTCACGAAGGCAAATAAGCAGCCCCCACCCCACCTCCACTCCCACCCCCAGGCAGTGAATACTTATTGTGTTCAGCGCTGGGAGAAATGGAAAGACAGAAATAGTCTTAGTGGTGGGGTGACTAGAGGAGGCTGGGATAGTGAGCAAGACATTGTGGCATATACAGAGCTGATGAGTAAAGGATAAGAAGGATGTGAGGCAGAGCCTGCACTGATCATTGGGACCCACCATAGGTATGCAGTCACATGATACTTAGTGACATTATAATAAATAACAGACTTGGATGTATGATGATAATCCCCAATTGTATCACCTAATGGTGTCATAGGCTTTCAGCTATCTGGGATTTTATAAGCACATCCCATGGGTTAGTACAAGCACAAAAGATTACCTAAGGAGGAATTTTCTAGAGTGCATTCTCATCACTAAGTGTCACAGGACAGTATAGACTGTAAATCAGGTAGATCCCCTGTACCTCCAATTTAGAGGAGGTGGGACAGTCAAGAAAAGGTTAAAAAAAATGGCTCCAAATCAAAGCATATGGATGGCAGACTAGAACCCAGTTAGATCTAGATTCTGCCCAGTGTTTAAACTGGCTATTGGCAAATGAAGCTAATATTACAAAAAAACCTATGCTTCTCTTTTTCTCATTTGGGAGACTTTGTGGAAGACAAGAAATGTAAAAGTGAACCCTTAAGAACAGTTCAGTTAAATCAGGAGGCAAGCAGTCAGTCCACAGGAAGGGAGGGACATTCAGAGAGGTATGGTAGGAGTTTGGGGGAGATGAGCTAGGTAGGAGAAAGTGGGTATTCTGAGACTGGTAGCCCCACACTGAGAAGGTTGGGCATACACTGATGTGGGGCCTGTTAGATTGTGGGAGGAACTGAGGGCAGCTGAAAAGGGCATAGGATTATAGACATGATTGGTTTAGAATGTGGTGTAGCTGAGAAGGGGGAGCCTAGGAGGAAGGAAGCCATCTAAGAGAATGTCAAGTAGAAGGCTGGTGTCATTGAGCCTCTGAATTTGTAGCGTATTTGGACTCTAGGAATAATTTTCTTTATCCCTTCCTTTCCCTCTTTTGTTTG
This sequence comes from Cricetulus griseus, assembly GCF_003668045.3. Lineage (NCBI taxonomy): Eukaryota > Metazoa > Chordata > Mammalia > Rodentia > Cricetidae > Cricetulus > Cricetulus griseus. Next base: position 79,044,350 of record NC_048600.1, on the reverse strand, counting down.
TTGTAAAGCTGTGAGCTTTAACAGTGAAGATGACCTTCCGCAATTATGAGAGTCTGAAAGTAGCCATGTGGCCCTCTGTTAATATTTCCATGTGCTTTTCCTAAGCTGCAGTTAATTTGAGTAGGTTGTGGCGAGGGATTATATTAGGATGAGAGCACTACATATCCATCCCTGTCATTCAGAGAGTATACCATGAACAGTCCTTGAGCATGATAAAGAGATATTAAAAGTAGAAACAAATTCTTGACTATCGTTGTTTTCAGATCTGGTTTTCTAGTTGGAAGTCCAATCATCTCTGCTGCAGACAATTAGAATTCCTAAAAGTTTATCAAGTTTGCACAGTTGAAAGACAGAGTGGCTAAAATAGTATAGTACATGCTAGGCAAGATCAATGACTGATATAGGGATAACAAGAAGCATTACAAAATGCCAGGTTCCATTCACCAGAGTGATATGATAATCTCTCCTGTGCATCATATGAGAACAGAGGTTTGAGATACAACCTCAGGCAGAGCTGGAGAAGAAGCAGACAGATCACAGAGGTCTGGACTTGGACACTCCCTTCAGTTACTCTAGAAGTCTTACTACAGTGAAGTTCAAGGTGGCTGTAGAACTGAAAAGAACTGTAAGTAATCTGGATCCAGTTGACATTTAGAATAATCTCCAACAATAAGAGCATAGTTCCCTCATGTGCTTGTGAAACATTCACCGAGTTGACCTTCTTTTCAATTAAAATCAACCATAACTAACTGTAAAACTTGAAATCATACAAAATATGTTCTTTGACCAGAGTGGAAACCAACAAATATCTGATGAAGAAATCCAAGATGTTAAACAGTATTCATACTTATACATAATCCATAGATCAAACAGGACATTCCATAGGGCATATAAAGATATTTTGAAACAAAATAAAGTTACAAATTTTGTGAGGTGTATGTAGCAAAAACTTGGAACTTCATAGCATTGGGTGTTTTATAGAAAATTAGTAATCTCAGCTTTCATCTTAATAAATATAAAAATTACAAAATAAGTTGAAATCAAGCAGAAGAAAATAAATACTAGCGGTAAGTGGAAATCTATTTGAAAAGAACCAAGAAAAACAGTGGGAAAGAAAAAACAAAACTAGAAGCTAATGTTCTGAGAATGTCAATACATCTGTTCTGGTCAGACTAACTATGGGAAGAGAGAAGACAGAAAGTATGACATCAAAGAGGGCTGTTAAGAGGGCTCAACGAGTCACTTAAGGACTTTTAAATGGACCCCAAATCACTCTGAATATAAATTGGACAAGCTAGGTAAAATGTCACAGTTTGTGGAAACCCACAAATTTCCAAAAGTCACCATAGAGGATATGAAACCTTCAGTGGTCTTGTTTCCATAAAAATGGGGGAAAACTCCAGATCTAGATGGTTTCCTTGGCAAAATCCATAAAGCATTTAAAGAAATAATGTCCATGCTTCTGAACTGTTTCAGGAAGCAGGATACTTCCCACTACTTGGTGAGGCCTGCATTGACTCTGCTGATAAGGCAAGACAAAGACATGGCAAGAAAATACAGGCAGTAGCTGCCAGGGTGTGGACACAGTCATTCCTAAAAACAACCAATCAAGTATAGCAATATATCAAAGAATAATACCATAACCAAGGGAAGTTTACCCCAGGAATGTGGGCTTGGTCTAACATTCACAAAAGAATTAATGTAATTTTCCACAATAAATTAGCTGAGGAGGAAGTATCATATGCTCATATCAACTTGTATAGGAAACACATCGCATAAAGTTCAAAATCCATTCATGATAAAATATCAAACTGGAAGTATTAAGGACTTTGATAAAGGGCATCCCAGAGCACCCAGGGTTGATATTGTGTTACTATGTCCATTTCCCTTAAGACTGGAAGGGGTGGAGGATGTTCTCTTTCACCTCTGCTCTATCTTGTGTTGGAAGTCCTAGGAAGTCTTAAAAGGGAGATGGGTGAAAATGTGTACAGCCTGAGAAGAATGACCATTGTACTCATTTAAAAACCCTTTAAGCTTTCATATGCACTGATTCAATATTCATACTACAATTTTTTGATGTGTCAACTAAAGCTGAAAACGATCTCTCCTTATGGTAGGTAGAGAATGTACTTACATGTTTATGTGAGTTGAGATTCAGGTTTATTTCAAGGTTATAGCCTGAGAAATGGATTTGGCAAACTCTTGTTGAGTCACTGCTTGGCATTATTCTATAAATAAATAAGGTGAATCTTGTCATTGAGGAGCATGTATGAAATTCAAGAACCATCGTATAGAAGAGAGGATACCAAGAGAGAGATTCCATATACAGTTAAGTGTGTTCTCCCAACACCACCTTGTCTTTGCTGAGCCATGGTACCCTGTAGAGAGTTCAGGGATGGCAGGCTTTCCAAGTAGCTGTGGCAAGTGAAACAGTTAGAATTAAAGGTAGAGTTTGGCAAAGAAGAGGGAGTGGTGAGGATTTTATATCACATACCCATTAGATACTAGCTTGTATTTGGAAAGATATGTGGCCCTCGTGATAATCTCACCAATTTGGAGGACTTAGGATCTGTGTGAACAAACAGCTGACTTAGAAAAGGCAGCATTGGGGCTGGAGAGATGGCTCAGTGGTTAAGAGCACTGGCTGCTCTTCCAGAGGTCCTGAGTTCAATTCCCAGCAACCACATGGTGGCTCACAACCATCTATAATGAGACCTGGTTCTCTCTTCTGGCTTGTAGGGAAACATGCAGGCAGAATGCTGTACACATAATAAACAAATAAAAATTAAAAAAAAAGAAGAGGCAGCATTGGCCAACTGAAGGTTCTGGCTAAATTGTACTTAAATCAACAAGAGAATTATGCAACTTGGTAAGGAGTAAGACACATTCATGAGCACACAATCATGAGTAAGGACTTTGATGTCTCCACTCACTGGAATATCAATGAGAGACGTCAGTACTCATGCATAACTAGGGTTCTGAGACTAGATTATTTTACATGCTTGGTCTTTGTTCACAAAGTTGTCAAAAGGTTAGTCACAGAAAATGTTCTCAGTGTGTATTGAGCCCAGTAATCTGCACTGTCACACATATTCACACATGTCATCCTTCACATCCCCAAGGAAAATTAAATCCATTGCATTGTATAATAGGCAGAGTTAGAAGACTCTTCCCCGTGTTGTATGATGATGGGGCCAGTAGCTTTCCCTCAACCACACAGGGCCATGGCAGTGGCTATGTGACCACAAACACCATCTAGAAAAACAAAAGAGTTGTAAGGAGCAGAATGTTTATTCTTTATTCTTTCCTTTATTTTTTGAGTAGTATAAACCGTGGCCATTTGGCTTTCACTTTTATGGTGCTGCATATGTAAAAAGCAACCCAAAACAAACACCTCAGCCATGTGTTAGAGGTCTAGTGATAGGTTGTGGTGAAAAGTAATAGTGGTCTAGTTTTTCTTTTCTTTTTCTTTCTCCCTTACTTTTTAAAATTTTATTACTATTTTTTGTTGACATCTTCCAGGATCATTTTGACAATGCCAGAAGAAGATTCATAAACCTTATTAGCAATAAAGTCCTGGTGCTGGGATGGCCCTAGAATTTCATTGTAGGTAACAATTTGAGTTGTTTGATTTTTGCTGGGGCACTGGTGTTGAGAATCTGCACTTGTGTTTGATCAAAGGTGAGTACAATAATGAAGCAAATTGTGATGCCCTAGTTTTTGTTTTGTTTTGTTTTATTTTTTCAACCTGATAGAAGCTAGGGTATTTGGGAAGAGGAACCTCAATTGAGAAAATGCCTCCATTAGATTGTTCTAAGCAAGTCTTCAATTATTGATCTGGAAGGGGCTGGCCCACAGAGGTGGAAGTAGGGTGAAGGAGGGCAGTGTCATCACTAGGCAGGTGGTCCTGAGTTTTATAAGAATGCAGGTTGAGCAAGCCATGAGGAAAAACCAATGAGTATGGCTGAAGCATGGTCTCTGTTTCAGCTACTGTCTTGAATTTCTCCCCTGACTTCCCCTTCATGATAGATTCTGATGTATAATCTGAAATAAACCTTTTCCTCCCCAGGTTGCTTTTGGTCATGGTGTTTATTTTAGCAATAGAAACCCTAAAAACACATAGTTATAAGGCCAGATAGTGAATCTTTCAGGCTTTGACAGATAATACTCAACTTTGTTGTTACAGTGTAAAAACATCACAGACACTAAATAAATGACAGCACTAATGTAAAAGAGTGAGGCTAATTAGACATCTGTATTTGCATTCCAGTTACAATTTATACATATTACAAAATGTTTTTTCGTTACAAAATACAACATTTCTTCCAATACAAACATTGCTTTTAGTGTGTAGAACATATAAAACCAGATGAATAGTGGATTTGCCCAGTCCACCAACCAGTTTGTAATACAACATCATTGATTACCCTTGGGATAGGATAGTGTGGTTCTCTTCCTTCTGTCAACCTGACTTAAAACTAGTGCTTAGGGAAGTCAGTACCAAGAGGTCCCTGAAGGTCCACCTATGGTTAGGGTCATGCTGTTTAATAAACCATTGTTGTTAATCTTCAGGGAAAGAAACCCATGTAGAATATAAGCTATTTGCAGGATGGAGCCATCTAATAGACTTAGGCTGTGGAGCAGTAAGGGCGGAACTTTAGGCAGTTGTGTGCTAAGTGGACCCTGGGAGAGGAAACATTGCATAATACAGTGATGGTTCCCTAGGCAGGTTTATCTACAGTCCTCCATTTTTCTGGGCAAATATCTGACTCCACATCCAAAGGTAATAGTTATTCCTTTTTTTTTTTTTTTTCTGAGACAGGGTTTTACTGAGTAACAGCCTTGGCTATCCTGGAACTTGATCTGTAGACCAGGCTGGCCTCAAACTCACAGAGATCTGCTTCTGCCTCCTGAGTGCTGGGATTAAAGGCGTGTACCCACCACCACCCAGCTGTTTATTCCCTTTTATAGCTTTTAAAACCTCTACTTTGTACAGGACTGATCCAGATCCCTGAACGTGGATGTCAATGAGGAGGCCTCAGCATTCTATGGGGCCCCCTGGTTCTGAATCAGTATTTACCCCTGGTGTAAGAAGGGACTTTGGGAGCCCATCCTGCATGGAGGAATGCTCTCTCAGTCTGGACAGATGAGGGAGGGCCTAGGCCCTGCCCAGGATGATATGACAGACTTTGGGGAACCGGGGAACCCCCATGGAGGGCTTTACCCTCCCTGGGGAGCAGAGGGGGGATGAGGTGGGTGGCTGGTAGGGGGTTGGGGGGAGGTGAGGGAGAGGGAGAGGGAGAGGGAGAAGGGATTGACATGTGAAGCAGCCTTGTTTCTAATTTGAACTAATAAAAAATAATCTCTTGGGAAAAAAAAAGAAAATGTCATGCCCATCGAATTCTCAAAAACAAACAAACAAAAACCTCTCTACTTTGTATACATAAAGTACTGTCTTTGGCCTTTCATCTGTTGATGGACACATGTACCTGACTATGATGGGCACATAGTCTGGTTCCATACCTGATCATCATGAATAGAGCTGGTGTAAGCATGGAGGTGCACATATCTCTGTGTTCTGCTGACTTAGATTCCTATGAGTTTGTATCCTGAAGCGGTAGGTCTGGACCATATGGTAATTTTATTTCTAGTTGTTTTAACCTTTATGCTGACTTTCATAGTGGCTGCCTACTTCACATTCTCCTCAGCAGTGTGTAAGGCATCCCCCATCCCCACCCCGTGAATTCTTTACCACCCAACTCATGTGGGCCCTGATTTCTGCCACCTTATATTCCTTTTGTCAGAAAAACTTATTTTTTCATTTTCCAAAACAAGAGTATTTTTTGTCTTTCTTTTCTACTTTCTAAAGACTTCTCTGTCATCAACTCTTGCTTTCCTAGACATCTACTCCTGAGAAAATTGAAGGTTTGTCAGATGTGATGGGTAATTTGAGATATCAACTTGACTGGACCAAGGGTAGTTTGTAAGCATCATGTTTCTGTGTCTCTGAGGATGTTTCTGGAAGGGATTAGCGTGTGAGTTAGTGAAATGAGTAAGGAAGGCATGCCTTCATTTAGTGCGGGTGGGTACCATTCAGAAGTCTGAGGACCTGGATGGAGAAGACAGAGGAAATGTAAATTCTCTGTTCTTGAATAGGACCCTCTTTTTCCCTGTTACCTTTAGACACTGGACCCCAGATTTCTCTTCACCCTATGAACTTCACTAGCAGCTCTCTGCCCTAGAGCCCTGAGGACTTGATCCTCAAACTCGAGTCACACACTGGAGTCCTTGGTTGTGAGGACGTTAGACTTGTACTTGCCTGATGCGCTTGATTCTCCAGTTTACAGATGGCTGTTGGGGGAACTTGGCCTTTGTCTTAGTTTCCTTTCTGTTTCTGTGATAAAATACTCAGACAAAAACAACTGAAAGTAAGGAGATTTTCTTTAGCTTACAGTTTCAAGGTGACAGTCATCATAGTAGGGCAGCCAAGACAGCAGGAGCTTGAACCAGCTAGCTCATTGTATTACAACCAGAGTCAGGAGACGAGAGCAGTGACTGCATGTATGCTACTGGTCAGCTTAATTTTCCCACCTTATACAGTCCAGAATCTCCTTCCTAAGGAAGAGTACCACCCACAGTGGACAGTTCTTCCTGATTCAATTAATGCAATCAAGATATACTCCCCAGACATGCTCAGAAGCCCATCTCCCAGCTGGTCTTAGATTTTTGTAAAGTTGACAGTTAATACCATCGAAGCCACCAAAGTTCTATGTGTGGAAGAAGTATAAGGAGTCTGGTGATAGCAGGCTTTCCAAGTATATGTGGCTAGTTAAGCAGTTAGAAGGTAAAACTTGGCAAAGAAGAGGGAGTGGTGAGAATTTTATATCATATTACTGTAATAGTTCCAGGAGAGCTGAGTCTTCGTGCATCTTTACTTTCTCTGCTTGTTCTCAGCCAGCATCTCTGAAGTCCTAAGGCCCCTGGGAACAGATACATGCTTCTTGGCTGCATGGGAGAAGCCAAGGGGTTAGCTGTGATTCATTGTTCTAATCCCACTATTTTTAAGCATGCCAGTTATCCCAATCTTAATAAGTATCCCCACCATCCTACCCTCACTATTGATTTTGTCACTCATCTACTGCTAATACTGGTGCACATTTACCTTGCCAA